>NC_064770.1:4606396-4916039 GCF_011397635.1 Epinephelus fuscoguttatus | reverse complement strand
TGGCTTTTGGCATCAGGTGTCTAACACTGATATTACTGACAAAGCAGTGGACATTGCTGACATCGGAAAAAGAATGGGCTGAATGGTCAGGGGGCTCACCAGAATTGTTAAGATCCACCGTCACCATAAGGGGCATGTCATTCCTAACTCTAGGACTTAGTTAAATAGTTTTGATAAATTTAAATATTTATTCTGTTTCTTTCTGACAGGAGTTTTTATGTTTTCCTTTTACTCACTGAGACTATGAACAAGACACAATCTTGTCTCGAGTGAGGTAAATGTGAAGATGGTAGGGAAATATTTTTCAACATGGCACATCCCCTGGACAGTAAAGCAACTGTTGGGAATAGAATGATTTTATGCATTTTACTATCAGTTGTGTTTCACTATATAAGTTTTAGATGTGTGAACAATGAGAATACTAAGATGATTTCAGCTGATCTGAATGTGTTTGCTTTGCAGAAGCGGAGAAGTACAGGAGAGGAAGAGACATGAAATCTGAGGAGCACATACCGCAATGCTTAGATAATTAGTTTCATATATGGTAAAAATAATAGAAAGTGATGTACAGATAGTAAGGTACAGCACGTGTAGGGAGTTGTGTTGTTCTCTTGTCTTTCAAAACAGGAACCACGCCCCCACTGTCAGCGGGAAGGAGTCAGATTAACACGAGGCAGGGGCGTGGTGTGGTGAAGGAGGAAGTGGAACTGCCAATGAGAAGAGGACAACGCCTTGCGTGCACAATGACACTCTGTTACGCTCAAATATACTGGGTCAGGGAAAGGACAGGAGGTCAGACTTCGTGAACTGACACACCTTTGTTGTTCGTCAGGGACTTGAAGTTGAGACCCAGAGCTCTGTAATTTTATTCCTTTACTGCTTAATAAACTACATTAACTGAGACCGAATATCTTCTCCTATTGCTTCATTAAAGAACATGCAGGACTGAGCTCACACATAGCACATTGGAGAGTAGGATGAGCCCCCAGTCCATCACAACACTGGGTCATCATCAACATTGGGTGAATACAGCATGTGCTCTCACAGCAGACATTGCCACATAAGATCACAGGAATGTCTGTACCCAGATAGCACACATACATCTGGCCGACGTCGGCCTGAGGACGACACATTGGCCCTGAATTTATAACGTCTGACAAGCGTCGGCCACATGGGCGGATATCTTTAAATTTAATACTCTTTTGTCCCAGCTCAAGAAACGTCTCTGTTACATCGGCTTTGGGTCAGCCCAGTCCTGTAGAATGTCTGCCCACATACGGAAGTCGCCACAGAGGCGGAATTTCATCTCCGCGGTGTTTGTTTAGAACTGAGCTCGCAGGACACAGCATCTCATTGCAGTTGGTTTCAGGTAAGCTAACTGGAATAAATTGACAGAAAATAGCTATGTTGTTTCTTCTGTGACTGTTAAAAGAGGTTCCTGGTGAGTGGCAAGGCATGACTGGGTGTAGGCTGTAGCACATGTTCCCACCACCTAACATTATCTTTTGTTAGCTGTTAGCTAGTTTAGCGGTTTAGCTCATGTTAGCTAACAGGCTGCAACCGTGGTGTTTTCATTTTATTTTCCCTAGTTGACGTTATCTGCTCATCTGGTTATTGTGAACACTCGTTTTGGGTTAAAGTGGAAGTGCCCGGAGCTGCCACCTATGGTCCGTGCGGCCCCCCGGCCTGACCTCCGGGGCCCTGGACGGGTGCTCAAGTGTGGGTGAAAGGAGCGGAGAGGAGCACGGAGGTAAGGCGGGGCGGGCCAACACTGTGTATCCCAGAACGGGTGCTCAAGTGTGGGTGAGAGGAGCGGAGAGGAGCGTAGAGGTGAAATAGTGAAGTTTAAGGATGCCTTCGATATGTTGTTAATGTGATTTTATGGGCAATTTATCAGTCGAGGTCTCCTCCTCTGCAAAGCACACTGACCCAGTGGCTACAGGTTATAGTGCAGTTTTGAAACCACTGTTTTTCCGAGATGAAGGACTGATTGTTGAGCTGCTGTTAACAGTTAATGGAGTTAACGCTGGATCCCGTTATTTAACAGTTTCAACACTAAATGAAGCAGAGTAACGGACCCAAAGCCTTCAATCTGGCTAAAAGACAGCTGAAATGCTAAAAAAAATACAGTGGTGAAGTTGGGATTTGTTTCTTGAAGTGACGTGCTCATCGTCTTTTCTGTCTCTTGCAGGCTGCCAGGAGAAGCGGACTGGCCATCAGATATTGTTTGTGGAAATTTGAAAATAAAGTTTCTCAAACTGACTTTTGTCTCTTCATTGTGCACACTTACACACAAAATAGGGTAACAGTCAGCTATTTTTCAATGTTAGCATTGATTTCTCACATTGAATGGTGAAATCTTTGTAGTTTGAAAGGTCCGACCTAAATGAATAAACGTTGTAGTTAACAAAGCATATGAATATTAATGAAGGAGCGCCCACTGAGCGCAACTTCTTTTATTGATCATTTGAACGTCACGTGGTGGTGATTTTCGATTAAAGGCCAACGTCTCAGGCAATGAGCAAACGCTCTCCCTGCTACATCTTAACGATCTAAACTTGATCATAGGGCCGAAGTCAGCCAGATGTATGTGTGCTGTCTGGGTAGTAATATCATACACATTTGTGAAACTGAGTACATTTTATGAACCTAAAACTAAAAAGTTATTGTCCTTTCAGATTTGAATGTGTCAGAGACTCAGGACATAGCAACATTATTAAGCTAAAAATCAATCTTTGACCTAAGTTGTGTTGGGGCCAAGAACTACCTCATGCTGAACGCTTGAGTTTGCTAAGGACGGTCCATGGCTAGCACACAAGTCCAGTGCCACAATATCATTCCTATTCATATAAAGCATGGCATTCCTACCAATAACTCCCTCTGGATCCCTGTGTTGTTGCTTGTGTGGGTGTTGAACTCCTCCAGAGGAACCATGCAGTACCCTACCTGGATCCTATTCCCAGAGGATTAAGTACTCCTAACTCTCTGCTCTGATGTTTGGGTATTGGGTACAGACAACAAAAAGAAATCTCTTCTCCAACACCAGCAATCAACCAGGGAATGCTGCCTCTGATGCTGGGCAACTCTGGAAAAAGAGTCCATCCCTAATCAGGAGTTTCATTCCATACCTGGTGCCATGCGTAGTGGTGACCCCAATTATGTCTAGTTTGTGCACTTCATCTTCCAAAGTACCTTAACAAAAATATGACATTTACAATGAATGTTGAAGCAACCTACCTTAAGCTTTCACAACATCAAAGACAAGATTGTGATAAATTTGAGAGAAAAAAAAATCTCCAAAATGTAAGTTCACAGATGTTATTAAATTCTACAAATTGCAAGAATTGAAAGACTGGGGACCATCATCAACAAGCTGTCTTTTACAGAAACAAATGTGGATGCTTCACACAGCTTTAGCGATTAGAGATTCATACAATCAGCACAGTTTCAAGGTGGACACTCAAGATTAGTGTCACAAATTCAGTATCTGATCAAATGTCTCCCCTTCTGTTCCTGAGATATGACACTGAGTAATGACAAGAAAAGTGTTTCTGCAGAGCATTGTGATGTCACCCTGAAGCTGACTTTTGACCTTTTGGATATGAAATGTCATCACACAGTTTGTGTTAAGTTTTGTCATAATTAGCATATTAACTCTTGAATTATGGCAAAAAAAAGTGTTTGTGAGGTCACATTTTGACCACCAAAATTAAGTCAATTTATCATTTAGTCTAAGTGGACCACTGTACCAAAACTGAAGGAATTCCCTTCAGATATTGCATTCATAAAAATGGGATGGACCAACAAACATACATAATACCTCTGGCCATACAATGCACACAACACACAATGAAATAATGATACATTATAGTATAATTCTACAATGAACACAACTTTAAACCCAGCACTTTTGTTGTTTCAGTTTGATCATACAACACAATGCCACAGATGCCCCAAGGTTCGAGGGAGTGTGAGGGATGCTGACTGCAGGAATGTCCACGAGAGCTGCTGCCCCTGAACTTAATGTTCATTTCACCACCATAGGACATCTCCAATGGCACAAGTCGTTTACGATGAGGAACTGCTTTCAGGTTAAGACCCTGGTGAGGAAGATGCATATGCAGATGAGCCTCCCTGAGACAGTATCCACAGGTTTGTGCAGAAATTCTTTGGCTGTGCAAACCAATCGTTGTGTCAGCTGTTCTGGTGGCTGGTGTCAGTTGATGATGCAGGTGAAGATGCTAGTTGTGGAGGTGTTGAGTTGGTTTGCAGCAATGAATTTGAAAGAAATATAGCCTATCTATTGAGTGCATGTAAAAGTCTTTTGTCATTATCTTAATTAAACCTGTGAAAAAATGTGTTGCATTTAAAAAAGATCAGTGGTCAGATTGTTTGATTTGGCATGTTAAAATTTACTCTTATTTTTTGCACTGTACCACTTCTGGAGTTTAAAGTGTTTTTTTCAGTGTGATTAAAGCTCCTTTATTTTATTTTATTGTAACTCCTTTGTTGTTCTCAGCTGGAATTGGGGTGACATTAATAAGATTATTAATATTACCTCAGCATTACCCCCAAGTCATGGCTTTCTTAACTTTAATCCAACAGGTTTCAGGAAGCAGCACAAGTCTGATTTTGCTGGCAAGGAACAAGTTCAAACTTACAACCGGGTCCACCACCTTGGAAAATGGTTGAAGTTTACAGTCTAGCATCCCATCTGTGCTAAAATCTATTTCTTAAAGAGTTCACATTCTGCGGTCACCTCCAACAGCCATGGCTACCTACTGTTAAATGAATAGTGAGAGAAAGTTTGTGTGCATTATACTGAGAAAGCCTTATCCCTCATTAGCTCCACTCAAATAGCAGCTGTATCCTCCCTTTCTCTCAATCTGCCTTCCTCTCTTGGCCAGGGGAAAGAAAAGGGGAGCATACTTTATAGTGACAGGCAGAGCGGCCAAATACCAATAGAGAATACATCAGCTTGGCAATTATTGGATTATCTCACGCTGATATCATTACCGCCAAGCATTCACTCCAATCATTGATTGCATTTTTCAATTTACTTCACCATTAATGCGAGTGGCCCGACTGAACAATCTTCTGATGAGTCCATGGCTCAGTCAATAAGTCCCGCCCCTCAGGTAGTTGTCAAAGGGTGTGTGTTTGTGTGTGTGTGTGTGTGTGTGTGTGTCTTCAGGCATGTGTTCGTGTATGCATGTGTGACAAAGTGTGGATAATAGAATACTTAGAAGTTCAGTTGTTTCTCATTCTCTGTAATATTTACGGGACTACCAATCACATCAAGCAAGGCAGAGAGACCAGCGTGGGCCCACTCATTTTGAAAAATTGGCCCCAAAGGAAAAGTAAATTTCGGCCCTTTCAAACATGTAATGTTTATTTCTATTGTTTATCTATGTTGTTTATCAGAATTTGTGCATCTTGTGTTTGCTTTATGTTTGCTGTTCTTTTTTTTCTTTTTTTTTTGTAATTCTTTTTTAATCTATTTGTTACATGTTCAAAAATACAGTACAGGCCAAAAGTTTGGACACACCTTCTCATTCAATGCGTTTTCTTTATTTTCATGACTATTTACATTGTAGATTCTCACTGAAGGCATCAAAACTATGAATGAACACATGTGGAGTTATGTACTTAACAAAAAAAGGTGAAATAACTGAAAACATGTTTTATATTCTAGTTTCTTCAAAATAGCCACCCTTTGCTCTGATTACTGCTTTGCACACTCTTGGCATTCTCTCCATGAGCTTCAAGAGGTAGTCACCTGAAATGGTTTCCACTTCACAGGTGTGCCTTATCAGGGTTAATTAGTGGAATTTCTTGCTTTATCAATGGGGTTGGGACCATCAGTTGTGTTGTGCAGAAGTCAGGTTAATACACAGCCGACAGCCCTATTGGACAACTGTTAAAATTCATATTATGGCAAGAACCAATCAGCTAACTAAAGAAAAACGAGTGGCCATCATTACTTTAAGAAATGAAGGTCAGTCAGTCCGGAAAATTGCAAAAACTTTAAATGTGTCCCCAAGTGGAGTCGCAAAAACCATCAAGCGCTACAACGAAACTGGCACACATGAGGACCGACCCAGGAAAGGAAGACCAAGAGTCACCTCTGCTTCTGAGGATAAGTTCATCCAAGTCACCAGCCTCAGAAATGGCAAGTTAACAGCAGCTCAGATCAGAGACCAGATGAATGCCACACAGAGTTCTAGCAGCAGACCCATCTCTAGAACAACTGTTAAGAGGAGACTGCGAATCAGGCCTTCATGGTCAAATAGCTGCTAGGAAACCACTGCTAAGGAGAGGCAACAAGCAGAAGAGATTTGTTTGGGCCAAGAAACACAAGGAATGGACATTAGACCAGTGGAAATCTGTGCTTTGGTCTGATGAGTCCAAATTTGAGATCTTTGGTTCCAACCGCCGTGTCTTTGTGAGACGCAGAAAAGGTGAACGGATGGATTCCACATGCCTGGTTCCCACTGTGAAGCATGGAGGAGGAGGTGTGATGGTGTGGGGGTGTTTGCTGGTGACACTGTTGGGGATTTATTCAAAATTGAAGGCACACTGAACCAGCATGGCTACCACAGCATCCTGCAGCGACATGCCATCCCATCCGGTTTGCGTTTAGTTGGACGATCATTTATTTTTCAACAGGACAATGACCCCAAACACACCTCCAGGCTGTGTAAGGGCTATTTGACCAAGAAGGAGAGTGATGGAGTGCTGCGGCAGATGACCTGGCCTCCACAGTCACCGGACCTGAACCCAATCGAGATGGTTTGGGGTGAGCTGGACCGCAGAGTGAAGGCAAAGGGGCCAACAAGTGCTAAACACCTCTGGGAACTCCTTCAAGACTGTTGGAAAACCATTTCAGGTGACTACCTCTTGAAGCTCATGGAGAGAATGCCAAGAGTGTGCAAAGCAGTAATCAGAGCAAAGGGTGGCTATTTTGAAGAAACTAGAATATAAAACATGTTTTCAGTTATTTCACCTTTTTTTGTTAAGTACATAACTCCACATGTGTTCATTCATAGTTTTGATGCCTTCAGTGAGAATCTACAATGTAAATAGTCATGAAAATAAAGAAAACGCATTGAATGAGAAGGTGTGTCCAAACTTTTGGCCTGTACTGTATATCAAATCAAATCAAAAAAAATTATGGAGTCTTTATGAAGCACGTCAGCATATAATGGGTTAAACTGAGTTAAGCGAGAACATGAACTGAGTTTTTTGGACAAAACAAAGATCATAGACATTTTCTCTGGGTTTTTGTTTTCAAAGCACAGCCTTTATGCTGTGACCTTTAAATCCTTGAGCAAAAACACACAGGTATTTAAATTACTATTTTACTGCTGGAAAGATGATCTTTTTACAAAATGGGTCTATCTGTGTAGCAAAAGACATAAATCCTTCTGAAAGAGATGTTACATGAAAACAGAGAAAACAGACAAAAAGGTCTGTGGCATTTGCTTTCGCTCATGAGGTAGAAAACCTGCTACTACCAGAATGCACTGGCACCAGACCAGACCAATAAACACTCCCACTAATGGGTGATATAATGCAAGTTGCCCATCTGAAAACGATACGGTGGTCAGCTAGTAACCACACATCCTATTAAAGCTAAACAGTACATTAAAATATGTTCCTGAAATCATTTTAGGCAAGAAAAGGGCAACACAGTAATTGAGTCTTGCTTTATTTGATCAGCACTGCCTAGCTTTACCGTTTGATCTTAGTTTTTTCAGCATCCATTTAAACAATACAGGAAACGGTATGGCACTCCCTTCCTGTTCACAAACTGATATTTCAGCTAAACAGTACACTAAAATATGTTTCAGAAAACATTTGAGGTGAGACAAAAGCAATGCAATGACAGAATCTTGGTTTATAGTTGATTTGTTTTACTGTTTGATTGGAGTTTGAAGAGAGAGAAAAAGAGAGCAGCCCAGTCTCACTCTGAAGTAATCGGAAACCTGAGCTCGGTCAGTGACTTCCGGTGTTGTACACAGATGAAAAAAGGACATCCTTTCATGCCGGCGTAATACGCGGCCGGTCAGCATTATTGTTTAACAGCACCGGGCAGCATTGGGGGAAACACGGCAAGACATCAACAAAACTTAAGACGGCGAAAATCTGAGCAGGGTGGGTGAGAGGGGTGGTGGACGGTCCAGTGACCACAGAGTTTCAGCCATGAGGCTGGTGTTCACCTTCCATGTGATTGTAAAGCCAAACCCTGTTTTTTCCCCCTGAGCCCAACCATGTGCGCGTGTTGGCTAAGCGTAACCATGTGCATTTGTTTTGAAAGAAAAAAAAAGCACCAATTGTGTTGTACCCATGTCGTCCATTTACTTTGAAAGAGACTGTATGCGAACTGTACAAATCATGTGAAAACAGAGGTGTATTTTGAAGACAGAGAATGCATGTAACAGGCTGAAGTTGACACGGCGTCCCAGAATGTCAACAACCAACTCACCAACGGTACCCTGTATGCCATATCTTGACATGGAAAGTCCATGAGCAAATGCCGATATGTGATGAGGTCGGAGTGAGAATGTGTTGGAGAGGGAGTGAGAGAGAGATAGAAAGAGAAAAGAGGCAGCTCTATCTCACAATCCGCTTCTATGCTCTTTGTGTCTGTGGTGGCAGTGAGCACACAAAATTGAGAAAGTACAGTTTACAGTTCGAGCAACAGCACAAGAGGCAGCAAAAATCAAAGATCTATGTGCTGGCAAATTAAACACACTTCACTTTGACATAAACTCATGTTGTTATGGTTCCAAGCTGGTCAAAAATCAGCAAACTATTGCTTTAAGAGCAAACTGTCACATCAATATATCTATCATAGAAGATATAGTAGATAACTCCATAATTCTTTATGGAGAAATCTAAAGGATTATAATTATCCTGACCCTGAGCTAGTGACTAATTACTAACAACTATGTTGAACACCCCCCCCCCCCCACCCCCCCACCCAAAAAAAAACTATGTTGATAATGTTGTTTACATTGTCAAGGTGGAAACCAATGTTACATGTTTGTTAGAAAACCGATGTAAGCAGCCGTGCAATGTATTTTGGTAGCGCAATGTGTTCCGAGAGACGGGGCATTGCGATGACAGCTCCTCATTTGCATGAAGTTGAGGTCTAGGCTACTTTATGCAAATCAGGGATGTAAAGCACGACTTGCTACCTCTGGAAACTCCAAAAAGAAACTTTTCTAAATTAAACACTGTCAATCTAAAATGAAGACAGATTAAGCAACTGCATGGCTTATTTCTTGCCTCAGATGTTTTTAAATGAGTCGCCATGTTGGTCTGGTTTTAAGTCCCATAGCAGGCAGCTCACCAGTAAAAGTGTTCATCCAATCAGATGCAGCCAGGAAGTGTTTGTACGTGTTTCATGTTTCAGGGAAGGAGGACATCCTTTTATCATCTTTTGTTACACCATCCAGTGGCTTGCACATCAAGTGTCCACTGCTGGAAAGCATGCCCCTCTAGATACTTACCCTCAGTTATTGACATTTTTAACTATTTAGACACAAATAAACTTGTTGGAAACTAGTCAAAATAATGTTCATATGTTTATTTGTGTGGCACTTGTCCTCACAGTTTCAAAACTTCTTACTACTCTTAGCCTGTCAGCCAGTAAAAAAACTGACTGCAAGTCCCAAAACATCAACCGGTAGCACAAGTAAGGCCCCCAACAGTAATGTTAGTTTAGACTGAGTGAAACTCCTGCTGTTTGCACACTGCACTTATTCTCAGACAAACTGAAGTACAATAACATGATGCAGTTTCCATCCAAAGCCGTCAGGCCACACCTCTATCACCAAGTCCCACCCTGGAATTCTACTACTGTAATACACATTAAAGTGATCACCAAATCATTGATCACAGCCTGACTAACGTTCACACAATTCATTTAACACACAGTATAGTCTTAACAAGAGTTCCTTCCTCACCAAGTTTTAGTAACCCATTCATCACCTTACAGTACTTTGTCCCATATAAAATCCAGAGGTCTGACTAGATCACAAGAAGGAACAGCAAATGTTTTTTTGAATTTTCCTCTTGAGATAATAGACATTTTCCACCCCTTACTTTCAGCCTAGGTTCATGAAACACAAACAATCAAACCATTCGTAACAGATTCACAAGAATGTGTCAAAGTGTAAACATGCACTATTCCATTTAAAGATGGCTGAAAAAAAGACCAACACTGCTGTTTTTGTAGAGAGGACGGGCTGAGAGTCCACCGCTTTGGCACAGCTCCTTTTTCTTGGCTCGTCAACAAATCTTGAAACACAGAAATATGGACGTGGTTTGGATGTGAACATGAAGCTCTTTATCCAGCCTTTCAATGAACAAAGCTGTCAGATGCTTCTCTTTTTATTTCCCGAATGCATTGCAGGGCACTGTTACAGAAATGTGCAATATCCTTGTCATTGCTCTGTGCCTCAAACTGCACACGAGATGAACTCAAATCCAAAGGCATTATATTGCATTATATCTATTGCTTATTAGTAATATACTGTATATGTAGATCTAAAAATATGTTTTTATTTTTGTGGTGTTGTTCAATGATGTCAATTATGAAGCAATTAATGTGTAGGAGTTTGAATAGTTTTGAGAGTTATGTGTAGTGTATATGGCTGTGTATGACTGTATTCACTTTGTCTCCTCTAATATGTAGGTTCTGTATCTTAGAATTGCAGTGGAAGAGATCTGTGCTATAGATGCCGAGTGACTGTCAGTACCCCTCATCACTGTCACATAACATGAAGGAGTATCAGTACACAGCCCATTACATAGAAGCAAGCGGATTGTGTGATCTACTGAAATGGACTGTAATCTTTCTGCCAGAATCTCCCGAGTAAACAAACGATGGATGAAAAGCTGTGGTTGCACATGTTCTACTTGACCCTGCTTTAGTTTAACTTCAGCCAAGTTCAGACCAATGATTCGCGATGAGACAAAAACATTTTTGCAGTGTGAACTGGCCATTCTGAGTTTGATTCAAGCCCGCTGATGGTGTCACCTCAGCTGGCAAATCAACTGGACAATTCGCTGGTGGCTGGTTTTAGAGCGTAAAGCACGTCACCTGTGTCAACAGCCAATTGGCTTGTGGTGAAGTCAGCTGGTCAAGTCAAAATGACTGCATGTTTGCTTGCTGTGGTAGGTGCTCCGTCCCCACCAAGCCCTCTGTTTCCATCCTAACGTTATGCTGGTGTCGAATGGTGGGTTGCTGCTTTTTGCTGTATGTGCTCATGCCCCATATTCAGCCACAGCTGGAAATCAGAATTAGGGATGCACCGAATATTCGGTAACCGAATATATTCGGCTGAATACTGCAAAAAAACACACATTTGGTATTCGGTGGAATAAGTTAAAAGCAAGGCCGAATAATAGTGGCGTGTTTTGATAACGCAATCAAAGCCGTGATGGGCGGAGTGAAATGTTGGCAGTGTGGTGATCCGCCCGTCACGACACTCGCATTTGCGACTAAAAATAGTTTTGAGCGAGCAAAATAGGCTTAAATCATTCAGCATGCTGTGTGAGCAGCCTACAGATTTCAACCACCAGCAGAAACGAAAGGTGAATCCCATCGGTTGGGTGGGTTGAACGGGGGTCACAGACACAGACAGTAATGCATTCCTGTCAAATACGCCGGCCATCGGCTTACTGGGCGACGGAGAAGTCGGCTCCAATAATATCCTCTTCTTGGCGTGTGGACTGCCCAGAAATACCTGAACAGCCGAGCCAGCTGAACACAGGTATGTGATGTGTCAGAGGAGAAACGAGCCATTCACAGCCCACAAACCTCACCGCACTTTAGGGACTGTTCTTTACTTGTGAAGGGACTTGCCAGGGGAGGAGGGTGGCTGGTTGATTCTTATTTTATTTATTTATTTTATTTTGATCCCCCCTATGTTCATCACTCATTGATGCTGTTTTTGAAGTATGAATAAGTCAATAAGTAGTTTATTCCATTGAAATATCAGTGATGTGTTATAGAAAAGTGATTTATCTTTTTATAAATTACAAAAGGCACATCTGCCTCATTTTCACTGTGGTATCGTGATACTACTCAGAACCATGATATTTTCATTGGTATCGTACAGTGGGTCCCAATATTGGTACCCTGACAACACTAATCTGGAGGGGGTTCATCTGCAAACACTAATGAAAAACTAAACAACAATATTCGGTATTCGGTACTTGGTATTCAGCCAAGCACTTAATATTATTTGGCTTCGGCCACAAATTTTCATTTCGGTGCATCCCTAATCAGAATGGAAGTATAGAGAGTTATTGCACAAAGATGGTACACCGTCTCATCTAGTTGCATTGGTGTGAACCAGCAGATTTTAAGGCTTTGCAGAAAGGTGCAGGTATTGCAAGTAGTTGCTTGCAATGCAACCTGTTTCAACTCATCTCACAACAAATCTTCAGTCTGAACTGGGCTTTAGGTACCAGAAGAGACATTAACGATTCTGCAAAGTTTCCATTTTATGATTGCATTGCAGCTATCCATCTGTTAAGGTTATGGTTAAAGGTAAACTGTACAAGTATGGACTCATACAGAAGTACTCCCTCTTAAACATCACTTATGACCTCCTCTCAGTGTGTGGTGGAGTATTTATCTGCAGAGAATATGTCCTCTGCCTGTATTTTCTTATTTTAATCTTATTTTCTGTGTTCAGGACATTTATGGGCTTGTTCCCCCACAGCAGTCAGGTGAGGTCGGGGCTGTATAAAAATGTAGAGACAAGGTGCCAGACCACAAGCACCATGCATCCAAGAAACACAAATGTAGCAGGCAAAATGTCAATTGAGTGTAAATCAAGGGTTGGCTTTCACTTCTACTGGTGAGCATTTTTAAAAACTTAAAAACATATTTTAAAAATAAAAAAACACCATCTAAAGAAATCAACATATTTTTTAAAGGATTTTTCTTGTGGAAATTATGGCCCCTAGATTGTATTAGCATTAATATTATATACAAATAAAATCAATTACAGCTGTGGAATCAACAAAGGCATGTGTCAGAGGTTGCTGTGGTAACACACAAACATGACACACAGTGTGAAGGTAACAGAAGAATTAAAGCCTCAGTGTGTAAAAATGGTAAGTAACTGACATCAGCGGTCAAATTCTAGATTGTGATTCCAGAGTGATATTCCACAGGACACGGGGAGATGAGGGAG
Source organism: Epinephelus fuscoguttatus (assembly GCF_011397635.1). NCBI lineage: Eukaryota > Metazoa > Chordata > Actinopteri > Perciformes > Serranidae > Epinephelus > Epinephelus fuscoguttatus. The sequence goes on along the minus strand of NC_064770.1, from coordinate 4,902,819 downwards.
AGGGAGAGGAGGAAGACCAGGGAGAGGAAGGGGCGAGGTGGTAGAAACAGTGCAGGAACAGCCAGGTGAAGAGGTGTGTCTCGGCTACCCAGAGGGAAGAGGAGGAGGAGAGGGTGGCAGCCTACGCAGCAGCGTGAGAGGAATCAACAGATTAGGCTGTAGGCTAGGCTAATCATTTAGCTGTAGCTCTGGGATAACGTTAGCCAAGGCTAGGATAACGTTAGCAACTAAACGTAGCCGTCACTCGAACTTAGACGAGAGGGAAAAGTAGTTGCAAACATGCAGCCAAAATGATTTTAAAATACCAGATTGAATTACCTGTCTAGCAGAAAGCAGGCAACCTCCGCATCCCTTGTGAAATCCTTCTCCTTCAGGAGTTCTTTCCAACTGGAATAAGCAACGCCGATATTCACTCTCGTTTTGTCCCGTCCTCGCTTATTTGATCATTTTCTTTTATTTGGTGGCGTGGTTTCCCTCGTACGGGGCAAAACATATGTGTGGTCCTCCATTTAAAGAGCGACAGAATCATAAAAGTACAAAGCAGGTTCATGCAGAAGCGCCCCGGATTGATCTTCACCTTAACCGTCTCCAGTGACATTCGGCCACAGGGGGAGCCACAGCGATTGGTCACATTTTAGCCATTTTTAAGCATTTTTCTGTTGTTATAGCGCCACCCAGTTGCCAGTTAGAGTTAAATTTCTCCAGTCACCTTGAAGCGTCCTGTTCTACATCTCTACCAAGTTTAGTAAAATCAATATGGCGATTAGGCCTAGATAAGAAATTAGTTCTCTAGCGCCCCCATTTTGTTTGATCGGATCAATAATGGAGGGGTCCCCTCAGATTATGTGTGGTCATATGCCTACAAAGTTGCGTTGCGCGGTTGCTCTAGCGCCCCCCTTTGGCCAATTGATGTAATATTGCTTCATTCGCATCCTCCCATGACCCTCTATCACTGCGCCAAATTTCACATGGATTTACCAAGTCAGTGAGGAGAAAAACGTGGAGCAGACACACAGACACACCCACAGACAGACAGAGTTTTCGTCATTATATAGTAAGATAAGATACCCATTCTATTTCATTGTGAGACGTAATTATGAGCCATAAGTTAGAGGGGCATTTTTACTAAGAAATTGACAACACCAAATCCAGACAGGTCACAAACTGGTCTTTATATATTTGTTTAGATACACAATACAAATACAGGTTATTGTGGATTATAACAATGAGGTAATGAACTACTTGAATATTATAAACCAGATTATAAATGTTAAAACATTATGACAATATTATGAACAAATTTGAAATTTGCATGCTTAGTCTGTAATACCACCGTAATGCTCCTCTCTCATCATCTAACTCCCCTATTTCAAAGCAGTTTTGGGTTACTGCAGGTCTGTAACCTGCACGTCTATACATGTGAGCCCATTTGACACGCATGTACAGGTTGGCATTTTGCAAAGCACCATGACATCAGTGTCCTCAGCTGTAATGACAACTGCCTTTGAGCCTGTATTTGCTGCATGCAATGAATGCAGGAGCAGACGGGTGTCAACTTCTTCATGTGTGGAGCGCAACTCTGCTACTTCGTCACGCTCATCTTCTGTCAACTTGTAGCAGCTTTCCTCACAGGTCATGTAAACCTCCTTGCCACGCAGCATTTCTTGTATTGAAACCAGAAACTTCATAAGACTGGTCTTGTTGGTGGGACTGCACAAGAATTTTCTCCACTGCTGGATGTGATGTCCCCTCGCAAAGTTCTTGTACTGGTGAGTGGTGTCTCCACCTCTGTTGAGTCGTTCAGCATCTTTGATGAACGTCTGGTGGTAGACATCAAAACCAATATCAATCCTCTCACTCTGTGCAAAGGTCTTATTGTTGCCATTCCTTTTTTGGACCAGGCTCATCCCATCAATAATGAAAGTAGATAGGGTTGGGATGTGTTCTGCAGGAGACACATTCTTTTCAAGCTCTCTGGCAATGCAGCCTTGTTTGTTTTTCGTAGGTACCCATCAGCATTTGCCAGTGCCCATGGCAGTGGACCCAGTGGGTGGGCAAAGACATCCCTCATATTCAGCTTCCTGCTTTGAGCCACAAGGATCATGTGGCTGAGCAGTTTTCTGTCTGCCTTCAGAACAACTTCCTGTGCTTCCTTACCATGAGATGTTTTTGTGCTGACATTGGAGAATGTCCTCAGGCTTTGCTTGGTCATCTTGTCATGGAATTTGAAAGATGGTGGGTCCTCATCTAACCTTGTTTGCTTGAATACCTGGTAGGCCTCATCTCCTTTTTCAAGAGCTTTCAAGAGATCCCAGGTCACATCACGTGGGGCCATGGAGCCAGTGGAAAGGCTAAGCAAATCAGTCTCACAGGGGCACATAGGATTGAGCCAATTATTCTCCATGAGGTCAATGAGAGACTGGACATCTGCTTCATCTTTCTTGATCCTTGAACTCTGTAGATCTGGTTGGGACAGTTTGGACATGCGTAGACCTATCAGTTCTCTCATCTGTCTGAGGTACATGCTTCTGTACTCTGCCGTTAGGTAACATTTGGTCATGGCTTCTGGCTTCAAACTGAATCCCTTTGTCCCTCCAGCTATCTGTGTGTCTTTGTTCACTGTTTCTTCTATAGCTTGGTCAAAAGGAATTCGGCCAAAGGGATAGGTGGAGCCCAGTTGAACAGAGAGGCCTCCTTTCATGGATTCCATGTACACATCTGGGTGTGTGATGGGCAGCTGAGACATCTGAACATAGTAGTAGGGAATGTAGTGTGCATAATTCATCCTGTCATAAGCAAAGCACCATGGGATCATTGCTCAAATGCTTGCCAAGTGTAGCATCCGGTCACCCTCTCTGGGTGCTCGGATGAGCCCCAACAAGATTTCAATCATGTCCAAATAGGACATCCAGAAGGTTGAGAGCCTGTCGTTTCCATCTCTGAGGAATTCGTGGCAGACTTCAATCCATAACTAACCTGAGTGTCAGACTGAAGCTTCCAGAACCTTCAGTCTGACATCGCCTCCATTGAAGGCAATTTACAAGGGGGAGGGAATTTGATTTTTCCCTAACCAATCAGTAGAGATCAACGACTCACCCAGAATCTGCTAATGATCTGTCATTAGTATCCATGCCTCGGGAGTGCCGAAAACAAGCGAGCACTGCCCGTTTAAAATATCTCTGTCATTGTGCACGCCCAGCTGCATCGCTGTTAAATCCAGTTTAGCAGCTTCCTTAATTTGGTCCTCCATTAATGCGAGTAGTAGCGAAATACCTCTATAGCATCGTTAATGTGGTCTGTAGAATCTGTAGCCGTCGCCATTGTTGCTATCCTCACCAGTTACCCACCGGCTAGCCTTGCGTCACTCACTGACGGCGGTTTTTATTCACTCTGAATTTTGTCTGGATTCTGGTTCCGGTTTATAAACGGATGCGGAATTCACCAAATTCACCAAAGTAAAAGTGTTCACCAAAGTAAAACTTTAAATTCTGGTGCACCATCCATTTGTGGTGATTAAGGGTGTGAGAAAATCGATTAACTTAATGGCTTGGGGCTTTTCTTGTAAATTATATTCTTTAAATTAAAAGTTTCACTGCATTTTTATTAGCTTGGTGCTTTTATTTTGACAGAAAGCTGCATCCATCGAACCAGGCTAATCCATAACAGCAGCAATAGAACCTTCTGCGATTATGCCAGACTAAATGTGGAGGTCTTGGAGTCCAGCATCTTGGAAATGCTTACCAATTAAAAGTAATTAGTTATAGTTACTAGTTACTTTCCCTAAAAAGTAACTGATTTAGTAACTGAGTTACTGCACTATAAAAATAGCTAATTACCTGGAAAGTAACTATAGTGTTACTTTTTTATAAAATACTCAAATATGTCAAATTGCTTGGACACCTCCCCCTTAATGGAACTGCATGCAATGAAACTCAACTGTATGTAATGAAACTCAACACTGAATATGTTAAATTAATTAAATCGACACTTAATAGAATAAATCATTATTATAAATCATTGCACACTTATCTACACTCGTTAAAGAACCTCCATTAATTGTGCAATTTAAATGTGAAAAGTCTCATTGACTGACCGTCACCTTTGTGTATGTGGAGAAGGAGGGGGCGGAGGGAGCGGAGCTGTGGAAACATCTTGCAGTCATATTATCATGCGTTTAAATAACTTATTAGACAGATATATGTAGAGAAAGGCGATGTTAAGAGAGCAAGCCCAAATAAGCAACTCCACTTTAGAAACAAGCCCAAAAAACCACAACCCGTGACTACCAATATTTGTAAGCAACTTTACAGAAAACAAGCCCAAAGTCGCGGCTAATAAGCGGACCTGACAACCCTGCTTGTGTGCTTGTGAATGCCTGCCCTACTCTGCCTCTGATTGGTTTATGATGAAATTTTACTCTCCCTAAGCCGATCATCATCACCTATACAGTTGTCTCTCCCTCCCTCCCCCCTCACCTCTCCCCTCACCAAAGAAAAAAAAAACTTTAGAGCTCCACTGAGAAGGAGCTTGATTGGGTGAAAGCCGCTTCAGTGAACTCAAGTAAAGCAGAGTAATGGCACATTTTATTGTGAGTAACGGTAACGGCGTTATAACGGGGGAGACAGTAACTTTTTTGATTACTCGTTACTTGTGTGAAAATAGGACCTGTACACTTGGATGAATGCAAGTATCTTTAATTAACCAAGCTTTCAGTCAGAGGACCTTCACCAGGGTGACAATCAGCACATGAGTACAATGAACAGTGATTTGCTCCTTGATTACTCATTACTGAAAAAAGTAGCGCCGTTAGTGATGCCGTTTATTTATAATGCCGATATTCCCATTGAGTCAGCAGGTTGAAGGCTGTCCAGCTGCTGACTGGCTGGTCTTCTTGCTATGACATGTGTGCTAGGACCCAAACAAGGTTCTTCTCTCTGGCAAGCTGAGTATTGGCTGCAGTATCAGCATCTGCACCTTTGCTTTGTGGTGGCCCCACCCATTGCCCAGGGTGGTAAGTTGGTAACATTCGCAGAGTTGAAACTATGCTTCTCTTCTTTGTTTTGGCAACAGAGGGCATGGGTTGGACAGGAACTGGGTTGATTGTCCTTGCTTGCACAGCAATCCCATTGACTCTGTGAGATGTTACTCCACCAGTGACAGTTTCTTCAAGACGATCGATATTGTCCCACGCTAAAGCTGTGAATATATCCAGATAGATGTAAGCTGGTAAGACAGTGCCACTCCCTGATAATGAGAGTTTCTGAAGACATAGGGCAGTATCGATCTCTTGCATCTGTGAATAGGACACACTGTGATCAAGTCGGTTGAGGATGTTTATCAGCTCTACATTCCCTGTCAACGACTTGACACTGAATGGCAGAATGATGTGCTTGGAAGGCCGGGTATTTCCACATGCCACTGCATATATTATGTCATGGCCAAACGATCGCACAAGTCACTGAACTCTCTGGGATGCATCGTCAAGATCATTACAGCCTGTGAGTAAATGATACGGGAAGATGATGAGCAGTTCCGGAATGGTAGGACGTTCTGCTTCTGCTTTTACTTCAGGTGGCCAGACTTGAGGAACATCTTGACTTTTGATGTCCGCTCTCAGTTTGATGGCTTCATCTTGAGCACCAGCACTTTTCAGGGCCTGCAACTCATTTATGAGAGACTGATTTTCTTTGGCAATTTCCCTCATGGACAGGTTATCTGGATAGAGGAGGAGTTTTCCTTTCGTATCAGGGAAGATGTGCAAGGCTCCAGCAAACTCACTCTCCAGCTTTCGTCTCAAGTGCTTCGTGGTTGATTCCTTGACTTGGACAATTCCTAGGGAGTTCATTGAAGCAACCAGTCAGCTACTGGCAATTTTCTTTTTTTTTGGCAAGGATTCCATCAAGATCTTTCTTCATGATGAAGATGCTGCAACACTTTCTGTGGTAGTAGATTTTTAGAATCTGACCCTCAGGAATGTCTTTTGCCAGTTCCAGTACTGGTACATGATTCCATATCTAAACTGCCCTGCGCAGAGATCTCCAGGAGTCAACACTTTGTGCTGAAACCTGCTTATTTCTGTCATCAGAACAGTGGATGATGCATTCCATCCATGGTTTCCTCAAAGGTGGGCTGTTACTTGCTTGTTCACTGGTAGCCATATTCAGGCAGTTTTCAGCTGCAATATACAATCAGAAATCATAATTACTTTAATGCAAACCCTTAATTAATCTCTCACTTTCTCGGTTCCTCATTCACAGCAACAGAGAGTCACAACCTAAAAGTAAAACTAACATTGATAAAGGGTCAAAATAATCCTAATGTTACCTAAATGAACTACTGTAAAACTTCAATTAAAAGCCAAAAGATAGCTCAGCTGTCACCACTGCAAGTCAATCACACATCTCTAGCTAGCTAGCTAGCTTGCTGGCTCACTCACTTCCCACTAGCTTGCTGGCTCATTGACTTCCTGCTAGCTACCTGGCTGGCTCACTCACTTTGTTGTCAGATAGAGCAAATAACAGTTGTGTTTATCTTTAGCCTTAACCTATGTGTTCAACATGTTAAAATTCTAAAAACTAAGGTATCTTTTGTATAGTTATTGAAGTTCAGATAAAATGCTTACCTTGAGGAAATTGTTTGGAAAATCTACCATATATTGAGAGACATTTTGTGATACAGTATGTTCAGTAATATAACACTGGCATTGTTATTCCCATTACCATAAGACTTTTCCATCACAATTAACAAAGTGATGGAAGTGACTGGGGTGGAGGTGACATTTTGTCACATTTGTTGCTAATTAAGCATTAGCATTCAAAATACAAAATGTAGTTTTTCTTATAATTCGTACATGTAAAGGAAATATGAGCTGTTTGAAAATGACAGCCAGTAAACATATTCTTGATTTTACCAAAAATGACACTGATTTTGTTTTTGTTTTTTTTCTAATTTCAGTTCCCTCCAGGAAGATAACTGTCCTCCAGCCATGTGCTGTCCTGTCACATGAGTATTGTTGTGGTTGCCAAAAAAATCTCCCTGAATTTATATTTTGTAGTGTGTGGTAGAAATTAGGGATGCTAATAACCGGTGTTAATAATACTTTCTACATAATAAAAGTAATAACTGATATATCATTTGATTTTTTTTGTATGCTCCTTTTGATGTCAAGTAAGTGTGATAAATAAAAAATAAGATGTACATTTTTGTTTTACTCATTCTTGACATGGACACAATAATCGCAATAGTTAAAGAATCACCATCATACAAACTGCCATTGAAATTCTAAAATGAGCTATAAAGGAATTAGCACTCTTACGCTCGCACATACATGCATTTTACAGCTAAACTGTTCTCAACTTCATGAGATACATGCTGTTTGTAGTATTTGATTGTATGAAATATTTCACTGCTTGCAAGTATTTCATCAATATGACTACTGGGGCCCAAACTAGACCTAGTAAGGAACACACTGACAAAAACATTAATCTGCAAAACAGCTCGCAGAAAATCTTCAACCATCAGTCTGGACTGGGTCACCAATTCCAACAACTAATTCTTCCGTCAGAATGGTCTAATCTTGTTAAAATCAGTCCCATCATGATCTTTTGTCCACGCCATAATTATTACCCATCCATTTCTGGATAATTTAGCTTTTAACCCGCTGCTGTTTTTAAAGAACTATAGGATGTAAAATTAAGGTAACATATGTGATAGTAAGTCAGGAAGATAATACTTAATACAGCAAAGAATGGGTGAATAGGGCTACAGTACGAGTACAGTACTGCTGAATGAGTTAAGTGAATCCAAGACCCAGCAAGAAGCCACAAAAAATAGAACTTCCAGGAATGATCATGAGGTCAGAAGACCAATGGAAGCAACTGCTCAACCATAGCACTCTGTGAACCCCCACCCACCACACACACAACCAGCCACTTATAATGTTTTCGCAGAGCTATTGATCGACCAATAGTCTGGGATGGCAGCGTTTTAACCAGAGAAGCAAGCTGACAAATAGTTTGAGTGCTGGCTGCTGAGGTCATGTTTTTTAAACTGCCAAGGCATCCTTTTTTCTCTTTGTCTTTATTTGTTAGAGACATGATTTTTAGGAAAGACAAGGGCCTGGTATTATTTAAAAAATGTTCAGTACTGGTGTGAATATAGTAGTTAAAATTCGGTATTGATACCAAAACAATACTTTTTTCATACATCTTCCTTTCAGAAATGCTAACATAGTTCTCCAAAACCATTTTTTATATTTAACATCATAAGGCAGACATTCCAAATTCATTGGTGTTGTACTTTTTCTTCCCACGAAACAGCCATAGAGGAATTAAAAACAGTCTGGATGTAGCAGTCAAATTTTTTTCTTTTAAATCAATTTTTCTCTAAGAGTTATTTTCTATTTGTATTGTAAAATGTCTGTCGGCTGCATTGTCTGTGTTGCCCCTTACCTTTCAATATTTAACCAATAAAGAGGCAGCAGATGTATCTTATGCTGCAGTTGTTGACATGGAAATCTAGCCTGGGAACCAGCAAATCTGTGCACTCATGTTTTATTTGTTCTGGCAGATAAGACTGGTCTTCCTCCCATTCAAACAGAATTCTAGCCAACCTGGCCTGGGCCACGCCAATCACAACCAATTAATATGGGGTGTGTTTGAGACAACATGATTTGGAACTTCATATAATTTTATCCAAACTTAACAATCCAGTATCTAGTCATGGGTGTTATCATTGTTAGTTTTCTTGTAGCCATTTTGCTATGCATTATTAATATGTCAGTGACCATTTGCCGATTTATACAGTATTAAACATCAGCTACAAGACCAATCAACCTGACAATAAAACAGTATACAGAAGAGTGAGAACAGAGGAATCAATCATAGCATTCAAAAATGACGTAATGTCACAAAACTGGGACACCTTATACAATAGCAATAACAAAAAATTGTGCGTATGAGGAATTCTTAAGAATATTTAGAAGATTATAAGATAATCCTATAAAAATAACCAACAGGAGACTAAAGTATGCGGATCGTCCTTGGATCACGAAGGGGTTACAAAATGCCTGCAAAAAGAAAAATACACTTTATAGAGAATTCATAAGACAGAACTAAGGAGGCAGAAAAAAAATATAAAACATATGAAAATAAGTTAAAGGTAGGGTCTGGAGGATTTTCCAGTTGCTGTTTGTAAACACACATTCAAATTCGGCCCCTCCTATCAGGCTAAACTCTCCCAGCCGTACCGAGCCCGGAGGTACGGAAGAAGGCTTCACAGAAGAGGTTCAGGCAAGGCTTGCGCTGGTGCACGCTCGGACACGCTTGGGCACGGCACCTGCGCTCTCTCATTGGCTGGGGAAATCTCCGCCCAGAAGCGGTCCGAGCTCACAAAAACATCAAAATATAGTTAAAGGGCAGGAGCTCTGCAAACAGAGTCACCACCACACATGAGTAGAAGCCCATAGGTGATGATTAAGCAGGATTTCATTTGTATATGTCTATATTTTGTTTTGTTTGAAAATCCTCCAGATCCTACCTTTAACTAATATTATAAGAATAACTAGGAAAGAATATTAAAATAAAATGTTAGATGATAAGAATAATATTAAAAGTATATGGAAAATATTGAACACTGAAAAAAAAATGGTTCTGGACAAGTAAATTACCCAAAATATTTCATTATTGTAACACTGAAAAGTATAATATGAATGAAGTAGTTAACAGCTTCAATACATTTTTTGTAAGTGTTGGATCTGATCTTGCAAAACAAATCCCTACACCAGGAACATCTGAGGAGCAGAATAATAATTTCATTGATAGAAATCTGAGTTCAATGTTCCTCACAGCAGTCGATGAGAAACAAATAGATACTGATACTGATACTTAGATACTGTTGCCAAATGTACAAATAAGACACCTACTCACTGTGATGACATTTATATGACTGTTGTGAAAGGGGGAATTGAGGGAATTTCAAAACCATTAACGTAGATCTGTAATTTATCATTTCAAACCGGTAGATTTACAAACAAAATGAAAATAGCAAAAGCCATACACCAAACAATCACCACTTCACAAACTACAGACCTGTTTCATTACTACCTCAGTTCTCCAAAATCCTAGAAAAGCTTTTCAATAACTGGCTGGAAAATTCATAGACAAACACAAATTATTCACTGAAAGTCAATATAGATTCAGATCAGACAGAGCAACATCACTGGCATTAACAGACTCAGCTGAGGAAATCACAACTTCTCTTGACCAAAAACTGTACACAAAAGGCTTTTGACACAATAAACCATGATATTATTCAATAAACTAGAACGGTATGACATCAGGGGAAAAGCATTAGATTGGGTGAAGAGTTATTTGTCTAACAGATGGTAGAAGTAGCTGAGTAATCAGTGTCAGCATGTTTGGACATTACTTCTGGTGTCCCCAGGGGTCACTGTTGGGCCCTAAATTGTTAATTTTTTATATCAATGAGTTATGCAAAGTATCAAAAGTATAGAAACTGGTGTTGCTGATGATAAAAATATTTCTTTTGTTCTGGCAGTGATTTGCAAGTTTTAATGCAGGTGATCAATTCAGAATTGAGTAAATTAAAAGTCTGGTTTGCAAAACTGATACTTTTTGGGAACTGCAGAACTAATAACGAGATAAAGATTCATTTGGACAGGTTTAATTTTAAAGAGTAAATGAAATCAAATTATTTGAGGTGACAATAGATGACCAAATCTGCTGGAAATCACATATTAAGCATGTACAAACCAAAGCATCAAAAAGTACTGATCCCACCAGTTTTTGGTCATGTAAGTCAAATCATTATATGTTGTTTTTAGTTTTCATGCTTCCTTTTTTATGTCTGTCTACCACTGTATGATTATTCTGTTTATTTGCTACTTACATGTTCGAGATGAAGTACTACTAACTAACTAACTAACTAACTAACCAACTAAAAAATAGGTTGCAAGATGGTGGAATCTGAAATTTGGGACTTATAAACTATTGTCCTTGGGATTCTTCAATGTGGACAGACAGTCAAATTTGTTGATGGTGGATTCCAGAGTGCTAAAACAATGTGATGTAGGTCGGACTCTGGTCATGGACATTTATTATTTATTTTTGGCACTTAGGACATTTTCACTGATGCTGTCCTTCCAATCAAAAAGATGGGAAAGTTGTCCCACAGTGTTTTTAAGTGGTGGGGTGAAATTAAAATGGAATAGGCTAGTTCTGACAATTTGATCTAGAGATAACTTCAGGAAAGGGGTTGGTTGTGTGTGGGTTTTTTTTTTGTTTGTTTCTTTAATTGTATTTTAAAGGGCCATCCACAGCATGGGACTACCACTTCTACTAGAAAGTGTGGGAGGAGTGAGTTGCACTGATTCAAAAAAAAAAACATCTGTATGTCTTTGTGTTCAAATTTGACAACTTTTTAGAGGGAGCAAATTATGTAAATTAGGTTACAAGTCAGTAGGAAGAAATATCATATTACTGTCATTCACAACTGTTATGAGTGCATTAACTGTTTATATCCATAAAATGTAGACATAATAACCATACCTCTTGTGTTTGCATATGAATAGGCCAAACCATTAAAAAGATGACAGAAAAAGTGTCTCAGTAGTCACAGATATTCTTTGTGCAAAGCCAGTTGTACAGTTGACCTGTACAGTTGGTGGAAGATGTGTCTGATGGGAGATTTGCGATATAATTGCAGTCTGTTATGGTCAGTGTGAATACCACTTCCCGTTACCATTATACGCTGTATGTACTGAACAGTGTTCCGAAAAAGAGAAGCATTTCTTTTGAACTCCTATACAGTAGCTCGTACATTGTATTTTTATTTTCACATCCTCCCTCCTGCCTCCTTCAAGATCCCTCTCATTCTCACTCTTTATCACTCTTTTTCTCTCATTCTGTTTCTGTCTTCCTCCCCTCTAATGCATGCCATCCGTTTCTTTTCTTTAATACATCAATATACTATTGTGCAGCGGCTGCCATTTTCTGACGCAAATTATCTTCCCAAATGGGGATGTGAGGCGCTCTGCCTCCCTGCACAATCCTTTATTGATCGTTCAGTCTCATAAAAGCAGAATGGGCGAGGGCTGAGAAATAATGAAAGAGAGAGACAGAGACAGAGAGAGAGAGAGAGAGAGAGAGAGAGAGAGAAGGCAGGCCATCTGTGCTGACAAGGAGTTATTTTCCACGACTCAGAGGCTAACTTCTAGTCAGTATTTTGTATCGTGATTTAACAAGCACTTGTATTATATTGGTTTGATGTTGGCCGCTTCTTGAAAGATTATACCTTCCAGCATCCACGGTTTAACAAAGTGTCTTTTGTTTTATTACCCAAGATACCCACAATTGTGATTTATATGAAAATGCTGCCTAATCTTCTTTAACAATAACAGGGAATGGACTGCATTATTTTTAAGACACACATTTTACCACTCTTTCATTTCCTGGAACACGACAATATAATTTAAGCCAAGCAATCTCTATCACATCATGTTACCCATCACAGCCACACATCTGGCTGTATTGTAATTAAAAATACGGAGCTCCAGGCCAGACTCGTTAAAGTCTGGCCTCGTTTTGTCTCTGTCAGTAATGCTTTACTGGTTCTTGAAAGAAAGAGATTTATGAACTAAATTCATTTACAATCCACTGAGAATTAGACAAAAGCAGCAAAAAAACAGCAGTCCCTCTCCCACTGGACAAAAAACCCACTAACACCCACTAACATCTGGCTTGTCTTTAATGGGAAAGGTTACAATCTGTTATTCATTCTCTGGACAAATGACTCTCCGGACAAATGATGCAGTAGTCACAGGCATTTTTCCACTCGAGCTCCAGTCAGCAGTAATACCTGGGTGGACACACTAATGTCTGCCCCTTTTCTGGTGCATTAGTTTGTAACTTCTGCAACTTTTACGTCTTGGCCACAACTTCCGACCATCTCTGTCCAAGTGGCGCTAGAGTATCCTTCCAAATTAGTGTGCACTGTGTTTGAAACTCAGATGTTACCACTGTAACATTTTCACTGGCCTTCATGCTGCTGTCTACCTTTTTTCTAACCCTATTTTCTGGTGCGTTTGTGGCATAGAGCGTGACGCACCAGAAAAGAAAAAAAATCTAAAAGGCATTATTATCGACTGGCAATGGGAAAAGAGTCAATTTCCTATTTTAAGCTATAAAATATAAACACTGTACACGCTCGTTTTGTGTAAATTAAAAAATATGAAAAAATGCAGGCAGCATGGTAAGCTAACATAACTATCAATTGATGTTTGTAGTGTTAATGTTACTATCAGTCGGCTATCTTTTGTGTTGCCATTGAAATAAATGTAGCAAAGAGTAAATTCAGAGATTAAGTTTATCATCCTGTAAATGTTTGCAAAAGAAATATCCCTATGTTACCCAGGGGTAGCCTATAGCTTCTTCTCTGAAGCTAATAAATGAACAGCATACAAACGTTATGTTAGTGAACAAGTGAATCAGCCTTGGACTGATTTGCTGGAGAGAATAGGGAGCTATGGTTATGCCAGGTGAGAAGGAATGATGGGGTGACGGTGCTTCTGTTCAAACAGCCAAAGTCTGGAAATGATAACTGGATTTACTGAAGCAAGTGGGTCTGTTTTATTGCTGTGTAGGCCTTTCCTATTCACCTACACAACAAAGATGAAGCTAGCTGGATCACCAAAGCCAGTAGATATCATCCTGAATGGACCAAAGTTTGATGGCAATCCATCCAGTTGCTGAGATATTTCAGTCTGAACAAAGCGGCAGACTGACTGACACACATTGCCATGCCAAGAGCCGTGCCTCTTGCATGGCCAAAAATAGAGCTACAGGGTGGGTGTGGTATAGAGTGTGCCAGTAAACCCGTAACTCCGATAGCGCTTTTAGCACTTCCGGTTCTCTCGTCTAAAAGTCAATACGTTTTTTGAATGGGATTTTGGTAAAATGCCTCAAATAAGGTCTGTGGTTAACAAAAGCTTAAGCGAGTTTCAGGTTTTTTTTAACATCATCACCCCCGAAGAGGCGAGAGTGCTGGCAGTCCGCCATTACAGCTTCTTATTTAGCTTAAATAGTCCGATTTCCCCATTATACAATGTTTTTAAAATAAAGCGGCCAAAATCTGTTGAAAACTTAGTGGTCATGCGACCGTAGAGTAGTCATGTAGTCCGTTAAAGCCTAAAATTAGCTTTTTACTTCTGGCGATCGCATTTAAGCTTCAAATGCGGTATGAAAGGTGTTCATATGTGAAGATTATCTCGCTGAACAAAACCTGTAAGTAGCATAAACTTGTGTTAGCCACGGAGCTTATTTTCTGACATAATCCAAAACGCAATGCAAAAATCACATTCGCTTTCTCTTCCCGGAACCTTCTGGGTTTTGACGTCAGCCCTGGCACACTCTATTGGATGTTAAAGTTCCAGTTTGGGAGCAAGTCTTGAAAATCAGACACAGCCTTACCTCAGTCTAAAGGAACAAAAAAATCATCCATTATCACACATACACAGGGGTCTGGGTGGGCCTTTACCGCCCAATTTTTTGCAAGTGCCAACCATTTGAGAGATGGATCAATAAATAAAATGTTTACATTTTAAAAAAAAAAAAAATGTGTGTGTGTGTGTGTGTGAGCAGTGGACACACCCTGAACTTTTAGAGAAAGACTGATGATTAAAGGTGCCTTGTGGAATTTTTTTGTAAACAAAGCTGTGTTAACATTCAGTGGTAGACTGAGTATAGTTGAGACGTGTACAGTTGATACACCCTAAATATCTTGCCGGCGCTGCAAGCCTGAGCCGTGATTTTTACTCAGCATATGCCTATTAGCATCCTCTTTGGTGGTGGGAAATTTGAAGAGTATTAGCATCTCCAGTCTGAAGATGTCAGCAAAAGTCTTTTTACTAAGGTAAGAATTTCACTTTACCATGTCCCTTCTACAATGAATAGCTTATTATCCTTTTGTGACCATCAAACATAACTTATATCATTGCGAACATTATTCTGTGCCCTAAAATTTTCATCCTATCCTAGCATGTTAGGTCACTGCATAATCTAGAGAAATACACAAGGTGGTCAGCGGGGTACAGTTGAGACACAATGTACCCGTGATAGAGGTCGATTGCATCACATGCTGTTAAGTTGTGCAGCGTAAAGGTAACAGGTTACAAGTCATAATAAGACCACAAACAAAGAAAATGAAAATAAAATTTAATATTTGTGATACTTGAACTGTGTTATATTAATGGACATCTTTTTAACCATGAAAGATATAGGGGAGTGCCAGCACAGGTCTTAGAGAGGGCCTCAGAAGTGGTGCAGGAAGGGAGGTCAATTAGGAGTGTAGCTAAGGAATTTTGCATTCCTGTTCCAATTTTCAATAAAGAAGAATGAATTTATACTGAATCTTGTCAAATTGTCTTTTTTAAAAAAAAAAAAAAAAAAAAAAAGTTTATTGCATTTACAATTGATGTTAGGCCATCATCAATGGGTTTCAATAGGTGTCTCAACTGTACCACGGTAAAAATGCACCTCATGTTTATGACCTGTCTGTGGAAAAAATAAACAACTTATAAATGATATTCATCAATAATAACTTAGTATACAAACAAATTAAACTGCATATGAAAAATCACTTATTTTCAATGTATAGTTTTTGTGCAATATCTGTTCAAAAATGGAGAGGCAAAAAGTGTCTCAACTGTACTCAGTCTACCCTACTCACCAACACATAATAGGTCTCATTCATGAAGTACTGATTAAATCTGTGAGTAGATCTGCACATAAAAAACACTGGTACTATAAACCTACACTGGTTTCATGAACCCTGCGGAAAACTCAAATTTGATCTTAGGCATGTGTGTATGTTCATGAATGCCTATCAATTGGAAATTGACTGTGTGTTCCTACTAGTCAGCAATTAGCATACATCCCTGCCCAAAAATAGCCAGTGACCATCATTTATTGAGGTGATAATTTCAATGGATAGGTGAATCCTGTTGACCTGTGAATGTGGAGTAAGAGAGTGAGAGAAATAAAAACTTTTCCAATGCTGAGAAGAAGTTATTTTTAAGGTACAGTACAGATGTTATTTTAGGTACAGTGGGGTTGAGAAAAACATTTATTTTCTTCTGTTAGTAGTGGTGTGACAAGGACAGGTAAATCAAAGTCCTGGAAGGAGGTAATGGATGCCGTTAACTCCATGTCCTCTGTTATAAACAACATCCAAAAGGTTAAACAAGAATGGCTTGATATGAAACTTAATGCACAACTGCATGAGTATGCGTGCGCACGCACACACACACACACACACACACACACACAAACGCAACAGCTACTGGACGAGGCTCTTCCCCATCACAGCTGTAGTGCATTGCTTGTATCATCAGAGAGACCTTGCAACATCCCTGGTTTGGTCAGTAACATGGGTCTCACAGTCTCGCCACTCAAACAGAAGAAACATTTGTTAAGTTATCCCTCCTGATTCAATCAAGTGGGAACGAGATGTAGAAAACACATGTATTAAGTCAATCTAAATAACTCATTTACATTTTTAAGAAACCCAATCTGAAGCCTAAATCTACTAATTGCCACCTAATTTAACTACATGTTATATTTCTAATCTTTTGTCATGTTTAACTTGTTTCAAAGGCATCTGCATATTGTGAAAATAGCACAATGACCCGTTGGATATAGATTGTGGCTATAAACCTGGCACTGGAAGACTATTTAGATCAGCATTCTCTGTCTTAATAATGTTTTGCTTGAGCCACATACAGCCAGCAAATCATCTGTGGTTTTAACTGGCCCAACGAGTTCCTCCAGAGCTAAGTATAGTCAGGCTCCACCTCCAGAGCAATGTTTGTTAAATGATGATTGTCTTTTTTTTATAAGTAAAAGCTGAATTGCACAGGCGACATACATCTGTGAAGCCTACTGTTTTTTAGGCCTTTTTTACGGAGAATTAGCCATTTTAATAACAGCACTTACCTCCCTGCGTGCAAATTATCTACCAAAACAAGTTCCCCCACGGACATTATTTTGCAAGGGTTCCATTGCTACATCCTGGGATTGGCTCCGCCCAAGATGGCTGTGATTGGTTTAAAGAAATACTAACTAGCCAGAGCATTTTTTCCCCCTGCAGCAGGTAGATTATGTGTGCTTCCAAACCTTTTTCTAGTACTACACAGTGCTGTAAAGATTGGTCTGGCTACATGAGATTACTCTCCTGAATGTCCATAGGAAACCTTTAATATTTTTTTACATTTTTTATACTTTATTAATCCCAGAGAGGAAATTCAATTTTTTCACTCCGTTGTCATTAACAAACAGGTCCGAAAGACACACACATGCACAAACAGGACCTATACATGCACAAAGTGGAGAGATGTCAGAGTGAGGGGCTGCCTTGGTCAGGCGCCCCAAGCGGTTGGGGGTTTTGGTGCCTTGCTCAAGGGCACCTCGGCAGTGCCCAGGAGGTGAACTGGCACCTCTCCAGCCACCAGTCCACGCTCCATATTTGGTCCAGATGGGGACTCGAACAGGCGACCCTCCGGTTCCCAACCCAAGTCCCTTTGGACTGAGCTACTGCCGTTATCATTATGCTAAGCCCACCCATCACAGTCTTTCTGACAAGGCTCTTTACATTATGCTTCAACCTTGTTCACCTGCATCAGCAAATTTCTAAATGCAACTGGTCCAGAACTTGAATAAGAAATAAACATCTATCAAACATTACATCTGCATGAATTCATCTTTACTGGCTTCCTGACACTGTTAGGACTGATTTCAACATGTTACTTTGACATTATACAGACAGGTAAGTGTTGACCTCTGACCCTCAGGTCTTCAGAGCAAGCACTTATGGCTGTTCCAAGGTCAAAGCTGAAAATAAGGTGATCATGTGTACGGTGATCAGAGTAACATTGCTGGGAAGTACAATGTTTACTGATAGAACCAGTGGCCAGCTTAACAAAATAAAATCCAGAATGTCATGACCTGTAGTTTTGCTTTAAGAAGCCCTGGGCAATGTAAGATACATCTTGTAAATACTTGGAAAGTAATGGAGAACTTCACTCTTGTCCCATATGTTGTGGTCCTACAGGAACATTCTAAACTTTGATGTGGTCCCACAGACCACAGATATGGACAAACAGCATCTGTGTTATCGTGTAAAAAATTGCACAAATCCTGAGTGAATCTGTCAGTGTAGTTATGATTTCACTAAAAAGGAAACTCCACCTTGAAACTGAGTATGTGGTATTACAAAGATTTAGGACAGTAAAATCAATATCTACAACCACAGACAATCGTCTCCCAAAGCTGGATATCAGAGCATCAAGTCCCCTTATCCCAGTCGGATCACCATGGCTGCTGTCACAGAGTCTGAGGAGCCCGTCCATTATTCACTGTCTATGGAGCAGCTCCAGGATCTGTCCCTAGATGACATCATCACCCCAGTTTGTCCCTCAGCTTCACGTGAAACAGCCACATCTTCCCTGTAAGTTATGTGACTCATAATTTCCTCAAATATGCAAGGGAAATAATGTGAAAATGGAAATGATAAACAAACAGAGGGAATGCCTGGGCAATCATTCCAACTCGTCGCTGCCGTACTAACTCCCCAAGGGGAAGTCCCCCTAATCGGCCCCATTGTTCATGGTGACTCTAGGATTGTTCAGTGCACACAAGGTCTTGTTTATCGACTGCAGTGTGCTGTAAATATGTTGAGCATAACCAAAAGACATTCATATTCTCCATAAAATGAGAAGAACATGAGAATGTGTGGCTATTTGCTGGACCTGTGACTATAGATTCAGATGTAAGCAATATGTAAGAGAACCAGACTCAAAACTCATTAGCATTGAAATGTTGCTGGTTATCTTATTTCCTGAACCTAAAGAGGCATCTACAGCAGGGTTCACACTGGACATGCAAGCAGAATTTTTCCGTGGAGCACTACCTGCTACCTTTGGCGACCATGTTAACCTATTGCTTGGGTCCAGACATTTGAATATACCCGCTCCACTAAGTTCAAGTTTACTGATTCTGGTCTGGCACTGTGATGTGTGACTGAGGTAAAAAACCATGAGTGCTGCAGGGGGGCTAAAAGTTAGCCAACTGGCACCTTGGGCTAAAGCCATTGGCAAGGTGTTGTCAAGCAGTGCACCGAAACCAATGAGGAGTAATAACAACAATGGCGAGCACCATAGACAAGAGAGATGCTGCTACCAGGCTGTCCTAAATGAACATGTCTTCTAAATATTGCCCAACATTGTAGTTTGTGTTTATCTCACTCTGCTCCACTCCTAAAAGCCCTGCAAAAAAGGATTGGCATGGCTAGGCATCAGTGTGGACTTAAAATGACTTGGACTGGGTCCACTCCATTTCAGTGTGTGCTGTTTAAAATGCAACAGTCAGGGCCTGGAAGGCTTTTTAAACGTGTAATCTGTCAGCCAGTGGCAGCAACCACGTCACTGTCAGCTGACAACACAAACAAAGTTGGCCTACAGGGCAAAAGCCATGGTAGCTTTCCTGGTAGACAAACAATTGCCTGCATGGGCAGTGATGTTCACAGTGTGATTTTATTTAAGTCTGAATACATTCAGTTCTCTGTCATATCAATTTCCTTTGACTTGTTTGGATTTGTATGGGCCATGTGGTCATGGTGACGTATACGCAACCCGGGTCGCTGAAATTTAGTGGTGTATGTTCAAGGCCGCAACAACTGTCTAAAGGCTATTGATCATACAAATGATGGCCTGCTTCAGGCCGCGGCAGTGAACGGGAGGGCTGGGAGGTGAACTTACTGTCCTCCTACTGCTGACATTGGGTGAATGTGAAACTAAGAGGATGCTGCTGGGTCTGGACTGAATGTCAGTGTAATGATGTGCAGACTCCACTAATTTGGTGTACCACACACCATAGGCCTGCGCCTCAATGGTGCGGACCCATTCAAGTGAATAGATTGGTCTGTAGTGATTGGTTTAGGAAAATCAAAGCCCCCTCCCAGCATTACTTGCTGACCAACTAACCAGTTTTATCAAAATTCATACCAAAATGACACCTACAAACACAAGTACACTACCCAAGCTGTACACTACACTACACACAAAGTCATCATCTATAATTTAAAAAAAAAAAAAAAAACATACAAAAAACATACATACTCATTGTCACATGGCTTAGGTTTTTTTTTTAAACAAATGAATCTAATGTATTCTGGAGAAAATGTTTTCTTTTTAACAACTTTCTTTCCCTCTTCTGTCACTTTCTGACTTGTTGTTTTTCTGTGTGTGTGTGTGTGGGGGGGGGGGGGGGGTCAAGGAGGTTGATTAGACCTTATTGATTGATTTGGAATGAAGGGTTTGAATTATTGCATGTGATTATTATCAAATTCTAGGCTAGCAAGAGTAATGCAACAACAACAAATAAATAGTAGATGACACAAACATGTGAGGTCATGTACTCTTCAAATAAGTGAATAAAGCGCTGCATAATGTAACAACATTATTTGATGTGGTTTAAGGCCTCAAGCCACTGAATACTGTTCAGATAGATAGAGGGATGCTCTTATTGCCCAGTGCATTATATATCAAATACCCACCTCAATCAAATCTAGTGTACAACATACAGGTGTATCACCATAATTTAGAATATCATAATAAGTTCAATATTTTTTGTCATATATATATATATATATATATATATATATATAAATGTATATATATCAGTGGCAGCTGCTGGTCTTTCAAGGAGGGGAAGCTCATTTTCGGCCTACATCATAAAATGTGTCCGTTTATTTATACGTAAATTCTACCTTCTGGGGCTGCTGCGCGAGGCTAGAGTGACCGCCTGTGAGTGCTTTGGGACGGTGGAGGGGCTCACAGCAGCACCCGCTGCTCGTTGGGGACAGTAACTGCAGAGCGACAGAAGTCAGAGTCTCCAAACACGAGTACAGTCTCCAATAGCACCAGAAAAAGATGCTAGATTTGTTGCTAGTCGTTTTTACAAAGAAAAAGTCACTAAGAGGATTGGAAAAGTCTCCAGATCAACTCGGAACAACGGAATGAAACTTGAAAAATGCTCCGCCGGTGGTGGTTTATATTTCAAGATCGCTGATTCGCTCATTTCGCTGTCATTCAAAAAGGGATTCAGCCTCAGACACATCATCCAATCATCATGCAGAAGCCCAGTGTCCAGGCCAGCCGAGGCCAGCCCACTGCCCCATAGACCCCCAGAGACGCTGAGCTTCCACTGTTTAATGCACTGTGACGCTACGGGAATGAATGAGAAGAAAGTCGCGTCAGTGACCTGTGATAAGTAGCTGATTCTGAACAAAAGTTGAATGCGTTCTAGCGAATATTTAGTCAATGAAATGTAAACACAACAGTACATATTTGACCACTTATTTTTTGACATTTTAGGGGAAGCATGCAGCGAGGGGCCACAGGCTGGACTCGAGCCCGGGCCGCCTTGTATGTCGGGCGCCTGCTCTACCACTACGCCACCGACGCCCCACTGTATGGGGATTCTTCTATTTTTTTCTCTTTGAAATTTTACCAAGGTCCAGACCTCGATGACCTCATAGCTGGCTACGGCCATGGTAACTCATCAGTAACTATGATGATGCCGAGAATGTACCGGTGGAAGTTCCCTCAACGGTTCAGCAATTTCGTGCGCGTATGACTTGAATTTTTCGCGTGTTTGAAGCAAGTCAAAACAAAATATTCTAGTGTTGAAAATACATTGCATTGCATTTGGTGTGAACACAACATAATTCAGTCCTCTCGAAGCAATGTTATCATTGCATGTCAGTGAATAATGAATGTCAGTAAAGCATGGATGAATGGAGAATATGGGTAATTCTTGTGTCACGACATACATTTTAAAGGCTCCAATTTTAAGTGATTTACTCAACTGAAAATGACACCAGGCTACCACAAAATAATCACACAAAACTTTACATCAGACTGTCAGATTATGCGTCCTTTTTTGTCTGTAGTGGCATTTTATGCTTTTTTTTGTTGCTAAATAACGATGCTGCACTGCCTCAGACATGAATTCCTGTGACCATTTTCAACGTGAGATACAGAACTGGGTAAACCAGGATTTGATCAATGTGATCACATAAACAGCCTCAACAAAGTATTGCAGCAGTAATGAAATGTTTTTGTGATTATCACATTTCTTTTTTTTTTTTTTAAAGATTATTTTTTGCGCTTTTTGCCTTTAATTGACAGGACAGTGTGAAATGCGGAGAGAGAGAGAGAGTGGGGGATGACATGCAGCAAAGGGTTGCAAGCAAAATCGAACCTGCAACCCCTGCATCGAGGCATCGCCTCTATACATGGGGCGCCGGCACAATCCACTATGCTACCGATGCCCCACATTTATTTTTCTATCAAACAACAGTACCAAGGTAGGAAAATGCGTCTCAAAAAGTGAATAAGGATCTCAGGCTTTTTTAAAGAACCAAAGGGTAAGTAACAGCTGAGCTTAGCTAATAATCACATTGTGTAGGCATTTCAATTCAAACATTTATCATATCTGACATTAGTAGGGCAAATATTTATTAACACCATCCCACTCTTTTCCATGAGTGGATCAAGAGCAGTCATTATTGTACAACATGGACGTTAATTAGAGGGTAAATTAGACGCAGCATGTCCATCTGGTTTGTTTGTTGAATGTCAGGCATCATTTTATCAAATAGAACCCATCAGCAGCATCCTGAGCAGCATAGAGACACCCAGACAGGTGAGGCTGTCAGGTCAGCTCTGATGTCACTGTGAAATTTTTCGCCACAAATTCAGCAGTTGAATGCAAAATGATACAAGTGGACATTTTTGAGGTGGTTTAAAGGTGTTAGCATTGTTGTGGCTGGGGTGGAGCCACTGTGAAAATAATTAAACTGGTTTAATATTTAGAGTTGGACTGGACCAGACTGTTAAACTACATTTAAGCACTACGTAAGTGTTGCACTTGACTCAGCAGCCACTCTCGAGTGGAACATAATGACGGCCTAACAGCAAAGGAGCATCCGACCATCACATTGCACAGAGTAACATCAGAGCTCTCTGTTCACGCTGAATCCATTAAATATCTACTTGTGTTGCATTTGCAGACTTTAAAAGACTGGTTTAGTGCCCTACTTGCAGAATTTCTATGTTTGTACTTTTTAAACAGAAAACACTTTTTTAAATATGATATCTACTGGAATTGCATGCAATATATACCTTATCAGAAACTTTAAGCTCCCTGGCCAACCAGTTCTCATTACAAAGACATCAAAATACCGCTGTGAATAAAAAAGTAATCTTTTCGCTGCAGTGTGATACACCATGTCAGTGACAGTATCAGTTTGAAACATCACCGGACAACGTGACTTAAGGAGATGGAAAGTCCCTACGGGGCAGGTGGGAGGGTTGGTGAATGGGTCCACAAACACTAGACCTTTACCCAGTGTTCGCAACCCATATGACCTAAACCTAACCGTGTGTTTGTTGCACAAGGAAATAAATGTAAATATGAGGTATAACTAAGTTGATTTTGAAAAAAGACTGTTTGTGTCTAATGAGCAGAAACTCTACATTTTCTGTGAAAACAGAGATGTATATTAAAAAGACACAATGCATGTAACAGGCATAAAATGACATGGATTTTCTAGAACGTCAACAGATGCACCTAGGATACCTTGCACATCATATGTTGACATGGGGGAAGTCCATGACCAAATGTTGATATGTAACAAGGTCAGAGTGAGAATGTTTTGATATTTCCTAGGAAAACATAAGCGTATTTTAAAAAGACACTATGCATGTAACAGGCATAAAGATACAACATTCCAGAACATCAACAACAGATGCACCCAGGATACCTAGCATGTCATTTGTAGACGTCAAAAGTCCACAGACCAAGCAGCGATATGTAACGAGCTGGGAGTGAGAATATGTTGCCCTGGCAATCTCCCTCCAGCCAGTTGACACGTCAGCTGCTCGTTAGTTTGATTGGGCTTTCCTACAGCCACTCCCCATCATCTTCACACCTTTCCAACAGGGTTGCCATGAACGTTATTGATCTTTTGGTTAAGAGCAGCCACCAATATCTTAGTTGTGTGTGACTAGGCCACCCACTTCCCAGAGGCCTTCCCACTATGCACCATTACCACTCCTGCTGTTTTGCATACTTTGATACAGCTTTACTCCAGACTGGGGATTCCAGAACATATGCTGACTGACCTGGGGGCCGATTTCACATCGAGGCTGATGCAGCTTGTCCACAAGCAACTCATCATCACTGCAATCATGACCACACCATACCGTCCACAGACTTAAGGGCTGGTTGAGAGGTTCAACCACACTCCATTGGCTGGGACTGTTGGCTGTCATTCCTGTTCTTTACCCCTTTGAGGGATCCCCAGGTTTCAACAGGGTTCTCCTCATTCAACCTGCTGTATGGCAGAGACATGCCGGTTCACTGGACCTATTTCAGAAGGGCTGGGAAGCTACCACAACATCCACAGACAGAGGAGTGGTGAATACAATGTGGCATATTGGCAAGAGTGGCAATTTTTGAGAGGGTCCACGCAGAACACTATGATAGTGACAATGACAAAGCTTGTGAGAACAGAAACATGCCTGAAGTGTCTTCACAGATCACCACACTGGGATTCAATAGGGGCTCTGTTGTGATTAGTGGCTCCAGGGGGACACAGATGCTAACATGTTAAGAACTCTCATGTTAAATGTGATACATTAATCAATAAGCGCCTACACAGAGATACGTGGGCTAAGTAAGATAGGATACACAGATGGGTTTACAGCAAATAAATGGTGATGAGAAATGATTTTTATTCAATGCCTCAAACACAAACACATTCACACAGAAAAACAGTACCCTGTCACTCATACAATGCCACACTCACATAAATACAGGAACAGTAGCAAAACTTCAACTATGCAGGCAGATACGAATGGGCCACCCCGTTTTCATGCTAAACACACACACACACACACACACACACACACACACACACACACACACACGTTCTGGTGCACACTCACACCTCTCATCAGCTTGAGTGACAGTTTACAACAAGCAATTAGTTGTGCATGAGTGGGAGAAAAATGAATGTGGTAAAGAAAAGGAGATTTGTCAAACAATCCACAGTGTACAGTCAGAACATGACAGGTAGGAAGACAGAAATTAGTCTGAAAACCTAGTAAGTGTGTGTGTGTGGTGTGTGTTAAAGGTAAGGCTTGCTAGTTTGTGAAAGAAAAAGACTTTGTGTGTATGTTCAAGGTTCATTTTTTGTTTTCTACAGCACAGGGTTGAACAACAGAATGTGAGTTGTTGTCCCTTTATGTTACACAAGAAAAAAATACTGTTTTCATGGTGGAGTACGGAGGATGAGTTGAGGAGTCTTACAGCCTGAGGAAAGAAGCTGCTCTGTTGTCTGGTGGTACGACAACGGATACTTCTGTATCACTAGCCAGATGGCAGCAAGGTGAACAGACTGCTGCTGGGGTGGGTTTTGTCTTTAATATCCTTTAGGCTCCCAATGTGTGTCATATGTCATATGTGTGGTTAAGTGTGCATGAGGGCATGAACACTGGGGCTGGATGTTTTCTTAGGGCTGTGAGACAGCACTGAAGGTGATAAAATTGCTGCTTTCTTTAAAGTCAACACATCTCTGATGGTGGGGAATCAGTGTAGATGTTTTGATGCACCTTACATGTAGCAGAATGTGTGTTGCCCTTAAGTCTATAAAACCTGAGCTAGAGTCTGGACAACCCTGTCTCCCACAAATGACAAATGCAATGAAACACAATGTTTAAGTGCTGCACTGGATTCACAGGGAGGTTGCTAGGGTGGATGGCAAAAACATAAAGAGCAGGACCATGACACCAGAGCCCCAGGTTTGCATCCAGACCCTTGTCTGTAGTAAGGCTTAGGCAACAGTAGCACTTTGGTTAACATTAGGAAAATATTTTGATTTTGGTTAAATGTTAAAAAAAAAAGGCAAAAAGACACTAAAATTACTACCTTGTAGTTTCATTTTACATTCATGTCTGTCCAGACTCATACGCAGCCATGTTAGGAAACAATGCTACGAATATGGATGTTGCTGCAAAGAAGATGGATATTCTAAAACATGGATGCTTCATACACATCTTCCCCCTGGCAGCACAGCAAATATTTACAATAAATGGAAGCTCTATGATTTAGAAAATGTAAAGCCAAAGGAAAGGGCTGTTTGACTTGCCTGAATTCAAACAGAATAGGCTACTTATTAGGGCTGGGTATCAATTCAGACTTTCCAGATCGATCCGATTCGATTTAATTCAGTTTAATATCGATTCAGTCAAGTATATTTCAATTATGATACAAAATTTGCTTGGATATTAAAATATTTTCAGAGAAATAACGAAGTATAATTAACAAGGAACCCTCTGACCTGGTGCATTACTATTAAAAATACTGTTTACATTAAGAATTGACCCCAAAGCAGTACAATAGTCATCATGTACTTTTATTTAACATTACCTGACCGACACATACAAAATAAATATTTTAAATTAAATCTAATCACAAGGCAGACAATTTAAATAAAGTTTGCTGCCTGTAACCGTCTTATAAAGCTTTTTCCGCAATACACTACAGTGGTTGTGATGCACACATTGACTGTATCAGAAGAGAAACAATATAGGTGAACCCTGCAGCAAAGTGAACCCTCTTCCTCAGAGAGGATCTTTGCCCCCCAGTTTGTTCCTGGCGGCAGAGCAGAGTGAACCGTCTTTCTTCTCAGAGGATCTTTGTCCCATGAGACCAGGCACTAACAGGTCCATGTCCACAGTGTAAAGAACTTTGCTGGTGATTTGACAGTCACTAGAAGCACATTATGACCATTTATAAAAGTTTCTGTGTGGTACTTGTGTTGTACATGAACTAACGTTAGTGGCTAAGGAAGGACTGAGAGGCTGTCCGGTATGTGTGTGTGTGTGTGTGTGTGTGTGTGTGTGTGTGTGTGTGTGTGTCTGAGTGTCTGAGGAGCGTCTGTACGTTAGCTTGTTAGCCGTAATGTTAGCCTTGCTGGTTGTCATTAACGTTATCGTCGGCAGCCCTGAATAGCTTGTAAAGCTTTAGCATAGTTAGTTAACACATTTGTTATCGGCCCATGTGTTTACTGCTACAGAAAATTAATAAATCTTTTATTCTTTTTTTTTATATTGTTTATTTGCACAATGTCACCTCTCTACTGTCTTTTATCACGCTTGCTAACGCTAAGTTAACTTTACCAGCAGATCTGTATGAGGCACAAACTGAGGCTACAGTTAGCAGTGTGCTGATAGTGGTATTTCTTAATCTTTTCTGTGAAACTAATGTGCATTTAATAAACATTCGTACATTATTAGTGTTATATTTTTAGGGGAAAATGCGAGTGAAAATACTCGCACCGTAGACCCATGCCTTCAGTGGACGCGCTCCCACCATTGTTTGCTGCTCTGTCTTCATTCAGTGTCCGGCTGTCTCGCGAGATCTCTCACCATGACCTCAGGTGCTAAATGCTGATCTCGCGAGATTAATAAACAGTTATAGTAAAAGATTGATATTTTAATTAATGAATCGATATTGTGCCATTTAAAGGAAAATCGATTTGAATTGATTAAATCGATTTTTTCAACCCAGCTCTACTACTTATTACTATCTGTTTCCATCTTCAATCTGACATTGCATCCATTCTTACTGATGGTGGAGGGGGATTTGGTGTTCCTTAAGCCATCACTACAGGCCATTGTATCCATCTGAATCTACTGTAATTTTAAGTACATACTAATGCATAGTCATGCCAAAGTACTGGTTTTGTCGGGTTTTAAGGAGTGGAGCAGAGTGAAGTGAAACAAACTATGATGTTGGGCGATAATGAGAAGACTTGGATTTAGACAGAATCGGTAGCAACATCTGTCTTGTCTATAGCACTCGTTATTGTTATTACTCCTTATAGGTTTCGGCACACCACTTGACAACAGCTTGACAACAGTGAGTCCCGCCCATTGCACTGATTGGCCAATCAAGTCTCAACATGGTGCTCATTGGTTGTTTTTATTAAAACTGAGAAACAGCAGTTTTATGTCACATAGCCAGACAAATCAGTCAACTGGAACTCAGTGGAGTGGGCAAATTCAAAGGGCCAGACCCGGGCAACTGTCCGAAGGTAAGGTAAAGCAGTGAAAACATTCTAATATACAATTTGCTGCTAACCCCCGCCCACAGCAGTTAATTCCTTGTCTCCCATTGTGGTATTCCTTCCTGCTCCTCCAAAATGAGCATGCTGACTGCCATCTACTGTATGTCATACACTGACTCTGGATATGTACTACCTCATACAACCCCAGGTCCATACAGTCTGTACTGTCCCCTTAATCCTGCTGGACTGGCAAGTTGTGTCATGTCAGTTTATTGTGTTTCTTTGAGAGTTAGCCAGTCTTAAAAGTGTTTGTAGAAATAAATCCCTCATGAGTGAAAACAATTTAAAAGCTTCAGACCGGCTACCAAACCATTTGTCAAGCAGCCAAGAATTACCAGTGTCACAGAGAGTCATGATGCAGGGCTTAAAAAGACATATGATAAATGCCAGTAGTCAAAGCCTAACAGGAGAGTATGTGAGTATGTGACTGATAAACAGGAGGGATTATTAGCTGCTTTTATAAAAACATACTTTGACAAATTTCTTTTACATGAGAAATGGCTTCAAGGATAAAGAGTCTCTTATCATTGGACAAGAGGTATCCCAACGGAACTTGTCTGATAACATCTGTCTTATCTTTAGAAAGTCTTTTTCCCCAAAAAACAATTGTTGCAAAAGAGGTCATCTTAAAATCAGGGTCATCTTATATTCAGGCCAATACTGTATTTTGTTCTGGACCAAGGTTGTGGACCAACGAACTGACCGACTGACTGACACTCCCTAGAGCCACTTTGCACTTGTATCTGAAGGCAGCTCACTGGTTATCTCTGAGAGAGAGAACACTTATAGTATGACTTTCAAAAAAGCTGATCCCTTGTGCCCTGGCCTTGCTACCCTGTTTGGCTGCCAACTGATAAGATTTACCTGATACTGTGATCTATCTTTTTTAACTCCACAATATAATGCACAAAATCAGTCCCCAATGTTTTTTTAAACCATGCAACAACAAATAACCTAGAGATATTGAAAGACAAAGTGAGTTTAATGCCTTATAAAAACAGAAAATGTAAAAAAAAAGAATCTGAAGTTGAATGAAAGCAGGTGATAGAGAGCAGAGAGAGAGGAAGGGTAGGGGCCCTGAGTAGAAAAGTGAGAGTGAGAGGAGAGAACAAGAGCTTCCTTCTCTAATTCCACAGACCATTAAATTGTAATTTCAATGCTTGATATATTTATGCATTAAAACATTACGGCCGCCTACCCAACCAATTACTATGCAGACTGAGCTCTTGCTGTCCACACACCCTGCTTCATAGGCAGGATGTGGAAAGATCAAATGCATGAAATATACAGGCTCCTCCAAACACCAGCACACCGGGCTTCACTGAAAGAAAACTTTACATTTGGGAAGATGTGAGAAAGTTTAAGATTCTCATGAGCTGGAATATCAATACAGTGAGTTCAAATAATCTAAATTACAAAAATACAGGTAGTAGCTGTGGCACTACTTCAGGCTATGACGTAAAGGTACCACGCGTTCACTATACATTAGGCCTCATGCAACAACATTTTCGTATTCTCATCCAAAACCTCTCTTACATTTTCTTTGGGTGTTCAAAGTTGGATTCCTGTTCCTCACTCATTCTAAAGCAACATATCGTCATACAACAGTCAATATAAGATTTTACAAAAGTGCACATACAACAGTTCATATAATATCTAATGACTCAGTGCCTCACATATGGCATCATGTTACGTACTAATTGTAAAGTTAGGTACATAATAAAGTTATGTAGGTTAGGTTTAGGCTGGAAATGTTATTTAGGTTAGATTTAGGCAAGTAAAGTTACGTATGTTAGGTTTAGGAAAAGAAACATGGTTGGGCATTGTCATGTTGGGTACTTAAGGCAAAGTTACATAGGTTAGGTTTAGGCAAGTAATGTTATGTAGGGTAGGTTTAGGACAACAAGGATGGGCATTATCATGTTAGGTACCTAATGTGAAGTTACATACTTAACATAGAGTTATGTAGGTTAGGTTTAAGCAAGTAAAGTTGCGTAGTTTAGGTTTGGGAAATGAAATACGGTTAAGTCTCATCATATTTCATACGCGACGTAAAGTTATGTACTTAATGCAAAGTTATGTAGGTTTGGTTTAGGCAAGTATTGTTAAGTAGGTTAGGTTCAGGGCTGTAGTCTCCTGGTCGACTAGTTGATTATTTGGTCGCTATGCTCTCGTCCGACCAAATTCTCATTGGTCGAATATTCGCTGTGTTACTTTCATAAGGAGGAAAGTGCTACATCAATAGCTTTCCAGGATTAATCCATTATTTCCTGCGGCGGGGTGGGGGTGGGGGGGCAGGCTAAGCTGTGTGTTGGGTGTTACCCCTTACACAATGTTGAACTTGCCCATCCTAAAGGCCCGAACATACTCGGGTGTACTATAAGTGGAACGGACTCCACGAAATGTCCGCAGTCATTCGGGCTTTCATAGTCGAGCGCACCTCCGCATTGTAGTTTCCTGTAAAAATGTCCATGAAAAATCCCCACGATGTGAAAAATACATGCCGAGCAGTCACTGGTGCGCGGAGCGGAGTCCGTTCTGCGTACTTTCCGCCCGAGTATGTTCGGGCCTTAACGCTCAGAGTCACGGTGACACAGACCTTCTGTCAGTTTCTGTATACTGACACCATTTCCCTCAGTGGAAACAAAGCTTGTATTTACTTGTATTTCACAGATAGGAAACAATAAATTGTGAAAAACAGTAAAGCCTCCACTAAAATAGCATTTGAAGTCTTTTTTTGTGATCAAATTTTTATTTTATTTTAAAGACAAATATAGATGGGTATATGGACGTTACAAAAATAGAGCATAAAAATATATATTCCCACACATACCTATACATATGCACATATCACGATACATATAAAGTAAAATAAGCATTTGAAGTCTTGTGTGTGATTTATCCTTTAGGGATTTCCACTTGGGGGATTTATCCTGGCTTCATATGAACAGAGGAAATCTCCGCTTGTCGCTAGGCTAATGTATACAATGTAAAATGCCATAGGCTGGCGTTAATAAGCATGTTGGATTTGTTTGGAAAACGTGTTTAGTGTGACGGTTGTTTTGTTGGTGAATGTTGTGAACTGTAATGGAGCCAAATTGTGAGACGTTACCTTTGTTAAATGCTGCTGTTGTCCCTGGCTTTATATGAGACAAGGGAAAGGTCGCTAGTTGCTAGGCTAATTTATACAATGTAAAATGCCATAGGCTGGCACTAACAACGTTAGCATGTTGTATTTGCTTGGAAAACGTGTTTAGTATAAGACAGTCGTTTTGTCAGTGAATCTTGTGAGTTGTAATGGAGCCAAATTATGTGCCGTTACCATTGTTAAATGTTGCTGTTGTCCCTGGTTTTATATGGGAAGAGGTAAAGATCGCTAGACGCTATGCTAATTTATACAATGTAAAATGGCATAGTCTTGTGCTAATAACGTTAGCATGTTGTATTGGTGGGGGAAATGTGTCCAGATAAAGACAAGTGTTTGTCTGTCAATGCTGTGATTTCAACCTGATCTCACAGAAATACATACTTTTTTGGAAACAAGCCATGCCAGGTGTAGTTTCAGAGAGCACTTTGAAGGCCCAGTGTATAAAATGATTTTTGTTTGTTTCTTTGCTTGTTTTTTTCTTTTTTACTGTAGTTACTAAAATCAGTCATCCTCAGATTCTGTGGTGCTTGCTTGGGGTCCGCTCTCCCCTGGTGGAGTGGAGGGTGGCCTGGTTGCCGCGGCAGCCGCCTCCCTCCATGTGTTGGTGTTTCCTCTTTGGTTCTTCCGTGCTCAGGCTTATTTTTTTCATTCATTCATTCATCTTCTAACTGCTTCATCCTCTTGAGGGCCGCGGGGGGGCTGGAGCCTATCCCAGCTACATCGGGCGAGAGGCAGGGTACACCCTGGACAGGTCGCCAGACTATCGCAGGGCTGACACATAGAGACAAACAACCATTCACACTCACATTCACACCTACGGACAATTTAGAGTCTCCAATTAACCTAGTCCCCAAATCTGCATGTCTTTGGACTGTGGGAGGAAGCCGGAGTGCCCGGAGAGAACCCACGCTGACACGGGGAGAACATGCAAACTCCGCACAGAAGGGCTCCCACGCCCGGGATCGAACTGGCAACCCTCTTGCTGTGAGGCGAGAGTGCTAACCACCACACCACCGTGCCGCCCCGCTTATTTTTTTCTTCTTATTTATTTATTTATTTATTTATTTATTTATTTATTTATTTATTTATTTGTGGCGTTTGGATTCGGTTAAGGCAGACGGACGGCAATCTGAAATGGAATGAAGCCCACACACGGCAGACAGTAGATACAAAACAGCAGTCGAATGCGCCCCATCCGCCCACAGCACAATGCTCTTAAAGCTCTACGCTATCAAAAGCTGGCAAAATACATTTAATTTATTTTATGGCCTTGAGATTAACCTGCCATATTGTTGAGTTATCAAGGACACTTCCGTGTTTTGTGCGTATACAGGAATGTTAAATATATCATTGAGGAAAACGAGGTTGACGTGACGTTGTTGAATCAGGGAATCCGTGTGTCCACCACGAAAAAGGATCCTAATTGACTTTACATTGGCATTGTTTGCGTGGTACCAGCACGTAATTTCAACCCATTACATGCTGCCACCACGGAATGCGGTGTTAAGAGGTCGTGATTATTTCACGTATTTCTGTGAGATCAGGTTGTGCGATTTATAGTGAAGCCAATTTGTGTACTTGTGTTTGAAATTGTCCCTATGAAGCCATATTTAATGTGTGTTTTGAATCAACTAAACTTTACAGCACTTAACAGAGTTCTCCACCGCCGACAAGCATTTTGGAAGTGTAACTGCAGAGTAACACAGACACACCACCGCAGAAGTAAAAATAACATGCAGATTTTTTTTTCTTCCCATGACTAATCGATTATTTGAAGATTATGTATGATTTTAGTCGACTAAGATTTTCTTTGGTTGACTACAGCCCTAGTTAGGTTTAGGAAAAGAATCATGGTTGGAGATCATGATGTTGGGCACTGAACGTACAGTTAAGTTACATAGGTACATAGGTTAGGTTGAGGCAAGTTATCTTCTCTGTGTTTATATTTGGACAAGTACAGTTACGTAGGTTAGGTTTGGAAAAAGAAACATGGTTGGGCATTGTCACGTTATGTACTTAATGTAAAATTGTGTGGGTAAAGTTGAGGCCCATACAGTTACGTACCTTAAAAGAATTCAAAGGTCACTGGTTTCACAAGGGACATGAACACTGGTCTCTTGGGGTAAGGTCCTGTGTTTGTTTGACCATCCACCATCCCACCCTGCCTCCTTATGTGGACTTTGCTCTTTTTACTACTTCCTTCTTTACTCCCATCAGTGCGTTGCTCACATGATCACAGCCTTCCCAGTTTTGTATGGTAACATATGAATTCCAGTGCATAACTTTTTGCAGGTATATGTACAAATGGTGCATGAGAACAGCTTGTCCAAAGACTTACAGGTTAGGATAATCATAGTCTCTAAACTGCCTGTAGGTATGAATATGAGTGTAAATGGCTGTCTCTAAGTGTCAGCACTGTGATTGACTGGCAACCTGTCCAGGGTGTCCCCCATCTCCACCAATGCCCCAGCCCTGTAAAGGATGAGCAGTTACAGAAAATGGATAAATGGATAGATAGATTCTAATGCCACTCTGGATATTACTAAATAAAATAAAACTGTTTACTACAACTGGTTGTAACGCTGACATTGTACTGTAGGTTACATGACCTTAAATGCTCAATCCGATACCATCTGTGCAATAAAGAGAAGTAGTAAAATATTGGATCTATAATAGTAAGTGGAATATTTTCAATCTCAATTATATTGCAATTGCTCGGTATTTTTGATTTCCTCCAGATGTCATCAGATCCAATGAAATTCAGTTTGGAGAAATGCTAAGAGTGTGTGCATGTGTGAGAGAGAGAGAGAGAGAGAGAGAGAGAGAGAGAGAGAGAGAGAGAGAGAGAGAGAGAGAGAGAATGTGTTCTCAGTCCGTGTCACACAATCCATCACTGGCAGCTCTTCTTGCGGGTGGATCACTGCAGGTTACGGTTGCGCTCCCTAAGCATTGTGGGAGCTTGATGTATGTGCTGTCGACTGGCAGTTAATGAAACAGCAGCTACAGCAGCCGGCCTCCCTTCCAATGCTACTCCCTCTCTCTGCTACTCTGTCCTCCTGCTATCTCCACCTCTGTTTCCTCTCTGTCTAGTTTGTCTTTTCCCCTTCTCTTTATCTCCATAAACAAAGGTACTCCAAAATGTGGAAAAATTTATCTAATGATTCGTATCTTTCTGCCAAATACCTAAAAGACAGTCCTGCTACAAAACAAAGTATTGATTTTTCAAAATTCCTCTTTGATCCCCTATCCTGACTGACATAGGAAGGATAAAGGGTTGACAAACTGGCATGAGTATGACCTACCTAAAGGGGCTCTTTGTGAAATTCAAAGCGTATGAGTTGTCTGGACATGGAGGTGGCTGAGCCAGTGGCTAGCAGCTAACAGTGCTAACTACATTAACAGCAGCAACAGTGTTGTTAAGTGCTGACAGAGCTAATGGTATTAACCAGTGGGGAACCAGAGGACAGATGTTACACTAGTGGTATATCCATGTGGATGCCACCTGACATGCAGCACCTGTCCAAACACCGCTGCAGACCAAGAAAGCTCAAGGTGTCAACCCAGGCCTCTAAATTCCCCAGATCCCAATTTGATATAGCATCCATGGGACGTACCGGTACCCCAGAGGTCCTGTATCTATGATTCAACAGGTCAGCACCAAGTCAGATCCATGGTTAGACCTCTTTGGCTGCAGTGGTTGGCACCTGGGCTGATTTTTGAGTTCTGAGGGTTGCAAGGTGGGGCCTCCATGGACAGATCTTTTTTGGCATCTCAAGAATGATCACTGATACTGCTGATGTCAAGACACAAAAACTCCTTACAATGTATGAAGTGGTCCACCTAAAGTCCAACAACCTGAGACTCTACAAACAGCGAAAAGAGGGAGGGCGAGGATTAGTGAGTGTCAGTGCCACGATTCAGGATGAATCAAGGATCATCCAAGAATACACCAGGAAGATGGCCCAACAGGATGACACATCCACTACACTAACCAAGGAGCATACAAAAATTTTTTAAGAAGATGGTCCCCTGGGATGATGTGCTCAGAAAGTGTCTCAGGCAGCAGGGTGATAAGAAGGAAGGGGAAATATTGAGGAAGATCAAACCTCTCTATGGAATGTACCATCGGCAGATAGAGGAAGTGGCTGACATCAAGAAACTCTACCATTGGCTAGAAGAGGCTGACTGTGTGCAAACTCTGCAAAGAGGCCCCTGAGACAGTCCAGCACACAGTAGCAGGATGTAAGATGCAAGCTGGGACAGCGTACACCGAGAGGTACAGCCAGGTGGCTAGGATGGTGTACAGGAACATATGTGTATAGACTGGATATCCCCAAGTCCCAGTAGGAGACACCACCAAAAGTGTTTGAGAACAACAGGGCAGAGATCTCAAGGGACTTCATGTTACTGACTGACAAGCAGCTGCTAGGTAACCAACCAGACACAGTGGTGGTTGACAATAAGCAGAAGAGAGCAGTTGTGGAAGATGGGTTAATCCCAGCTGATAATAACATCAGCAAGAAAAGCATGGAAAGACTGATACTGATATAGGTACAAGGGGCTAAAGGGACAGCTGGAACACACATGGAATTTTTTCCATTGTCTGAATCATGTTCTCTACATACCACATACAGTTATTGTCAAGCTCATGTATATAATAGAATATAAAATCATACAAACTCTTATAGGGAAAATATAAAATGTATTGTTTATATCATCCAAATTAATCTTCATAGCTGACATAATACTGGTTTTAGCTGTTGTATGCTACTGACTGTAGGGGTAACATTGTTTTTTTACCCGTGACTGATGAGAAAGGTAATGACAAAGTTCCCATCTAAAGAGCAAATTATCCCATAAATAATCATATTTTAATCACAGGCAATAATCAATGGCATACGTGGGAAATCCATTGACAAATTACACACTCTACAGAGGCAAACCACAAAGTACATCCACTTAATTAGTCTCCGCAGACACAACCACCTTGTATCTTGGTGGTGTAGCTGATTATGGCCACCACTTAAAGTTTACTGTCTTTGTGTAGTCTCCACTGGCTGCATTTTAACCACGTGGTTACAGTAAGACTCCAGAGATCACTTTTACTCTTTGGTATTTGTATGGTTGGGCATCTTCAAACATGTTATAATATATTAATTATAAGGCTGTCAAACAATGCATTTTTTAATCACTATTAATCGCTGAATTTCAATAGTGATCACAGTTAATCACATTTTAAATTGCATATTTAAAATTCCATAATTTTGCACTTCAAAACATTTTGGAGTACATACTAACAGGCTGAAGCATTTCTAACCAGAGTGTCTTGAGTTGGAATCAGATGACAACATTTGCACTTTTCAGGAGCTCCAGTTTAGTTGCTTTCTTTGATTCATACAGGTCCTGAATGCTTGAAACTACTGTTCCCCTCAACGGTAAGGCATATGATTAATCACAACATGCCAACCTGAGGACGACAGTTAGACCTATGTTTACGTCCTCCACAATGTTGACTGCTCTGCAGTCACTTGCCCCATTATTTAGCAAGTGATGTTGTTAAATTCTTCAATTTAGTTTCATCCACAGGTCTGTGGCGATTCACATACTCCAAAATAGTGCTTTGCCAGATTTGGTGATGTGGCTAACATCATTTTTATTAGCTGCACCTATATGCTCAGCTCATAGGTGGTAACTTAAACTCAAAGTACCTCAGTGATAACTAGTTATATCTAAGTGATAATTTAATTCTGTTTGAGAAAAGGTGCATATTACGTTTGTCTTGTCAGCTGAGCTGCCCAGGAGTTCTCTAAAGTGAAATCAGCCTTTCAAAAGCACAGTATTATTGTTATTTTTCCAGAACTGCAGCAGGAAGCCGCTACAGTGGCATGACTGTGAGCTCGAGGCTACAAGTAAGGTTGCGTCAAAGTGACAAAATAGCAGCACACGATTAAAGCACTGCAAAAAAAAAACCTTTATCGCATTGTGATTAATGCATCGATGTTGACAGCCCTAGTTAATCAGTAAAATCCAGAGGCGCTGATAGGTTGGTTTTGTTACCTCTCAACAAGTAAGCTATGCTAACTGGCAGCTGGCTGTATACACTGAACAAAAACCCAATAAGCCTACTTTTTAGGCCTACTTTTTTATCCCATTTTTCATAGGTTTAGTTTAAAGATCCAAGACTTATTTACTTTACTCAAATTTGGTTGCAAATTCTTTTAAATCCATGTTAGTGAGCACTTCTTTTCCAAGATAATCCATTCACCTGACAGGTGTGGCATATTAAGATACTGATTAAACAGCATAAATACTACACAGGTGTGTCTTAAAAAGGTCACTCTTAAATGTGCAGTTATAAAGACAATGCTAAGGATGTTGCTTAATGTCATCTCACTACCATGAGCTGTCTCCAGTGTTGTTTCTGTGATTTTGGCAGTACATCCAACAAGCCTCACAACAGGACTTCAGCATCCAGCTTCTTCATCTGTAACATCTTCTGAGATCAGCCACCCAACAGCTGATGCAACAAATGGCTTGCATAACCAAACAATTTCTAAAGTAGTAATTCCATTTTATGCTACTAAATACTTCTATTCCACTTCATCTCAGAGACAAATATCAGCCTATTCCTATGGTCCTGTTTAGATGACAACGGTTTCTCTAAAAACAGAAAACCCTGTCCTTTGCGTTTTAAAACACTTCTGCGTTTATGACGACATTATTGAAATGATCCCGGTTCACACAGAGCCGCAAAATCTACTGGAAACGCTGTAGTATGCATGCCAGGCCAATGGGTGGCAGTGTAAATTTGCAAAGCAACACCACAGCATGACGCCATGCACCTGCGCCTTCCCCTACAACGCTGTGATTACAAACCAAAACACGGAAGACACAATGGCGAAAGCATGCACAGATAACTTTGTCTGGTTGGACGACGAGGTGGAGTTGCTACAGTAACAGATGTACACTTCACTTCAAATCAACAGGGTGAGCAGCACAAACAGAGCTCGGCATTGTTGTTGTGACGGTCAACTTTCTCGCAATGGCTAGTGACTGGAACAGTAATGCACATGTGCAAAAAGTCTCCGCCATTTCCAAAAAAATGCACTCTGGAACCTATTTTCAAAACGTTGCTATTTCAGGCACCCAAAACGCTGCTGTCATCTAAACGATCGGCCAAAACGCAACTAAAGTTTACCGTTTTCAATTGAAATCATTGTTGTATAAACGGGATATGTAGAGGCCCATCGAGAAACCTCCCAGTACTCCCATTGTGCAGAGGTGTGAAAGTCTGTCACTTTTCCTGACAACAACCAACAGCAACACCATGAATGCTTAAGGAGAGATTGCCAAAAAAAGTGTATCTATCTGTATGAGAGATCATTGTTTCAAGACTCTCTCAAGACTGTGAGAGTTGGCCAGGTGGAGGCTTTGAAGGCAGGCTTTTCACCTCGCCTGCGAATGTGGCCATTCAGAGCACTTGTAACACACTTGTAGTGTATAAAACCTTTTTCGATGTGTCAATGGCACACTGAAGAAACTACTTTGTTTGAAGCATCTTAAAGCCTTAAAGAGGGATGATAAAAGCAGGTTGGCGGTGATCTTCCTCCTGTTAACAACTTGTCCCACTAATTAATATGAACCTAAATAAAGGCAGGCTGAGGGCTGGGAGGATAAAGCTTGTCAACTAATAGGTTGCCAGGGGATACTCTGTTTACTCAACCTGCCCTCCACTTCTTTCTCCTCCCCTACCAGCCTCTCTGCCCCCTGAGACCAACAGATAACCAACAGATACAGACAGAGACAGATGGAGAGTCACAGTGAAAAAATGCTTTGGGTTAAAAGTTAGCAAGGTAGCTCAGCACTGCAAACAAATTCTCACTGACTGGGTTGAAGAAGGAGAATGGATAGGTTTCAAACCACACATTTAATTGACATCTAAAGCTGCTTTAAGTGAGATTCAAAAAAACATCATGCCCTTTATTTCCTCTCATTTGTTGCCTGACATGTAGTTTGTGGGGGGTTGCAAGGCCCGATTAATTACCTGATCCGACTGTCAGACTATCGGTTGGAATTCTGGCAAGTCAAAACTTTTAATCAGCTGTCTGCAGCTTGAAAAAGTCCAAGGTCCAGTTTCCACATGGCTGCTGTCAAAAGATCTGAAAAAAACTGTAGCAAACTAACTTTTACATCACATTTATTTAGCTGCTGCTTTTATTCAAAGTAACTGACAATAAGTTGGAGGAACCATGTGGTTACAACCCTAAACAAGTGCAAGAATCATGCAGGTATATCCGCTTTAACAAACATGCTGACCTACTGCAAGTCCTGTTTATACCTGGTATTAATATATCTTGGGTGTTCCAATCACAAGTGGAAATGATTACCAAGACGCATTGTGATCCGCTCACTCAAATGACTTGCTGAGGTGGTGTGAAAAGAAACATGGTGGAGGAGTACCTTAAAATGACTCAGAGCTCCCACAGTTTTGTGGGGGTCTATGGGGGTATATGAGTCCCTGGGAATGTCCTGTGCTTTGTGACCCATCCACCACCCTACCTGCCTCCTTATTGGACTGCTTGGGACCACTTACTTCTTTACTTCTATCAGTGCATTGGTCACATAATCGCAGCCTTCCAAAATACATAGTTTATGCATGAGTTACTGGCTCATCATTACGCGGAATATGTATGAATTTCAGTGCATTACTTTTCATAAGAAAATGTACAAACAGCAGGAGAACAGCCTGCTTTAAAACAGTTGACTGCTGTTTGTTTCTCTTTGCCAACGAGTTGACATTGGTCTCTTTAAACCATGACCATGATCCTTCTTCTTCTTTTTCAACAGTGATTTGTAATGGTTTCTGGGGGCAGAAGATGCCTGAAATGTAATATCAGATCATTGGGTCAGAAACCCCCCAGATCTCTTTCTGTCATGCTTCATCAAAATAGACACTTCTTGGTAAAACAACGGAAACCTGGAAACTGTAAGAAGTTTAACTGACAAAACTGTTTGACATCGGTAACAATATTAGTAAGAACATTCAGCAGTGCCTTGTAATGTTCGTATGGTCCATATCCAAATCTACACTTATGCTTTAAGTATTATTCAAATCCTAATTAAAAATTCAACTTCAACCATAATGCCTGGCCTGACACTAGCCCCTTATCAAAGTCAAGATGAGGAAAATATCATCACTTTGGAGGATTTGCACCATTTTTGCCTTTGAGAAGTCATTAGACCTTTAAGAATACAAGTCCAAGAATGCTGTCCTGTCTCTTTCTGCTTCTTATTCTGGTGGCAGTGTGATGGGGGAAGTGCGTGAGGGATTATTGTGCTCAGTACATTCATCAAGCTACTCAGGGGGAAAGCAAAAGAGTGACAGACAAATATATTACAGTGTCATAGACATCACAGATGCCGTGCATAACAAGGCAAGACACCTACTTAAGACAAAGCAGTGCTGGTGCTATTCAGGAGAACTGTGGCATTTCTGGAGAGTCTCTCACTCCAGGGGTGGGGATGAGAGCTTATTAATTTAGTCTGTATGACTACTGCACTGCATGTACTGCATTACTGCTAAAAGTTTGTGTTTCTAATAAGTTAAGACAGCAGTCTGAATAAACCAGCAGATACCATAACTTGTTCAGCTGCCAATATGCATCCAAAACTGAGGCCTCATAACAGGAACTGAGTCTATATTCCTATCATAAATCAGTTTAGGATGACATTTAGGAATTTTCAGGATGTTCCCATGCACTGCGCGTACGTTTTCCCTCAAAAAGTAATGCACCAAAATTCATACATATCCCACATAATAATGAGCAAGTATTGTGAATAACCCACGTAATATTGAAGACTTTGATCATATGACCAATGTGCCGACGGGAGTAAAGAATAAAGCAGGACATGGTCTCTTAAGGAGGCATGTTGGTTAGGTGGATGGATCACAAAACACAGGACTTTCTGCTAGGACTTTGTCCAGGAGGCCAGTGCTCTGAACTAGACTGAGTAAACTTTGAGTCATTTCAAGGTATGTCCTGGCCATGTTTCTTTTCCTAAACCAAACCATAGTAACTTTGCTTTACAAACCATTCTGTCTTATCTTAGGACAGGAACTTAGCTTTAACAGAATGGTTTTAACTT
Organism: Epinephelus fuscoguttatus; assembly: GCF_011397635.1. NCBI lineage: Eukaryota > Metazoa > Chordata > Actinopteri > Perciformes > Serranidae > Epinephelus > Epinephelus fuscoguttatus. The sequence goes on along the minus strand of NC_064770.1, from coordinate 4,861,256 downwards.
AGGGATTGAGTTAAGAAGTTAGAAATCCTAAACTAGAAAACACAGACCCTTACCTGATTTCAAAATAACTGAGCAAAATGGCAGTAATACTGTTGTTAGATCTGTTTGGCTATAGCAATGTAGATAGGGAACAACATGAAAACTGGAATATAATGACCTGAAAGACCACTTAAACTGTATGACAACACTTAAAAAAAACAAAGCTAAAATAAAGCAAAGCTAAAATTGAATGTCCATCTTTTTTTTGTGCATGATGAGACAGTTATCACGGCTTGTCCATCACATAGCCTACTAGTACATTCAAATCAAAGATTCGGGTAGTCTCGTGGACATTCTAAACATAAATACAGGTATAAAAGAACAAGTGCCGATTGATACATCAAATTTAGAGTTAAAGTTAGGTTAGATAAGACAGGAAGTCTGAGATAGAATAGGACACAGCCAAGATTTTAGGAATTACTTCTGTAAGAAGAAGAAAGGAATTTTTCAATCTCTGAAACTTCAGATAGGACAAACAGTTCTTTTTTTCTGGCACCTGGTAGCCAGTAAAATGGTTTCTTTGCCGTAAAGACATATCCTTGTGTGTGTTAAAGCATTATGAATGTCTCCACACCTTCCCACTGTACAAATAGCTTATTGATTTGCACACACAGCTGTCAATCGTGATGTCAAACCCCCGTTATATAGCATCACATAACTAATTAAAAACAAAGTTATAGGAAAAATGAACACTTAAACATGCAGTCGCGTAATAAGAACTACCTGAAATGATGTATTAGACATGTACTTTGATCTCTCACTTTCTTCCTCATGTCTCATCCACTAACATATAAGGGGCAAGGTTTATGACCTATACTGTAGCCAGCCAACAGGGGGCAATCAAAAAAGTAGCTGCACCTCTGAGGAGCTGTCATGTTGTTCATCTGTAGGTCGGGTATAAAGGGCATTCTAACATAGGGCTCTATGGGGATTGACTGACTCTTGGAGCCAGCCTCAAGTGGCTGTGTAATAAACCTGCAGTATTTGGCACTTCGTATTGGCTTTATTTTTCAGCCCAAGGGGTTGCCACTTGATGTCAACCATTCCATCGCCATGAAAACTAAACTAACCCCTGGCAAAGACTGTGCAAGACTCTGGAAAAAGCTAGTCGGAGGACCTTAGAATAATTCTTAGAGCCAGCCTAATAGCAGATAAAGTCAATGCAAAATGGTGATTGACTGCATAGACACAGATTCACATATCTTAATGCATCCACGCTAGTTGCAAATATTGCAACATGGGGAAAAATTTGCACATTTTGATTCTTACTGTCTTTGGCTTCATCAATGTAGAGAAAAAAACAGGAGAAATACTAGAGAACATGAGTTCAGACTAAATTTGAGCTGTCACAAACACAGGCAGATCTCAATGTATTTGTTGCTAGCTAGTGTTGGTGTCTCCACAGCTGCCACAAAAATAATTCCATTCTGTGTTTGGACACACCTTAATAATTGGAATGTACAGGCTAGATGAGCTGCCGATCCCGTAGGTTGCAGAATCCAGACTATTATTGTCTTCAGTATTATGCTGAATGCATCCTCCAGCAGCTACAATGTGTCTGTAATATGAAGCTCTCCCCCTTTCTGTCTCTTCCTCCATATCTCTCCAAGCCTTCCTTTTTATCTTCCTCCTCAAGTTTCTAAGCTCTTAATCAGCCGTTTCTCATCCTTTGATTTGTTCTCTGCATCGTCACTGGTCGCTTGGTTGAGTGGGTGTATGTAGATTTGCATGGCAGTTAAAAACAGAAACTCAATTAATTCAAGCCTTTTTAATTATTCCCAGCCTTGGTTTTACTGTTGTTTCCCCGCTCTCCTCTCCCTCTTTCAAACAGCACTCATGTTTCAGCTTTGTTCTAATGAGCCCTTGCTCTCTCTTTCTCTCACTCTGTCTCTCCCTGGCTGTCTGTTGCCTCTGTTTTCTGCAGCTGTCAGCATCTCAGCAGGGCTCTCCCTCACAAAACAAAACCCAGCTAAAAAAAAAGGTTTTTCACATGACATGTCCACTATATGGAAGACTTGAAAGGGAAACACAGTGACATTCAGATCAGATTCATATACATGTATTATATTATTATTATATTATTCATTTTATATTTTGTCTTCTGTACACACACACACACACACACACATATATATATATATATATATGTGTGTGTGTGTGTGTGTGTGTGTGTGTGTGTGTGTATACACACACACTCACCAGCCCCTTTATTAGGTACACCTGTTCAACTGCTCATTAATGCAAATAGCTAATCAGCTAATCATGTGGCAGCAACTCATTGCATTTAGACATGTAGACATGGTTAGGGCAATCTGTTGAAGTTCAAACCAAGAATCAGAATGGGGAAGTAAGGTGATTTAAGTGACTTTGAATGCGGCATGCTTGTTGGAGCCAAACGGGCTGGTCTGAGTATTTCAGAAACTGCTGATCTACTGGGATTTTTGCACATAACCATCTCTAGGTTTACATGGTCCGAAAAAGAGAAACATGTTGAAACTTGAGGCAGACGGGCTCTAGCAGCTGAGGAACACACAGGATGCCACTCCTGTCAGCTAAACACAGGAAATGGAGGCTACAATTTGCACAGGCTCACCAAAATTGGACAACAGAGGATTGGAAAAGTGTTGCCTGATCTGATGAGTCTTAATTTCTGCTGCTACATTCAGATGGTAGGGTCAGCATTTGGTGTAAACAATATAAAGGCATGGATCTATCCTGCCTTGTATCAACGGTTCAGGCTGGTGGTGATGGTGTAATGGTGTGGGGGATATTTTATTGGCACACTATGGGTCCCTAAGTACCAACTGAGCATCGTTTAAATGCCACAGCCTACCTGAGTATTGTTGCTGACTGTGTCCATCCCTTTATGACCACAGTGTACCCATCTTCTGATGGCTACTTCCAGCAGGATAATGCACCATGTCACAAAGCAAATCATCTCAAACTGGTTTCTTGAACATGACAATGAGTTCACTGTGCTCCAATGGCCTCCACCGTCACCAGATCTCAATCTAATAGAGCACCTTTGGGATGTGCTGGAACAGGAGATTAGCATCATGGATGTGCAGCCAACAAATCTGCAGCTACTGTGTGATGCTATCATGTCAATATGGACCAAAATCTCTGAGGAATGTTTCCAGCACCTTGTTGAATCTATGCCACCAATAATTAAGGCAGTTCTGAAGGCAAATGGGGGTTTAAATATATGTATTTTGTAGCCACCTGTCACTGTGTTTCCAGCAGCTTTTTCATGTATAAAAATAGAATGTGTTTTGTTTAGACATTGCTGCTTTTCAAGTGAAGACTGTGCCCCCAAACCAGGTATTCTGAGCCAAAACATGATCTTTTTCTAACCATATAACCAAGTGGGTTTATGCCTAAACCTAAACACACCTGAACCACATCATTGTTGAATGTTAAGATTCAATGTATCAGCTATCTGTCTGTGTTTGCAGAAATGTATAATACCATTTTTTTCCTGCTGATTGGGTTGTACTAGGACTCTGTAGATAGTCGAAAAAAGATCAAGAAGGACAAACACAACTGATACCAGAGATAATCTTCAAATGGGACAGTGGTTACCATCTTCCTCCAAAAAGAACCACCTTTTTTTCATGTGGCAAAAGTTCCACACCTTGCTCATGAGATAACATCTAAGATAACTCTGTACACTGATAAAAACAGTGAGATGTGTTTGAAAGTGCATAAAAAAGATTATTTTATTAAATTGGGAATCATGCTCTATGGAGACCATTTATATTCCTGCCAAAGTTTCTTACTCAGGACCAAAGTGTTGGACAGATAACTGACCAAATGGCACATCAAGTGTTCAGCATTGCCAAAATGAACTAAAATAAAATACAGTCTTTTTACAATCCAGGTCTGGGCGTTAAAGAGTTTCTCCGGAAATGAGGATATCAAAAACACAAGACTGTGGAGGGGAAAGCTGCCTTGCACCTCTCCTTCTCCATTTCATCTTCGGGCATGATAAAGAAGGAGAAATCCCTCCACCCTCTCCCCACCTACTTGCGTGCAACCCAGTTTCTCAACAAACTCCTGAACTGTCAAAAGCAAAGACAAAACAGAAAAAAATGAGCAGATGAATAATTGATGATGTGATACATATGGGATCAGATTAATCTCTGTGTCTTGGATTGGCATTTTTATTGGTGGGAGATGATAAAAAGGCTATTTCATTCCAGTAACCTCATGCTGACACTGTACAAAACACAACTTGTGTATTGTCTTGTTTATTTTTTACTAAAGATTTAATGTTTTTGCTTCAGATCTTAATGTATCTGAGAGCTGATTCTAACCACAGGGGATTTTCTGAATCGATAAAGGAAAAAGGGAATCCCACTCAGGTGTAATTTTAGTGGAATTTGGTTGGAATATGGCCTCGACAGGAAGATTGTATATTATTTTATGTGCTTTTGGCTACATATTTTGAGGATTTAAAATTCAAGTTCAAGATTTAAATGTTTGTTTGTTCAAGCAAGGCTGACACATCTGATAGAATGGCTTTAATAATGGTTTTATTGGTCCAACAGTATTGCATTTACAGGTAAATTGTCTCTGAGTAACAATGAATGAGGGACCTGGCCAGCTGCATAATGCCACAAATATGACCAAATATCAGACATGACCAAATACGTGTGTGTGTATGTGTGTGTGTGTGTGTGTGTGTGTGTGTGTGTGTGTGCATGCGCATGTTACCCCATCCCTAATGATGTCCCAACCTCAGTGATAACAAGCTGCTAAAAGTGACATGCCAACAGTTGGCATAGCTCTGATGACAGAATGGCGCTGGCTGTCTCTCAGTCACACACACACACACACACACACACACACACACACACACACACGATGGAGCTGAGGCCTAATGGAGTGGGTTTGGACCTTCATCCCAGTGCTGCTAGCTTCATCCCCCCTCCCCAACCACCATAACAGCCAGCGTTCACCTTTGATCAGGACCTGAAATGGCAGTGCTGGCTCAGCTGACATGTCAGACAGCTGCCAATTAGATCAGCTCAGCCTCAGGCGACTGGATTCCAGCCTAGTAGCTACCCAGCTTGTTTTCCATACAGGCAGTGGCTGTACAGAGGTCTTTCCTGCTTACTCTAATCACGGTTTCTGCTGTCGAAGGAGCAGATTTTTCAAAAACTACTTGAGAATTAATATTTATTATTGCCAAGTGGGCTTGTACATGAACGAAAAAGCCAGTACACTTCAGATGTGTCACTTTTCAGACCTCCAGTGCTCATAAATTATTTCACACATATCACTCTATTGGGCCAGATATTCTCATGGTGGACTTGGTCTAGGTATTACAGGACACTCACTACTACTCTGCCACCTCCAAATGTGACCACTGTCAGCAGAGCTGCCACAGAAAACTGAAGGTACTGTATAAATAAAGACAGTGTGCGAATGTCTTTTTGATGCAGCATACTAGGGCTGACCTTCGAATCCATTTTTGGAGGAGGTCCGCGCGGACTAAAAGCGGATTGTGCCCTGTGCACACGAAGCTCAGATTTTACGACCGCGTGGACTCCGCTCCGCGCACCAGTGTCACTCAAAAGACTGCTCGGCATGTATTTTTCACATCGCCATGACAGACAGGCGCAAGAATTGGGGGTAATGTAGTGTTTCACGGACATTTTTACAGGAAACTACAACGCGGAAGTGCGCTCGACTATGGAAGCCCGAATGACTGCGGATATTCCTCACTCCGCTTATAGTGCGCCCAAGTCTGTGAGCACTTTAAACTGCAGCACAATCAAACAGATGCGCAGAGCATCAGAAGTGTCTCTGACATCAGACTGAGAGCGGCTCTGAGTGCGCTTGTTGTCAGTAGCGGACTGGCACTGTTGCCTTTAAGACTTCCCCCAAAAAAACGAAAAAAAAAGTGCCGAAGCGTCGAATTTTTTTTTCACAATCGAATCCTGTGCCATCGAATGAAGCTTAGAAGCTTTGAATATTTTGGGTCAGCCCTACAGCATACTCAATCAAATTAAATAAATATGGATTAAACAAGGCCATAGTCTGGATTTTAGAGGTACCAACATACAATGAGATCAATGGCGAACTGAAGTATGACACGGGGGGAACATGCAGGCTCCGCACAGGGGGCTCCCCCACCTTGGGTTCAAGCCCCCCACCCTGGGTTCGAGCTAGGAGCCTTATTGCTTTGAGGCAAAAATACTAACCACTGCATCACCATGCCGCCAGTATTAGCATATGTTTTAAATAGAATAAACAAGCTCTATTTAATAAAAACAAAGTATCAATTAGGTTTGAACCATATATCAGAGTGTATCTGTGATCAGAGGTTGTCTGCACACAGCCCTCAACATGGAGAAGGCTAAGCAGGCCGCTAGCAGCTAACAGTGCTATCAATGGGAAAAGTGCTAACAATTGCAACAGTGCTGACAGAGCTTACTGTGTTAACTAAGGGGAGGCAAAAGGTGGGCGCTACACTTCAATGAGAATGCCGTCCCAATATCTGTGGTACATGAGCATGGTGTAGTGCTGCTGCAGTTAGCTAGCGAATAGATACATGTACTCACATGCACTACAAAAATGCAGCGGGGCCACCTACAATAGGTTCTTCAAACTTTTTGAAGGGGGGCCACATTAAATATTGTTAAAATATCTGGGGGCTAGCTGCTTCTTACATCAAATGAGTTGTCTAAAAAAATCACAGACAAATGAAACAAACACTACTGTTTAATTTTCTAGTGAAAAACGTTTCTATTTTGCAGTGCTCCTGAAAACGACGGCTCTCACTGTCGACTTTACACTTCTTTGCTGTGTGCTATCTAGCGGAAAATATCTGGTGTTAGGTAACCGTTCATTTGCTAGTTAGCCATCTGTTCATGAAAACACAGTTTTAGTTTCATCTTAATACATATCTATAGTCCTGGCATTCTAAGATGAACAGGAAAAAATGCAAAGTGTTCTTGCTTGTTTAACCAGTATTGTGTGGTGGGCTGTATGTAGTATATTTTGAACAACAAGCCACTGGCTGGCTGCCATCTCTGCCAAGTCAGTCTGCAGCCGATCCCAACACAAAAGTGGAAAAGGTATAAAACCTATTCAAATTTTACAGTTGAAACTTCAAAGACAATGCTTGGTTTTGTATACTTTTAAGTAGCCATGTCCAAATGAACCTTCATGAACCATTAGTTGTATTTGCTGAACCCACTAGATGGCGGTCTTGGTGCAATGAAAAAGGCTCAAGGGATGGCAATGCAGTTTGGTTTCAACCCTTTGTTGAACAAAGAGTGCCAGAGTGGACCCAAAAAATGAAGAAAATGGGTCATGAAGCTTTATTTGGCCAGTTGAAACCAAACTGCATTGCCATCCCTTGAGCCTTTTTCATTGCACCAAGAGCGCCATCTAGTGGGTTCAACAAATACAACTGGTGGTTCATGTAGTTTCACTTGGACATCACTACCTATAAGGTCAACCCAAATAGCCAGGAAAAATTAAAAATATATCCCCAGAAAGCTCAGGCCTCAGGACTATATTACATATAGTTGGCATGCCCCCTTTTTGGAGAATCAGGCAGGAGCGCCAACACAGAAGGTAAGCAATGTACTGTTGGAGGGAGATAGCAGCAAAATATATTCTAGCCCCCCAAAAATCTGTGACACTTTAAGTGCACAGTATATTGAGCGTATTTTCATTGCTTGACTCTTACGTACAAGAGCCCGTTCCAATGGGGAATCCTTTAACCATTTCAGCTCCCCATTTAAGCTCTAGTCAAAGCCACCAGACTACATTGACAAAAACAGTCATTTTAGTCATTGAACTCAGGAGCTGCTTGTCTATTGCTACCAAAATCAGTTACTTAGTTTGTCTTATTGTGTGACTTTGGTGAATCTGAACTAACCATTTTAAATGCCAAAGTCACACAATAACACAAACAAAATAATGGATCAAGGCAGTGGTAGGTTTTTCTCAATGGAGCCTGGCTTTGAACAGAGAGATATAATGACTTCCTTTTCCATTCAGAAATGTATGTGTGACAGAAAGGTAAGCAGTGAAAATATTCTAAATATAGTGTCCATTTATACTGATAGTGATTTTTTTTAGGAGGCTAAAATATGTTTTATTGCTGACCACATCCACACAGAACATTGCTTTGCTTCCATGTGAGATTCCGGCATGCTTCTCCAAGCCGGAGGCGTGCCGGCTGACATCTACTGTAGGTAAAACACTGACTATGGATAAGGACATCAGACAACCCTAATTAAAAAGTTTCTCTTTAATGCTCTGGATACCACAAAGAGCTCATTTAAAGGGCTATGAACATTAGAAAAAAATAAATGTCAGGACAAATATATGAGAGTAAGAGGAATAAATCTATAGAACAGGCTTGAGCATGATATAAAATGTGTTGTAAAAAATTCAAAATAATGCTCAGTGTTTGTTTGGAGGCTGATGGATCTTAGTGGACTGAAAGTGGACAGATAAACTTCTGTTAAACTGTGATGAGGTTCATGATATCAGTAGCTGAGCTGGTAGAGGGACAACCCACACAGCTCATTATTTTTAATTAGCTCCAACTTTTCAGTCTCCTTACTGCTGGCTTTGCACATACCACCATACCACACCACCATGAAACTCACGAGGCACAAGTGTATCTGACACCAAAGAGGCATTGAAAGATTGCCCTTCTGGACAGACCTCATTAATACATACACCTATAGACACTGTGGTTAAGAAACTATAGCTTTTTCATTTTGAGCGTGCTGTTTAAGATTTTTGTAGTGGCACACACTGCACAGCCATGAGACACCTACCTTTCTTCAACAGTCAAATATACCTCTTTCTTCCCTGTGCGTCTTTGTCTCAATTTTGTAGTTCTTACTCACTGTGATGACACAATAAAACATTCATCACTTATTTTTTATTAATTTATTTATTACTTTCTGGTGGTCAGTACACTGCTGGCTCCCAAAAAATATTTTTCACCTCAATGTGCTACAATGAAGAGCACTGCTCACAGGCTCATTTGTGACAAAATAGAATGATGTCAAGCACGGAGAATGGTTGTTGAGATGCAGGCAGTGTGTGTTGTCTCATCTGAAGAGAGCTGAGGGTGAAAACATCATGATATTATCTTGTTTTGTGGTTTAAAACTCTTCTACAAAATTCTCATGATTGTGTGTGAACCCACACCAGCTATTGTTGCCACCATTCTAAAACTTTTCTTCTCATACAGAATGCAATGTTGAAAACAGTGCCACAGACTAAATCAAACAATTAAACACCAACAAAGGCAAACATGCAAGAGAGCTGTGCTGCTAGCATGGCTAAAAACTATACCATGCAAATTGGCGGTGCTTTTTAGGTTGACTTTGGATGCTGGTGGCGTGTGGCTGGGAGTCACTTATTGGGAGGAGGAAATGAACTCACCAGTCTGTAAACTCTCCTCCTGCTACCTTTAGAACTAACCCAGATAGCACACATACATCTGGCCGACGTCGGCCCTCTGCTTGCACTTGGATCTACTCTGTTTCTGCTCAAACTGTGTGCTCGCACTCAGATACCATGTTGCTTGCACTCAGACACTATGTTGCACGCACTCAGATACCATTTGCTCGCACAGATTTCCTGCTCAAGCTTGGGCTTTTCTCCTTGCACTCAAACTGTTTCTGTGTGCTTGTGGGGACTGTTCATTTACACACGTGCGCCATATATATATATATGATATCTTTAAATTTAATACTCTTTTGTCCCAGCTCATCAAACGTCTCTGTTACGTCGGCTTTGGGTCGGTCCAGTGCCGTAGAATATACCCACCCACATACGGAAGTCGCCACAGAAGGCAGAATTTCATCTCTGCGGTGTTTGTTTAGAACTGAGCTTGCGGGACACAGCATCTCATTGCAGTTGGTTTCAGGTAAGCTAACTGGAATAAATTGGCAGAAAATAGCTACGGTGTTTATTCTGTGACTGTTAAAAGAGGTTCCTGATGAGTGGTGAGGCACGACTGGGTGTATATAGCACATGTCCCCACCAGCTAACGTTATCTTTCATTAGCTGTTAGTTAGTTTAGCTCATGTTAGCTAACAGGCTGCAACTGTGGTGTTTTCATTTTTTTTTTCCCTAGTTGACGTTATCTGCTCATCTGGTTATCGTAAGCACTCGTTTTGGGTTAAAGTGGAAGTGCCTGGAGCTGCCACCTATGGTCCGTGCGGCCCCCCGGCCTGCCCTCCGGGGCCCTGGACGGGTGCTCAAGTATGGGTGAGAGGAGCGGAGAGGAGTGCGGAGGTAAGGCGGGGCGGGCCGACACTGTGTATCCCAGACCGGGTGCTCAAGTGTGGGGGAAAGGAGCATGGAGGGTGCCCGGAGCTGCCAACCGTGGTCCCGGGCAGGGCTTGAGACTTGGGATCCACTCACCTATGGTCCCACCTGGGCCTGACCTCTGCGGCCCCCCGGCCTGACCTCTGCGGCCTGGGCGGATGCTCAAGTGCGGCTTAGAGGAGCGGAGAGGAGCGCGGGTCAGGCCAGGTGGGCCGACACTGTATATCCTAGAACGGGTGCTCAGTTGTGGGTGAGAGGAACGGAGAGGACCACGGGGGTCAAATACTGAAGTTTAAGGATGCCTTCGGTACGTTGTTAATGTGATTTTATGGGCAATTTATCAGTCAAGGTCTCCTCCTCTGCAAAGCAAACTGACCCGGTGGCTACAGGTAATAGCGCAGTTTTGAAACCACTGCTTTTCCGAGATGAAGGACTGATTGTTGAGCTGCTGTTAACAGTTAATGGAGTTAACGCTGGATCCCGTTATTTAACAGTTTCAACACTAAATGAAGCAGAGTAACGGACCCAAAGCCTTCAATCTGGCTAAAAGACAGCTGAAATGCTAACAAAAAAATACAGTGGTGAAGTTGGGATTTGTTTCTTGAAGTGACGTGCTCATCGTTTTTTCTGTCTCTTGCAGGCTGCCAGGAGAAGCGGACTGGCCATCAGATATTGTTTGTGGAAATTTGAAAATAAAGTTTGTCAAATTGACTTTTGTCTTTCCATTGTGCACACTTACACACGAAATAGGGTAACAGTTATGGAGCTTTATCCCTATCTTTATTCAAGAGAGTGGTCTATCAGTTTGAGAGCAATATTTATTGATTTCACGTTCAAAAACCCTGCCCACGCACTCCAATAGCCTCTGCTTGCACTTGGATCTACTCTGTTTCTGCTCAAACTGTGTGCTCGCACTCAGGTACCATGTTGCTTGCACTTAGATACCATGTTGCACGCACTCAGATACCATTTGATTCAAAGCTGCGCTATTACCTGTAGCCACCGGGTCAGTGTGCTTTGCAGAGGAGGAGACCTCAACTGATAAATTGCCCATAAAATCACATTAACAACATACCGAAGGCATCCTTAAACTTCACTATTTCACCTCCACGCTCCTCTCCCCGACACTTGAGCACCCAGTCTGGGATACACAGTGTTGGCCCGCCCCGCCTTACCTCCGCGCTCCTCTCCGCTCCTTTCACCCACACTTGAGCACCCGTCCAGGGCCCCGGAGGTCAGGCTGGGAGGCCGCGGGACCATGGGTGGCAGCTCCAGGCACTTCCACTGTAACCCAAAACAAGTGTTCACAATAGCCCAATGAGCAGATAACGTCTATTAGGGAAAATAAAATGAAAACACCACAGTTGCATCCTGTTAGCTAACATGAGCTAAACCGCTAAACTAGCTAACAGCTAATGAAAGATAACGTTAGCTGGTGGGGACATGTGCTATATACACGCAGTCGCGCCTCGCCACTCACCAGGAACCTCTTTTAACGGTCACAGAAGAAACAACATAGCTATTTTCTGCCAGTTTATTCCAGTTAGCTTACCTGAAACCAACTGCGATGAGATGCTGTGTCCTGTAAGCTCAGTTCCAAACAAAGACCGCAGAGATGAAATTCCGCCTCTGTGGTGACTTCCGTATGTGGGCAGGTATGGGCCGACCCAAAGCAGACGTAACAGAGACGTTTGATGAGCTGGGACAAAAGAGTATTAAATTTAAAGATATCCGCCATGCGACAGACGCTTGTCAGATGTTATAAATTCAGGGCCGATGTGTTGTCCTCAGGCCGACGTCGGCCAGATATATGTTTGCTATCTGGGAAAGGACCACCATGCCGCATTAGTTTCCAATGGGATATCAGGAATTGTAATATCCTGTGATAGGGTGACCATATTTTGATTTCCAAAAAAGAGGACACTCGGCCGGCCACGACATAGCCTACTTAAATGATAGGCCTACTCGCAGCTTACTCAAAGACGCCTTATCATTTTAATAAATTTAAAATTTATATGTATGGACAGAAAATTCAGTTATTTTACAAAATAATATCTCTCAAAGACAATTCAGGGGGCGTCGGAGGCTCAGTGGTAGAGCAGACGCCCCATGTACAAGGCTGTTGCCGCAGCGGTCCGGGTTCAAGTCCAGCCTGTGGCCCTTTGCTGCATGCCATCCCCTCTCTCTCCCCCCCTTTCACACTCAACTGTCCTGTCCATTAAAGGCAAAAAAAAATCTTTAAAAAACGGCGATCAGAGCCCGATGGTACCCGACGGGTCGGGCCAGGTTTGGTCAAAGATGTAGCTATAAATTGTAATCGGGCTCGGGTCGGATTCGGTCAGCTTTCAGTGAAAATGTATTGTAAAAATAAATAAACTCCTATTGTCTGTCCTGTTTATTGCTTGGGCACTGTTATTTACGTGACAACACCTGAACATAACACACACAGACACACATTGGCTGTTTGTTTCTACCTCTCTCCTCGCTGGAAGTCTCGGACCTCCAGACGGAAGCCTCCGCCTTGATTAAATGCTGAAAATAAAATAAAAGAGGGAGACAGGTTTTTCCTATTTTATCTTATTTTGTTTTATTTCTCCCTCTCCCCTCGCTGGAAGTGTCAGACCTCCCGCCTCCCGTTCCCGTCTCAAACACGGAGGTCTCCCTCTCCGCTGAGCACGCCCGGCCTGTTAAATAGCCTGTAACCATAACAACTGTGTGAGCAAAGCAAACTCAGTGCTTTGGTCATTAAATCATGTCGGGCTCGGATCGGGTTCGGACAGAAATATGCAGCCCATGCCACACTCTAACACACACACACACACACACACACACACACACACACACACACACACACAAACACACGGAAAACTGGACATTATCATCAGTTTATAAAAACGCCCTGGACGCCCGGACGCCCCGGACAGGACGTGAAAAGTGGACATGTCCGGGCAAAAGAGGACGTTTGGTCAGCCTATCCTGTGATTCACCTGACCTGACTAAATCCTGGACAGCGGCATTCAACCCAGAGGCTCTTCTTCTATATGCTGATCTGACAGAACGGAGGAGGAGGATGGGAAGGAGGTGTGTGTTTTACAGTGAATAAGGACTGGTGTGACGGTGGGAATGTGAGGTTCTGTCCTGCTCCTGCTGTGGATAACTGCTATATGCTGTTCAGAGGCAGCTGCAGAGCGTGCTGACCGTGTTTGGGAGTAGTGACCATGTGGCCATTTTGTTGTTGTTGGGATGCGTAGACAATTGACCTATGGCTAAGTAACGCCCCCCTCCACTCACTCGGACAAAATATCAACATTCAGTGACCGGCGTGATGGCAGGTGTCACAGTACACGGCGTTTAGCAGGAGGCAATTGATGATTTTTGGAGACATAACAATCAGATGTCATTGAGAAGTAACCAAAAGGGCCTAAACTATGCATTGGAGGGATATATTCTAAGGATAGACCGATACATCGGCCGGCCGATATATTGGGCCGATATTTGAGTTTTTTACTTGTATCGGCATTGGCCGATACACGCGTGGGTTCGCGGATTTATTTTTCCCTGGCACTTTTTTTCATTTGAAAGTATGTGGTTAAGTTGAACAAAGCTGTTGAATCCTACTGTGTACAGTAGTTGTTGTTTTATTTATGCTTCAGCTTAAATATTTGTTTATTTTATAAAGACATTACTGGAAGATTTAAGAGCACTGAACTCTTTTTTTAATTTGAATGTAAAATAATAATAATAATAATAATAATAATAATAATAATAATATTCTACCTGTTCTACCTCAACTTTCCATCTTGTTTTAGTATTTTTTACTGTTCAATAAATGTTTCTTATTTTAAACTTGAGACCTGTAATATTTGTTATCATTGTGTCATTTTTTTTTTTTTTAATGTAAATTGAGGGAGCAAAAGCAGTATTGGCCCCAAATATTGGCTCAAGAAAATTGGCAGTCCATAATCGGTCATCGGCTAAGGGTGATGGAAAAAAATCGGTATCGGCATCGGCCCTAAAAAATCCATATCGGTCTATCCCTAATATATTCATCATTTTATTGTTGAGAAGGTCGATGAAAAGCTTAAATTACAAGCCAAAATTTACAGGTCCCAGTGAAAGCGTGATAAACCACATCTCGTTGCCGTCACCATCAAAGACAACAAGATAAAGTGCCACTGAAGTTAAGGTTTTTGGCTCAGAATATGAGAAAAGGATAACGACCTTTTTACCATCTTTACCAAGAGTGTCTCTCCGTTAGTTTGGTGCTACAGTATTTACATTGAATCATTCAGCATAACACTTGCCAACCTTTGTTATCTCTGCGATTATAGATAAATTAATGACGCTAAGCTCCAGAAGTTAATGTTAGCTTAACTAGAGCCCTTTAGACAACAGCTAACGATGTACGATTACCAAAGTACAAAAACTAGAACAAAATAGGCTAATGAACTCCCAGCAAACAAGGTGACATGATGAACAACGCAGGTAGGAGCTAATGTTAGGCTAACTTTAGCTAACGTTAACTAGAGATGTTAAAGATAACTTTATATTTCTTTCCAGCAAAGTGACAATATGTTGCCTCAAACACAATGTTGACTTACCTTAGAACAGATGTAGACATCATTGTTAATCTTATTCACGTTGAGTTGATGTTGTGGTCTAAGTCACCGCACAACTTTATCCAAAGGAGACACTTTCCTCAGTTGAGATGTGGTTTAAAGGGTAAAAAATACACCTCATTGCCCAGCCTCTCAGAATACCCCATGCACACCGTTTGGCCATTTTTAAACTTCAAATCTCTGAAAAAGCTCATAAAACCGAACAAAACTGACTTTCTGTAATGCATTTCAATGAACATCCAGGCAGAGAATGTCTGAGTGTATGAGAATGGCAATACGCACTGATTGGCTCATTGTGTTTGAGGGCGGGGCTTAGCCATAGATCAATTAAACCATTCCATAAACCAGAATTCATGGATTACCAGAACCATCCGGAAACATGGACAATTATAAAGCAGCAGCCAACAATGTAAGAAGACATAAAAATTGACTAAATTACAGTGGACAAGTTAAATGAGCTGATGGGATTAGTTCACTGGAGTTGTGTCTTGCAAAATTCAGCGTAACAATTGATTGATTGATTGATTGATTGATTGATGGATTGAAATACAACAAAGGTGTTGCCCAGTGCTAACCCTGATCCAGGACTGTCACACCATGTATCATGATATGGGGTTGCCATCGCTGTATAGAATATCATGTGATAATGGAATAATCAAAGAGGTCTTTCTTGAGCAATGTTTTGCAATGTACATTTCCAACTATAATGTTTGTGTTCATTTCCATTGTTTAAAGAGTACCTATTATGCTCATTTTTAAGGTTCATACTAGTTATGAAGTTTTTGCTAGAACATGTTTGCATGTACATGTTGTTTACATCAAAAACTATTTTCCACATACTGTCTGTGCTGGAACACCTGAGAAGGCTCCATTTAGTGCCTGTCTGTCTAAGCCTTCTTCCTCAAAAAAATAAATAAATAAAATCAACTCGGTCTGCTCTGATTGGTCAGCAGTCTGGGGGCCTTACGAATCTCTGCATCTCTGCACCATAAGAGCAGCTGGGGAATGACCGTAACAGAGAATGGGGACACCATTTACTTTGAAAATTCACCAATAAAAACAGAAACAGATAAATTTACATCACCAAGAAAGACCCTGACTAGAGATGTAACGGTATGAAAATTTCATATCACAGTTACTGTGACCAAAATTATCACGGTTATCATTATTATTATTATTATCGCGGTATTGTTGAAATGCGCTCAAAATGTTCAAAAAGTACTTATACACACACTGAAATCATTTAACCAAGTTTTATTTTGAAAAACAAATAAAATAAAGAGCACAATGTATTTTCTGTCTAACAGAAAGTCTAGCATGTTTGATTTTCTTTTTGTGGTTCATGATTACTCCCATCACAGCCGTCACTTTGACCAATAGAAACACAGAGTTAGCTGCTGCCATAGATAACTGTAGGGCAACAACACCCCAGCCTTTTTACTGTGTGGTAACATCCCTAGAGGAAATATTAAAAAGGGAAAATGATGGCGTGAAACAGCAGAGGCACTGTGTCAGCCCGCTGAGTACTGCCATTAGCATCAAGCTAGCAAACAATGTTACTTCATAATGGAGACAGACATAAAGTAATAACATTAACAAATAGTGGCGGGGCTTTTACTCACCACAACTGCAGAGGCTACCAGCTTCATGTGAAACAAACTACATTATAGACGAGCCGTTATTTATTAATCCCTCTGCATCTTTTTATTTTTACTTTTTATCAGCTCCCGTTGGCTTCATAAAGTTAATGTATCGGGCCATCATTTCAAAATTTCTGAATCTGTTTCAAATTAAAAGCCCCTTATAACCTTGACTGAGAGAATCCCTCCATTTTCTAAATAGGCTTTTATTGTGAAATATTTGTAGGAACTTGTTGGGGCGAATTCAGTAACTTGTATGTTTGCGTACGTTACTTAAAATGTAGCTCCTGCCATCTGCTGGCACTTTTTAGGTGACTACAACAACATTTCGGCTGGCACATGAGCAGACACAGTGACTGAAATAATAGTAAAAGTAATAAAAATAAGACAAGAATAACCCGATGACATCACACACGTTGTGAAAGACGACTGGGGATAATTGGTGTGGACCATTGTGTAGTGTATCGTGTCTGTCTGCCTTCCGTCATGTTTTCAGAGGCCAAACATTGCAAACTGTCTGAAGAACTACTGCTGCTGTTCGTTAATCAAACACGATTTTAATGATAATTAAAATTTGAAACTGTAATACTAACTGTATTTTAACTGTATGTACTGGAATTTTACCACGGTTTATCATTTTACCGGTAATCATTACATCCCTAGCCCTGACGTTAGCATGTAGCTACATAATTATTAGCAATGTACTTACAGCCAGGGAATGACTGTAATGGAAAATAGGGTAAAGAAGTAAGAAGTAAAAACCGCTGGAGTGCTCAGAACAATAGGAAACCTAAGTTTTTTGCTCACAGGAATTACCTCCAGAGGTGAGGACTCGCATCACATGACTTGGACTCAAGTCAGACTGGAGTCACAAGTTTGATGACTTTGGACGTAACTTGACAAAATCAAATAAGACTTGCAACTCAACTTCGCCTTTAACATCACTGACTTGTGACTTAATTTGGCCTCGAGCCTTCTGACTTGAAAATAGTTGCTACCTTCACCCAATCCCAAGAGTAAAAAATGTTATTTAAACAGTGTGCCACAAAATAATTCACCTTCCTTCATTTCCATAATCAATTTACATCAAAGCTATTAATTTCCAGCAAGTAAACACTTAATTCCCTAGAATCACTTTGTTTGAAATCAATCTGACAACATCCAATCAAGTTGCAGGAGGGAACTGTGAAGAACTAAGGTTATGTTACGGCAGTTGGAAAAGATGATACCAAAGATAATTTCATATCTGTACAAAAACCTCACAGTGGTCAACAATAAATGAGCTAAAGTATGCAAAGCATGTGGGGTGAAAATTACTAGTGAAGTTGCAACAACTTGCAACAAACTTTTTATTTTTTCTATTTTTTCAATAAATAAGTACAAATTTTACAAAAAATGTAGGATTAAAGTAAACTTAATATTTTATCACTCTATTGCTAAAATGGCATAAAAAGTAATTGTTGAAGAGTGCATTATGACTTGTTTAGAACTTGAAACTCAAAGTTAAGGACTTGGCACTTGACTCGGAACTTGGAGTCTTCATTTGGGTTTGAATTAATATTGTAGGGCAAATTGACTTAAAATTCTGCCCCACCTCTAACTACTTCTACATACATTTACATAATTATTAAACTTTGTCCATGTTTTATAAAACCATCCTTTATTGCAACATTATGTAAGATGCAAATTATGGAAAAGCATTCAAGGTCCCCTTTAATCTGTTAAAATACCCCAGTTTTCACCAAACACTTTCGGTATGGTACCTTTGGAACCAAAAGTAACCCTTCAGACATGGTACCTAGACCCCAGGTCTCAATCAACGGACTGCAGTGTTCACAGCTCCACCTTTTGGTACTGGATCAGTGTGCAGGTACCCCAACAGAGGGGTGACCAAAAATGGGGATGGTAAGGAATGTTTCATTGGTACCATCCACAGTTTTTCAGAGTGGAAAAGTAAATGCATACTGAACTGACCTGAACCGTACCAGACTGCTTGGTGGAAACAGGGCTTTTGTTAATTTAGTATTGTAGGGAATAGTGACTGTTGCACCCCTGAAGGCCAAAACACACCGGCGGCGTCATATGACGGTGGCATCATTGACACGAGTCAAGTGCCGCCCCCAACACACACAAAAAGCGTCACGCTGCGGGGCGTCAACTGGATTTCTATTGCACACTTGGAGCTGGGAAGTACAAAATAGCGCTTTTTCAAGGGCGGCAACGCTGGAAAAATAGGACAATAGCGTAAAGTGCCGCGATGCGGCACGTCAACGCGTGTCGAGCCACCGCTGGTGTGGGTTTGTATATAGAAAATAATGGGGGTGGCTGTTTGGACGCACGTCGTACGGCGCCGGTGTGTTTTGGCCTTGAGACCCACAAGCAGGCCTTGATCTTGCTTCTGTCTCAGTCCTCTCTGTTGACTTGTGACTCAAAGTAACTGCCCAAAAATATAACAAAGAAACAACTCACTTCCAAGCTACAAATTCTACGACTCTGTGGAGCCCACTCAATGGCTTGAATTCAGAGGTGTTCCCTGCCTCCTATCATGTAAGTCTGAAGCCTCACATTTGGTAACTTGACCTTTCAGATTTGCTTGCAGCTAAATCTGCCATCAGCCTCAGTGACGGCTGCAGAGGTAGCAGGAAGTGCGTAGTATGATGGTTGTGCAACATCATCATCAGGGTACTTAAACCCTAGCTGAAAAGCTCTGTTAAAATGCTTAAAGGGAATGCATAGAGTATGATGACTAGGCTGGTCATACATGGTTGGAAAATTATTAATTGCTCAACATATGCAAAAAAAATCAAGATGCTGTAAAAAAAACAAAACAAAAAAAACAGTCTTTTTGCCCAGAGGACTCTTGATAGAAATGGATTTACAGAGGGAGATTATCTGCGCCCAAATAACATGTTAGCTTGACCTTTCAGAGCCATTTGTGGCTAAAGAGCCTAAAGCTACAGTGGTGAAGTGAGCCATGGACAGGAATATTATAAAGCCTTTTAATATCCTTGTCACAGAGTTAAGGTCTTTCCCCAGCCCCCCTCCTTGTGTCTCTGTTTGGCTAGATTTCAAAACCATGCTGCAAGCTGTGCTGAAAAGCAACAATGTGCCAAACCATTGAAGTGATTTCTTAAAGATTGATGTTTTTTTAGAGTTGTCTTGACTTAGCCTTTTCTAATCAAACAGCCATCTTATTTTGTGAATACAGACTGCAGCAGAAAAGTGATCCAGAGACCCTAATCAGTTTCTCCGCTGCATGTTCATTTTTCAGTGGCAGCCCACGGCCAGGATCAGTCACTGAATATTACAAGTATAGTTTAACATTCAACTTAGTTTCATAAGCAAGAAAGCTTAAACTTTAATGTAATGCAGAGCTCACCCTAGAGTTAATCAAGATTCATAACATATGGGCTGCAATAAACCTGTAAGACAAAAAAGTACTTTCACTGAGGACTGTATACCATACCTTAGCTCTGGATTGAACAATAAGCATATGATCATACGTAACAGTGGGTTTTCTATTGTCCCTGGGGAAGAAGAGCTTTATTCAGATCATACTAGTGGTTTTACCAACCTGTTCTCATTTCCAGGTTGTCAATTATCCATGCCTTGTCATGCTCACCTATATGTGATATTGATGCCAAAGGCACCCTTAAGCATCTTTATTAGATGAACCGAGCTTTCAGCTAACTCCATTGTAAACCTATCTGCAGCAATACTAGGTTGAGGGGTCAAACAAAACAAGACTTTCACCCATTAGACCACAGTTTGTGTCCCCTGTGAAACCAGAAGTCAATGCTGTTATCATCACGCAATTCAGATACAGTCATTACCTACTGACATGTTTTATGTTGCCTAACAAAGATACTAATTTGAATTCAAAATATGTTTTTTCTAAACCTAACCAAGTAGCTTTGTTGCCTAAACTTAACCGCAACCATTTCACAGCAATGGCCACATGTTACAATGTGTTTCAGCTGTGCATCACATAGACATAGACATAGACATAGTAAAAGATTGCCCTGTGCGTTGCTTGCAGACACCAAGGGCCGTGACAAAATGCTAATATTAGATGACCTCATAATAAAAACGAGTCGCTTTTACATATTTACGTCAAATAACTACCTTATAGACACCTTACAATTTAGTACTTTGCCAGCCACAACAAACATCTGCATTCATAACTCATGGTAAGTATGGTTTAGCTCATAAAACACTTAGCAAAAATCAATTGTTTTGTCCGTGAACCCTGACAGTAATTACTGAGCTGAATGTTACACATGATCTTACATTTGGCTGTTTGGAGAAGTTTTCCTGTAGGGCCTTAAGCCAGATATCCCTGAGGTTTTGTGAAAAAGATCATGGTTTGGGTTAAAATGAAAAGATTTCTTCCAGAAAGGTCTCTCTGACAGAAAGCCCTGAAGGTTAACTTGCTGTTTTATTTGTGTTAGTGTAGTCAGTTTAGAGTGGACTTTACTGCATCTTCTGTAACAGACTGTGTAAATGGTCAGACCCCTGAATCGTATTGAATCGAAATCATATCGTGGCAGACTTTGTAATATTGGAAAATATTGTATTGTTGACCGCAGAATCGCTATAATATCATCTCGTGATGACACTGGTGATTGACACCCTTATAGTGGACACGTTTCAATTTTATCTTTTAACAATGCTGTGGTTAATGTCTGGTTAGGTTTAGGCACAAAGTCACCTGGTTAATGGTTAGGAAAATATCATGTTTTGGCTTAAAATACCCGTTTTTGTGGCACTATTCCGGCAGGGAACACAACAATAGCTTTGTAAAAAATCAACTACTTTTCCTGGCACTATACTGGTGGGAAACACAACAATGTGCGAGTAAGAAAACACATGCTTTTTGTGGCAATATCTTGGCAGGAAATGCAGCAATGTCTCAGTTAAAATCAACTATTCCCCAGTGGAAAACCAGTAATGGGTCGCTAAGTGACATATATGGTGGCTAACGGGCCACTGAAAACACAGCACTGACTTATTAAAACACAACTGGCAGTGTTGTTTGTTGGTCTAAAACAGTAGTCTGCAGCTAAACAAGTATCTACCCTAGGTGTCAAACCATTCACCACAGCTATGGTGCACAATTTTTTCTGTCAAGGTGTGCTAAGGCATGACCTCTGGTTGGTGGTTAGGCTTAGGCAAGAGGAATGAGAATGGTTAGGGTTAGGGTTGGGGAAAAAATCAATTCACCATAGTATTGTGAAATTTTTGTGTGGCAATATCGTATTGTCCCACAGTGCCAAGTATCAATTTTTGTAATTATATAAATTATCAATATGACAAATACTAATTAAACTTTAGGTAGCCTACTTGAAAAATATAATTAATTGCTTTTCAGTCCACCAGATACATTTTGCTGCTGCGATAAAATGACTTAAGTGAGATGAACAGACTGAAAACTCTATGTTATTACACAATACAGATGTTGACAAAGTTTTCCTTTGGGGACATAATTTACAGTTTAAAAAGGTAATTAATCGCAAGTTATTTTATCACAATTATAAGCATATTGCAACATATTTAAAATCACAATAACATGGTATCATGGATCCTCTGGAGAGTCCCACCCCTAGTTAGAGTTAGGGTAAGAATGTCAGGGTAAGCCAACAAAGGCAGGATAAGGCAGAGTGGGGCGGATCATACCTTCGCCCCCTAGTAAAGAAATATATCACTGTGGGTAGGTAGGCTGCAATTGCAGTCAAAAACTGTACTGCCTCTCTGTTATCGTCAAATGTATTAAAAAGTGGAAAACTAGAATGTAATATGAGTGTTATGTAAGCTACTGTATATCACTATTGATTGTGATAGTTTTTATAAAGTGTTAGTGTAGATGTTTATTTTCTTGCAATGTTATGCTAAATTTCTGTCAGAACATTAGCTGGCAAATATACATTCTGTGCATAAGCTAGCAAACAGCTCATACATTCTGAATATACTCTACCCCCTAGCTTTACATAAAGTTAGGATCTGTTAATGTGCTTATCAGTTGTGGATGAAAATTATCACTGTCACATTGTACCAATAATCACCATTTAGAATAATATCTACATAAGGTATACTATTTATTCAAATTGAACTGCTCGTCTGATGCCAAAGGAAGTTTCTAGCTTTTACAGCAGGTTTACTTCTGTGGCGTGCGGCCCACTGAATATGCACAGTATTGTTTCTCCTGCAGGCTCTGTTCACGAGTTCCCCACTCAGCTCATAGACTTTACATTGTGATGACAGCTCAGGTAAGTTTTACTGATATAAAACATCCACAGATTATAACTTAATAATAAAAAAAAGTTAAAATACACCTTGTTTGCAGTTCAAGATGTCCTGACAACCGTTTTAAAGACGTCTCTTTTATAATGGTGGTCTATTGGGAAAATGCCTCTTGGGCCACAGAGGATTCTTTTGCTGCAATACCGCAGGTGGCCACTGGGAAAAAAAATGCTGCAAGGCTGAGTTGACTCCATGGCTACAGCATTGCTTTAAAGAGAGCCACAGTGAGTGGAGAGCCCATGTATGCTTGGAGGTTCACCCACTTGATATGCAAACTCTGCAACTGCCGATGTGCTCCCTCCCACCCAGTGATCAATACATGACTGGGAGCAGAAGACAAACTTTACCCCAGGCAAGTGCATAATCAATAGCCATGTGGGTTCTCGCTAATTAAACTGCCACATTAATATATCTCTCACTGAAAGCTACCTCTGGACAAGAAGGGCAGAGGAGAGGTTGGAAAGATGGAGATGATGAGATCAGATGGGAACAGGAAGAGAGGGGAAATAGCTGAAGAGAAATGAATGGAAGACCTGAGGGGGACCATACTAGGAAAGGAAAATTTGTGCTTCTAATCTGATTAATAACAGCTCTATATCAAAACACAGGTTCATGACTAAACAAAGGTTCAAAGCCTTCAATGAAATAT
Organism: Epinephelus fuscoguttatus; assembly: GCF_011397635.1. Classification (NCBI taxonomy): domain Eukaryota; kingdom Metazoa; phylum Chordata; class Actinopteri; order Perciformes; family Serranidae; genus Epinephelus; species Epinephelus fuscoguttatus. The sequence goes on along the minus strand of NC_064770.1, from coordinate 4,837,692 downwards.
TACCAACATGTTACAAATCTAACACACGTTGTGCCTACAAGCCAAACTGGAGGTCTCTCACCGAAATAAAAAAGTGAAGTTCTGATAACTCTTCAGCTGTGATTCGTCACAGAGTGAGAGTTTTGTCAATGAAGCAATTTATCTTTGAAATGTGGGACACTAAATGACTTCAAATACTTACTAGACTTTTTTTACACTGTAAAATATCATGATCAGCTAAAATACATTCACTCTTCTTTTAGCATTAACCCATTGTAATCAGATAGTTTTAAATTACGTCAGCTTTAAAAAAAAAAAAAAAATTAAAAATCCAAAACAAAGTATTCTGTATTATTTTTTTAAGTAGCACTTTATTAACAAGTCCAAGCACTGTATTTTACAAGCTCACAGTGATAACCTGGTGGGTTCACACATAAAAAAAACCCCCAAAGCAGATGTGTTTATCAACAACAGCAGTGTAACGACCGTCAGCAATGATACAGTGATAACTTATTATGTCATACAGATGGATAGGAACATGGCACATGAAGAGGACCTAAAAGTCTAGTTGAGTAAATGTTGTTTATATAGCTAAAAATCACAAGTCGCAAGTTTGCCAAAGAACTTTCCCATCTCTAGGTCAGTGGTTCCCAGCTAGTGGGTTGTGGTCCAAAAGTGGGTTGTGTGTTCATTCTGTATGGAACGCAAGTGAATCACAAACGTGTCAAGTTTGTAAAAAACACACTTTATTTTTGAGTACAGTGAATTTATGGCACAGAGGTTTTATTTTGAAGTGCTGTTTCCTGCCGTAGAGTGAGTGACTAACAGACAGCTACTAAACAGAGACAGCAAACTAACTCTATGACATGGCCAAACCAAAGAATGATGCGGAATATTAAATGGCATGGGCCTTGAACTAATGACCAGAGTTGGGTATAACGCGTTACTTTAACGTTATGCCCAACTCTGGTCGCGTTGCAAAGTAACGTGTTAGAGTACTTTGATTACTTTTTGCAGTAACTAGTAATCTAATGCGTTAGTTTGCTGTGTGAGTAATCAAATACTTAAGTACATTTTCAAACAAGACATCAGTTACTTCCGTTACTTTTAGAATGCTGGTCCTTCAGCTCTGAAACAGCAATGGCTGTCATTTGGTTCTAATAACGGAGATAACATTAAACCTACCGGTCTGAAAGAAGCCACAAAGCTTGTGGCTTGCTACGTGGTCGGAGAAATGCTGCCGTTGTCTAAATAGGTGGAGTAGGACTCACTGACAGACGTATTTCAGACTCAGGACTTGCATTATGCCTGGTACACGCTACACGCTGGTACTAACCAATTATCCCCGGCTGGGTAACAATCGGGTTATTCTTGTCCTGTTTTCATTACTTTGAATATTATTTGTGGACGTCAGAACTATTTTCTGAGAGGGGGGCGGGGGAAGCACGCACACTTATCAATGATTAAGGATTTGATCTGAAGTTATTTTATAATAACATGCAGTTATAAGAGAACTAGAATGGATGAACACAGCATCTTAATTGTTAAGAAAATGAAACTTTGATAACTAAATCAAGCCATTTAAAGGGAAATTTCGGTTTATTTCAACCCATCTCCTATCGTCCTAAATTTGTTTCAAGTCACTAGTGACATAGAAATAATAGTTAGCATGTTAGCCGTTAGCCTAGATACAGCCAGTGTCAGCCCTGTTAAAATGTAATTGAACGGGCATACTTCAAGTGCAAAGTTAGTCCACTAAACAGGCTTTTCCTCCACAAAGACCGCCTCATATCGCTAGGATAAATGTCAGAGAACATATAGAAAACGACATGTAAACGTGTTGTCTTACCTTACCGGTGTGCTGCCTTGTTTGTTGTTTACCATTTAGCTAAGGCTGCAACCGGTCCCATTCCTTGTGTTGGGAATAGAATGATTTTATGCATTTTACTATCAGTTGTGTTTCACTATATAAGTTTTAGATGTGTGAACAATGAGAATACTAAGATGATTTCAGCTGATCTGAATGTGTTTGCTTTGCAGAAGCGGAGAAGTACAGGAGAGGAAGAGACATGAAATCTGAGGAGCACATACCGCAATGCTTAGATAATTAGTTTCATATATGGTAAAAATAATAGAAAGTGATGTACAGATAGTAAGGTACAGCACGTGTAGGGAGTTGTGTTGTTCTCTTGTCTTTCAAAACAGGAACCACGCCCCCACTGTCAGCGGGAAGGAGTCAGATTAACACGAGGCAGGGGCGTGGTGTGGTGAAGGAGGAAGTGGAACTGCCAATGAGAAGAGGACAACGCCTTGCGTGCACAATGACACTCTGTTACGCTCAAATATACTGGGTCAGGGAAAGGACAGGAGGTCAGACTTCGTGAACTGACACACCTTTGTTGTTCGTCAGGGACTTGAAGTTGAGACCCAGAGCTCTGTAATTTTATTCCTTTACTGCTTAATAAACTACATTAACTGAGACCGAATATCTTCTCCTATTGCTTCATTAAAGAACATGCAGGACTGAGCTCACACATAGCACATTGGAGAGTAGGATGAGCCCCCAGTCCATCACTTGCAACAGAGGTATTCCTCTTCTGTGGGCACTGGGGTACAGCATTCACAGGTAACGTTACACCACCAATCTCCAGAGCTAAAGCCTTCCAGCAGCCATTCCTCCTCTGTCGTCCTCTAACGTTACCTGTTGTGCCTCTCTCTCTTTCTCCTCCTCTGTTCTTCAATTTCACGAAGCTCTTCGTCAGTGTATTCTGGCTCAAATAAATAAGGGCGGCCATCGCCTCTCGATGTGGAAAGCCTATATACTAACATTCCACATTTAGGTGGTCTTCAGAGTTGTTGTCTTACCTTAAGGTGTGTTTACCGTTTACCTCTGCTTCCCAAAGCGCGACTGAAATATCGTGAGAAGAAGCCGCAGCTGCTGCAAGGCAGAACCGGACATTAGTCTGAAAGGTTCATTCATTTATTTTATGAAAGATTTATAGAATAATGGCTGACTTTTTGCCAGACTTCGACTTTGTGGAGGAGGAATTTGATTTTGCAGAGTTTGATGGCCGCCCGCACCCCTAGTTCCGACGTCTATGCTATTATTTGAGTCACTGCCAGAACTGTGTCTGTTCCATAGACTGTAGGCCTATAAAAATATGTGCCAGCCGACATGTTGTTGTAGTCACCTAAAAGCGTCAGCAGATGGCAGGAGCTACATTTGAAGCACCATATGTAAAAAGTCAAGCTACTGTATCTCCCACAGGAAGTTCTGACAAATGTTTCAGAATAAAAGTCTATTTAAAAAATGGAGGAATTCTCTAGCCGAGGTTATAAGGGGCTTTTAATTTGAAACAAGTGTTGAGTTTGAAATGACGGTGCGATATGTTAACTTTACAAAGACAATGGAGCGAATAAAAAGTAAATATATAAACACACAGAGGGATTAATAAATAATGGACCGTCTATAATGTAGTCTGTTTCAAATGAAGCTGGGAGCCTCTGCAGTTGTGGTGAGTAAAAGCCCCGCCGCTATTTGTTAATGTTATTACTTTATGTCCGACCGTGATGATGTAACATTGTTTGCTAGCTTGATGCTAATGACAGGAACATTAACTCAGCGGACTGACAAAGTGCCTCTGCTGTTTCACATCATCATTTCCCCCTTTTACTCTGTGTGGTAACATCCCTAGAGGAAATATTAAAAACGCTGGGGTGTTGTAGTCATACAGTTGTCTATGGCAGCAGATCGTTCTGTGTTTCTACTGGTCAAAGTGACAGCTGTGATGGGAGAATTGGATCTCAGTGAAGGGCAAGTGGTCCATAACTTTAATTTTGGAGACAAAAAATGTAGGCTTAGCGTCCTGTGGTCCATTGCCCAATAGGAAATGTAGAATACTCAAAAGTACTTTAAAAGTGCTTGAGTTACTTTTCTCAGGGAGTAACGTTGGAAGTACTTTTAAAGTAACTGAGTTACTTTACTCAGGGAGTAATGCAGTAAAGTAACTGGTTACTTTTTTAGAAAGTAACGCAGTAACGTACTTTGATTACTTTTAAAGTAACCCTTACCCAACACTGCTAATGACGAGGGAGAAATCTGGACTCTGTGGCTGGACAAGTTGGGAACCACTGCACTAGATCATACGTTACCCTGTAGACCCTTTAAGGGGAAATGGACAACTATTTTCCTCTGCCTCTGCAGTTGTGGTGAGTAAAAGCCCCGCCACTATTTGGTAATGTTATTACTTTATGTCCGACTGTGAGGTAGGGTTGGGTCGGTTTTCGGTAATGCCAATTCGGTCCAGTACTCCGTCTTGGACTGGGTTTTATTTTTTGAGACCGACCAGACCGCATAGTCGGGCAGAACGTACGCAGAGTGGACGTCACGGAGGTCTGCCCGGTAAAAGTGGATGTCCGCAAGCCCTGTGCGCGCAAAGCACGACCGCACAGACTTCGCTCCGCACACCAGTGTCACACAAAAGACTGTTCGGCATGTATTTTTCACATCACAGGAATTTTTCACAGACATTTTTACACGTAGTCCGCTCCGCTTATAGTACGCCCGAGTCTGTGAGCACCTGTGTCTGCCTCTTCACCAAGCGCACAGCAAGCAGGAGAGAGAGGGGGGTGGGGCGGAGACTGAGCTAGGAGGTGCGAGTGCGCATGCGCCTCTACTGTAGCCTGGAGTTTGTTTAATAGTGGTCGATAATGGCTGACAATTTAGTCTCGACGAAATCAAGGAAAGCGCCACTATGGCAACACTTTGGCTTTGAGCCAGACGAAGGAGGCAACCCTTGTTTGCACTGATTGAGTAAGCTGCAAAATTTATTTGTAAAGAATAAAAGAAACAACTTGTTACTGTCACTCTGTTGTCCTAAGGTCGTTTTTAATTTTAAATGAGTCAATTGCGCCCCCAAGTGGCGAAAATCTGGTATTACCAACTTGATGTGGTTTTATACAAAAACCAGACAGTTTTTTTTTTTTCTCATACCGACCCAACCCTACCGTGAGGATGTAACATTGTTTGCTAGCTTGATGCTAATGACAGTAATGTTAACTCAGCGGGTTGACAAAGTGCCTCTGCTCTTTCACACCATCATTTCCCCCTTTTACTCTATGTGGTAACATCCCTAGAGGAAATATTAAAAATGCTGGGGTGTTGCTGTCATACAGTTGTCTACGGCAGCAGATCGTTCTGTGTTTCTACTGGTCAAAGTGACGGCTGTGATGGGAGAATTGGATCTCAGTGAAGGGCAAGTGGTCCATAACTTTAATTTTGGAGACAAAAAAATGTAGGCTTAGCGCCCTGTGGTCCATTGCCCAATAGGAAATGTAGAATACTCAAAAGTACTTAAAAGTGCTTGAGTTACTTTTCTCAGGGAGTAACATTGGAAATACTTCAAAAGTACTTGAGTTACTTTACTTAGGGAGTAACGCAGAAAAGTAACTGGTTACCTTTAAAAGAAGTAACGCAGTAAAGTACTTTGATTATTATTATTATCCAACTCTGGGTAGTATCCACAACTTTTCACAGTGGAAATAGGGGAGAAAATGCATACCGTACTGAACTGAACCATACCAGACTGCTTGGTGGAGAAGAGGCTTATGTTGCCTCAAAGTGACATAAAATGAACTCTGAAAGACAAAACCACTACAAAGAGATACAAAACTATCAAAGTATGCATTACAACCACAAAGAAATGCAAAACAACACATAACGAGGCTAAACAACTATAAAGTGTGTCTTGCTCCTACATAGGAGAGATGAGGTGGAGGGCTTTTGCATATCTGTGCCCAAGGGCCAGGGCTCGACAGTGCAAGCGTTTCACTCGCATTTGCGACTAAAAATAGGTGTGTGCGAACTGTAAAAAATATTTAGGGGCACCTATATTTTTGTCAATAAAAAAATATGATAATCTAACCGCAAATGTTGGAGGAACTCCAGCCGCCTTCCCTCTTCCCCGTGTGATACGGTTATGGGCGGTTTTCCAAGCCACTGTTGGCACAATGAATATAACGGCCGAGATCCACCGGGCACGTCAGCGGCGCAACACGTCTGCAGCGCGAATCCCGTAGCAGCTCGCCCCCCTGTTAATCAATTACAGCGGCTCCACCAGCAATGGGAGCAGCGCGACAACCCCCGTCTGCTGCGCAACAACTCTCTATTTTAGGATGGTCTTCTATTTTTTTCACGCTACGCTCCCCTACGTAGCACAATGTGTTTTTAAATGAATAAACCATTATCAGAGGTGATATGTGATGTTTTTTTCATGCATTTACACATGTTTATCCGTGACATTGTGTAAATGTCCGTGGCGGACATTTGAAAGCGAGTAGATGACAAACAGTCCAGTAAACTTGTAGATAACTCAAATATATGTAATAACTTAGGTGGAAAATGCTTTAACATTTCATGCAGCCTAAATGTAGCCTCTCGGCTCGGCTTCTCTATGTGTTGCTTCCGTACGCAGTCAGTGGAGCCCATATGAATACGCCGCAATGCTACGCTGACATGACGCTTACGTTTGCAGCCAGTGGACCCCGGCCGTAAGTCCCACTGTCGGCAGTGTGGAAATAAGTCAAAGTGTGGAGGAGATGGATCGGGTTAAGCAGCGGATCTCCAGGGAAGCCTGCTCTGTTCTCCCCGTAGTTCAAATAATTTCAACTCTGAGCGTGGCGCTCGGGTGGAAAATCAGAGCGGTGCGCGACATCAAGGGTAGCGGTGCCGCTTTGTCAAGCGTTGCCGCCCTCTCCACAGACAAACAATGGGACAGCCAGCGCAAAGCGGTTTTACCACTGATCATGTGTAGAGGCTTTTAGGGACCGTTCGCCACGGTACCGCTGCTGGGCAGTGTGGAAATAAAGCCCTTTTCACACAGAGCGCGCAAAGCGTGCAAAGCGCAGACCTCCACTGACAAACCCACTCATTGTGTATGTGCTACAGCGGCGCAAGAGCGCACCGCTCTGCCACCGATCTGAGCTGTGACGACACCTCGGCACAGCACGTCCAATAGCAGAGAAGAGCCTGAAGTAGACCCGGAAGCGGTCACCATGGAGCTGTAGCTCCTGAACGAGCCTGTACTCTCCCAAATCCTGTCCTCTGCGCCCCCGCGGTGGGCGCCACGAAAGCTCTGTGTGAAAGAGGCCTAAGCTTAAGTCCTGCAGAGTTTCAGAGGACCTGGAGAATGTTTCAGGATAGTAATAACATTATATAAGATAATCATATTGCAGAGATAATATATATAAGATAATAACATTAAAGACAAAATTAAATTGCAATACTTTTTCAAAACTTGATGATTTTACCTTCCTGTACATTTTGTATAGAAATTCCTTATATAATTTTGCTTGTAAATGTCTATTTGCATCACGTTTATTACAGAAAACACATTATTTGATCAATTTACATTGTGCCCCTAAAGTTCTTTGTGCGCTCCTTACTTTTTCAACTTAGGAGCACATGTGCTCCTTGGGAAAAAAGTTAGTGTCAAGCCCTGCCAAGGGCCCATTGTCTCATAATCCCCTGTTGAACATAAGTTGACAGCTGTAACACCTCGCCTTTCACACCTGTGTTGATCATGTGTCTCCAGCAAGCAGCAACCTATGAGGCTGAGAAATGAAACCGATGTGGAAGTACCAAAAACTGCAGTTCCTCTGATGGCAACTTGAGGCTGGCTCCAAAACAGGGTATGTCAAACTTTACAACTTTACAGCAGAAAGAAACATGCTTACAGCCTGGTACAAAAATGTTTTTTTCTTTAAGGCTAATCTACCCATTTGTGACAACTGCAAGGAGGGCGATATTTTTTTATAACTCATCCATTTACATATATATATATATCTATATATATATATATATATATATATATATATGTGTATATATATATACATACATATATATACAGGAGAGTGGGCCCTGCCCTGGAGCCAGGCCTGGGGTTGGGGCCCGTGGGTGAGCGCCTGGTGGCCGGGCCTTCGCCCATGGGGTCTGGCCGGGCCCAGCCCGAACCGGCTACGTGGGCTTGTCCCCCTGCAGGCCCACCACCCGCAGAGGGATCCAGAAGGGAGTGGTGCATTTTGGATCGGGCAGCAGACCAAGGCGGGGGCCTTGGCGGTCCGATCCTCGGCTACAGAAGTTGGCTCTTGGGACATGGAATGTCACCTCTCTGGCATGGAAGGAGCTGGAGCTTGTGGAAGAGGTTGAGCTTTACCGGCTAGATATAGTTGGTCTCACCTCGACACATAGTTCGAACCCAAGTCCTTGAGAGGGGTTGGACTCTCTCCTTTGCTGGAGTTGCTCCGGGTGAGAGGCGGAGGGCTGGGGTGGGCTTTCTGATAGCCCCCAGACTCTCTGCCTGTATGTTGGGGTTCACCCCAGTAGACGAAAGGGTTGCTTCCCTGTGCCTTTGGGTCGGGGAACGGGTCCTGACTGTTGTCTGTGCTTATGCGCCGAACAGCAGTTCAGAGTACCCGCCCTTTTTGGAGTCCCTGGGACGGGTGCTGGATAGTGCCCCAACCGGGGACTTCATGGTTCTGCTGGGGAACTTCAACACTCACGTGGGCAATGACAGCAGGACATGGAGGGGCGTGATTGGGAGGAATGGCCTGCCCGATCTGAACCCGAGTGGTGTTCAGTTATTGGACTTCTGTGCGGGTCGCAGTTTGGCCATAACTATTACCATGTTTGAGCATAAGGATGTCCATCGGTGCACGTGGCACCAGGAGAGCCTAGATCGTAGGTCAGTGATTGACTTTGTAGTCGTATCATTTGACCTGCGGCCATATGTTCTGGACACTCGGGTGAAGAGAAGAGCAGAGCTGTCAACTGATCACCACCTGGTGGTGAGTTGGATCAGATGGCAGGGGAGGACGCCGCGCAGTCCTGGCAGGCCCAAACAAGCAGTGAGGGTCTGCTGGGAACGCCTGGCAGAAGAACCGGTCAAGTTGATCTTCAACTCCCACCTCTGGGAGAGCTTCGACCGCGTCCCGAGGGCAGAGGGGGACATTGAGTCTGAATGGGCCTTGTTCCACTCTGCTATTGTCGAGGCGGTGGTTGTGAGCTGTGGCCGCAAGGCCGCTGGGGCCAGTCGTGGCGGTAATTGCCAGCCGTCAGGCTGAAGAAGGAGGCCTACAGGGCATGGTCTGTGGGTCTCCGGAAGCAGCTGGCGGGTACCGGCGGGCCAAGCGGAGCGCAGCAGCGGCAGTCGCTGAGGCAAAAACTTGGGCGTAGGAGGAGTTCGGTGAGGCCCTGGAGAAAGTCTATCGATCGGCTCCAAAGAGGTTCTGGCAAACCGTCCGGTGCCTCAAGGGGGGAATACGGCAACTTGCTCACACTGTTTACAGTGGGGGCTGGGAGCAGCTGAGGTCAACTGAGGACATTGTCTGGTGGTGGAAGGAATACTTTGAGGAGCTCCTCAATCCCACCAACATGTATCCCAGTGAGGACACAGAGCCGGGGGTCTCGGGGGCGGGTCGTCCAATTTCTGGGGCAGAAGTTGCCGGGGTGGTGAACCAACTCCGCGGCGGAGCCCCGGGGGTGGATGAGATTCGCCCTGGATATCTCAAGGCTCTGGATGTTGTAGGGCTGTCTTGGCTGACACGCCTCTGCAAAATTGCGTGGACATTGGGGGCAGTGCCTCTGGAGTGGCAGACCAGGGTGGTGGTCCCCATCTTCAAGAAAGGGTACCAGAGGGTGTGTTCCAATTACAGGGGGATCACACTCCTCAGCCTACCCATTAAGGTCTACTCCAGGGTGCTGGAGAAGATGGTCCGGTCAATAGTTGAACCTCAGATCGAGAAGGAGCAATGTGGTTTTTGTCCCAGATGCGGAACCGTGGACCAGCTCTTTACCCTTGCCAGGGTGCTGGAGGGGGCATAGGAGTTCGCTAAACCAGTCCACATGTGTTTTGTGGATTTGGAGAAGGCTTACGACCATGTCCCTATGGGCATCCTGTGGGGGGTGCTCCGGGAGTATGGGGTTGGTGGCCCCTTGCTAAGGGCCATCCAGTCCCTGTACCAAAGGAGTGCGAGTCTGGTTTGCGTGGCTGGCAGTAAGTCGGACCTGTTCCCAGTGAGGGTTGGACTCTGCCAGGGCTGCTCTTTCTCACCGGTTCTGTTCATAACTTTCATGGACAGAATTTCTAGGCGCAGCCAAGTGGTGGAGGGTGTCAGGTTCGGTGACAGGAGGATCTGCTTTTGCGGATGCGGCCTTTTTGCGGATGCGGCCATGGTCCTTAAACGGAAAAGGATGGATTGCCCTCTCCAGGTCGGGGGGGAGGTCCTGCCTCAGGTGGAGGAGTTTAAGTATCTCAGGATCTTGTTCATGAGTGAGGGTGGGATGGAGCGGGAGATTGACAGGCGGATTGGGGCAGCGTCAGCAGTGATGCAGGCGCTTAACCGGTCCGTTGTGGTGAAGAGGGAGCTTAGCCAGAAAACGAAGCTCTCGATTTACCAGTGTATCTACATTCCAACCCTCACCTATGGTCACGAGCTCTGGGTAGTGACCGAAAGAACGAGATCGCGAGTACAATCGGCCAAAATGAGTTTCCTCCGAAGGGTGGCTGGGCTCAGCCTTAGAGATAGGGTGAGGAGCTCGCACATCCGGGAGGGACTCGGAGTAGAGCTGCTGCTCCTCCACATCGAGAGGAGCCAGTTGAGGTGGTTCGGGCATCTAGTAAGGATGCCCTCTGGACGTCTCTCTTGGGAGGTGTTTCGGGTATGTCCAACCGGGAGGAGATCTTGGGGCCTCCCCAGGACATGCTGGAGGGATTACATCGCCCAGCTGGCCTGGGAACGCCTCAGGGTTCCCTCGGAAGAGCTGACGGAAGTGGATGGGGAGAGGACTGTCTGGGCTTCTTTGCTGGGGCTGCTGCCCCCGCGACCTGGACCCGGACGACAAGTACAAGTACGAGTATATATATATATATATATGTATATATATATATATATATATATATATATATATATATATATATATATATTATATTTTTTATTTATATATTATTTATTATATATTTTTATATGTTTCAAGTTATGCATATTTAAGGGAGGGCCTGCTTAAGTGACAGGTTGTCTGCCGATAGTGTCCTCGGCTTCTCAGTCAGATCGACAGTCACTTCTGTCTCCAAAAAACCAAGATGGCGATGGCCAAAATGCCAAACTCATGGCTTCTTGGCTGAATCTGGGTGATGTCACGGTAGCTACTTCTATCATTCATACAGTCTATGTCTCCACAGCTGACCACTTGTGTTTAGATTTCGTTATTGCCTACATCACTTATGCTGGAAGGTCAAAGAGCCCTGTGCAAAGTTATTACATCCATTTTCTCGCTAGCTATTTGCTAGCATGCTTGCCAGTCACATTAGCACCTTAGCAAGTGATTTGAGTGACCAGATCACAGTGAGTCTTGGTGGTGGTTTACACTTGTATTTAGCACCATCCACTGGTTATTGGATCATCCAAGATGTGTGTGAATACCAGGTATAAACAAGTCCAAAGAAAACCGGATTGCTTTGCGCTTTCCTCAGAACTTAGCAACTACCACAATTTTCACAATTACTTCGGTTGTTCTATTGTCCACAAGTACACTGATACTCTTTGGTAACTGAGAATAACTAACCGGGGAAAACAAAGGTGCTATCCTCCTCCTTTTTTGGCTCCACAGTGGTTGACACACTTTTTTGTATTGTCAAATTGAGCCCTCATTTTTGTAAATGATTGTACCTGATAGCAGACAGAATGGCATAGTCAAAGCGAAGTTCATATGGAATCGTTCATGCGGATGGTGTTATTGTTCTATTGCCATTACAGTACAATGTGCAATCAGCATCACTTCATAATGGTAAGTTAAAGACAAACTGCTTGTCTGTTTCCACTTTAAGGCATATACAGCTGAAAAAAGGGGCTTGGTCGGCACAGTATTTACCACTACAGAACTCCTGGTGGCAGTCAGTTCAAACAGCGGTCAACAACAACTGGCTGCACACACAAAGGTCAACCCAGCTGCGGTCAAAGTTAAACCCTGATGTTGGTTGACATGGACATGAACATGAAAAATACAACTCCAGTGGAATTTGGAGTCAGTTTAGCACTCAGTATTGAGGGAAGGAATTGAGTGTGAATATGGGAGAATTCAATATTAAATGAAAGGACTATTTTCAGATGAAAATGTAGGTCATAATTTTTGAAGAACTGGAATAATCTAAAAGTACACAGCCTATGGGGGTAAATGTTTAAATCATTTGTTGGCAAAATGCTTCACCCTTTAGTATCATAGCACAAATTAGTATCATAATTTGTTACCCCAATTAAAGAAGTATATCAGTTATTTCGTTTGATTTGCCTTTGCTAAAAATATTCAATTCTCTATATTACTGCTGACTATTTTGTTAACCACCTTTACTGTTGCAGTTTTTCTGTTTCTGTACAGGTTTACTTGGGCTGAATCCACTGGATGATGAGAACAGAAGTGCTGCACATATCAACTAGAAGAATTACAGAGAGGAGAAGAAGAAAGCAAAAGTAAGAAGAAAGAGAGGAAGAAGGAAGGACAGAGATTAGAAACTAAGGAAGCCACAGCCTTGCAAATACGGAGAAGAAATACAGTAAATGGTACATGGAAGAGGATAAGAGAAAAGTGGGGAGAAGGGCAGACAGAGAGAAAGGAAAGGGAGAGGGTAGAGGGAGGAGGAGGCAAGCAGGAGAGGTGCTGCTGGTGGATTAGTGTCGAGCAGGTGGGGCAGCGGAGGAGGCATTAATATGTAATTTATTGATGAGGGATAGAATATGCGGACGGAGCAGAGTGTAGGCGAGGCGAAGCCTGCGTGTCGTGGAAGTCCCTTACGCTAGCAGTATGCGCCTTTCCATTTACGCACTTCATACATACTAATACACTCTCTCTCTCTCTCACACACACACACACACACACACACACACCAACCTCCATTCCTCCCAGCCATTCCTCTCTTCAGTGCTTACCTCTTCCTTTCACACAATACTAGCTGGAGCTCATCTGGATCATGACCGAAAAACTGCATTGTCTTTCAGAGCATGGGCATGTGAAACTTGTGTGGCACAGTGTGGCATTTCTTCTTTATGGCAATAGTTATTTCCGTCCTTTCTGAGAGTAAGATGATAGTATGATGCCAGTGTCATGTTTATGTGTTACCTATGGTGCTATAGCTAGACTATTAGTCTATCTTGGCATAAAGACTAAAAGCACAGGGACACAGCTAACCTGGCTCTGTCCAAGTTTTAAAAATACATCTACAAACACCTCTACAACTCACAAATTAACATGTTGTATCTCATTTGTTTATTCTTTACCAAACAGGAATGTAAAATCAACAATTTGTGATACCCGGAGTTACATGTGTGATCTTTTTTGAAGCACCACACACCTTCATAGAAGCCTGATTGCAAAAAGAAAATGTTGCCATGAATGTTATATTTGCGCAAGCCATTTGTATCGTTTCAAAATGGGGATGGTGAATGGTTTGACACCTAGGGTAGATACTTGTTTAGCTGCAGACTACTGTTCTAGACCAACAAACGACACTGCTAGTTGTGTTTTAATAAGTCAGTGCTGTGTTTTCAGTGGCCCGTTAGCCACCATATATGTCACTTAGCGACCCATTACTGGTTTTCCACTGGGGAATAGTTGATTTTAACTGAGACATTGCTGCATTTCCTGCTAGGACAGTGCCACAAAAAGTGTTTTAATTTTATTTTAACTGAGACATTGCTGCGTTTCCTGCTAGGACAGTGCCACAAAAAGTGTTTTAATTTTATTTTTACCGAGACATTGCTACATTTCCTGCCAAGATATTGCCACAAAAAGCATGTGTTTTCTTACTCGCACATTGTTGTGTTTCCCACCAGTATAGTGCCAGGAAAAGTGGTTGATTTTTTTACAAAGCTATTGTTGCGTTCTCTGCCGGAATAGTGCCACAAAAACGGGTATTTTAAGCCAAAACATGATATTTCCCTAACCATTAACCAGGTGATTTTGTGCCTAAACCTAACCAGACGTTAACCACAGCATTGTTAAAACATAAAATTGAAACGTGTCCACTATAAGGGTGTCAATCACCAGCGTCATCATGAGATGATATTATAGCAATTATTTGGAAAACGATACAGTATTTTCCAATATTACAAAGTCTGCCACGATATGATTTCGATTCGATTCAGGGGTCTGATATCTGTATTAGGTGATATTAAATGGCCTTTTAACACAGGCTGTTACAGAAGATGCTGCCACCCATTTCTTTTGTACTTTTAGTCATAAAACGCATAAACAACACATAAATAATAAGTACAATAAAGTCCATTTTAAACTGACTACACTAACACAACTAAAAAAGCAAATGGGATAAGTTAATCTTCAGGGCTTTCTGTCAGAGAGACCTTTCTGGAAGAAATCTTTTCATTTTAACCTAAACCATCCTCTTTTTCATAAAACTTCAGGTATATCTGGCTTAAAGCAACACAATGGAGGACTGTACTTTTTACCTCACAGGGTCCCCCTACAGACTTAAAACGGTATTGTCTGTTACAACTGTCGCAAAAGTGTTTCTGTGTGTGCATTTGTTGACAAGCCAATGAGACCGGTGAACTTCCTGAAGCTGGCCGTGTAATGCGTGATCATCATGTCTTCAGAACAGGTAAAGTAGCCTTATAGCATTTTGTACATACATGACTAGGCCGATTGCTTTATTTATTTATTCATTTTCAAAACTCAAAAATGAGTTCTGCTCCCTGCATGTCAGGGCTGACCTCCTCCTCACAGCGTGTGCACGCACACACACACACACACACACACACACACACACACACACACACAAACACAACAGAGTGAAGTCACACAACAGCAGAGAGGCCACGGTGCAGATGAAGGGAATATAACTTCAAGATGACTCTAGTTGATGACAACTACACTTGTTACTGTGAGTAAGTGCAATAAAACCTCTGCCAGCCAAGCCAATACTTTATCAGTACATGTGATCAGCATGTAGAAAACCATATTTCAATCTGCTCTGTCTGCAGTCTCTCATTCACCGCTATTATGATTAACAATCGCGGGCGACACAAGCACATCGCACTCGCGGTGCTAACAGCAAAGTGTTAAGGACAAATTAAAATGAAAGCTGTCTGTATGTAGGCTAACACTTTATCTGAACATGTACCTGAGGCAGCCAACCTGCAGACAGTGAGTGTCCTACGTAGAGGGTAACAGCATTAACAGTGCCAGGTCACCATCGGTCGGGTATCCCTCCTCCTCTTTCAGCTCACGCCAACACGTGAAAGCCGGGCCAATATTAATCCTTGTTCGAGCTCTTGTTTTATCGCTCTCCCATTTTCTTTTCTTTGTCTCCTCAGACAACACCTTCATCTTTTTCCTTTTCTTTGTCGCTTCAGCCATGACAACCACATCTAACTTTGTTCACCTCGGTTCGGCTATGCTACTCTAAAGAGAGGAGGGGGATATGACGAGGAGAGGGATATGACATATGCCATAAAGCAGCCAAATTTTGTAGTCCTTTTTGTGTCTGGGTTCCTACCCGAACTCCGAAACTGCATAGTGCCAGTGCAAGTGAAACAGACGTTCTCAAGCAATGATGGAGGTGTCATCCAACCTATTAGGAGGTGATGTACCATCACAAGGATCTTGGATATATATTTTGAGGGCTCAAAAACTCCAGTATTCCGCTTTAAAGCCATGAAGGCAAACTTCTCCAAACAGCCAGAAAATAAAACAAGAAGATCATCCAACGACAGTATCCATTCAGCTCAGTAATTACTGTCAAGCTTTATGGACAAAACAATTGATTTTTGCTTATCACTCATAATTAGCTCAGCATGTTTACATTGCATAAATTAGCCTAGTGCCTAGCGGACGTTTTTTCCTCTACTCATAGCTTAACAAATTACATGTAACGTTATCATTTCTTGCTCACCGATGGTTTAAGTCACGGCATCTCCTGACAGAAAGAACAGCACAGTTGAATTTCAGCCTGCATGCACAGTTTTTCAGCTGAACATTGTTGAAACAGAGCACCTAATGTTGCTAAAGCAAGAAGTTAGTGGAGAGAGACGCTTGTCCAGGCAGGTCACATTACGTCGTGTTTTATCTCGTAACATCATTGTTTACATACAGCATGTGCTCTAGAGTAGAGAGGTTTTTGTCAAAAGGATAAAATTACAGTAACACTGAAATACAGGCATGCATCTTTTCCTGCAAATTCCTTGTCCACGTGAATGATGGACTTCACCGCTATCAATTAAAACTACAAACCCAATCACTAGAAAAAATGCTGGCATTATACCTTTCTTGAAAACACCCAGACATTTTTTTTTTTTTTTTTTACATTATTACGTAGTGGATACATTGAAATCTTACATTTCAACAACAATGGAATTAATTTGTGGTTATGTTAAGGCACAAAAAACACTTGGTTAATGTTCAGAAAAGATCATATTTGGGCTCAAAATACCTGGTTTTAGAGGCACAATCCCCAATGGAAAAGCAGCAATGTCTTGGTAAAAAACAACAACTTTATGAGCTTAAAAAGTTGCAGGAAAAACAGTGACTGGTGGTTATAAAACATCATTTTGAAATATGTGCTTTTCTGGGGGCACGGTCTGCTGGAAAAGCAGCGATGTGACAATAAAAGGTACTACCTCCAATGGAAAAACTGTGACAGGTTCCTTCAAATTACTAACATTTCCTTCCTAAAAAGCCACTGGAAACACAGCAGAGACTTGTTAAATCACAAATTTAGCACAGCTTTAGTTCAGGCAGGACATGATGTCAAGCTTAGCCCACATCCCAGCTACATCAGCTGATCTCAAGTAGCCCAGTCAACTGATAAATCATCTGATTGATGGAAGGGGGTCAGGTAATAGATTGCATTATTCCTTTCTATGTAACCAACCAGCTTACTGGTGCTGCTTCCTCTGCAAGATGCGTTGCAACACGCCTCCTCCCCAGCTCCTCCTTTTTATGTTGTGTCTGACTTATCAATGCCATTTCTGTTTGTCACTGATGCTGGCTCTGTTTCGTTCCCAGGGAGTCTTTGCTGATGCTCTCCCTGCCTCAGGCTTTCCATGTAGGCACATGGAAAGGCAGGGAGGTTCGCTCTCTTTGCCTTAAAGCTTTCTGCTAGGCCTAGGAAAGGCAGAGAAGCCCCAGAACAGACCCCACTGCCAAATATAGAACTGCAAATGGAAATAAAGTTTTCTTTGACTAAACTGGTCCTGACAGAACTGGTTTTATTGTTGGTCTCAAGCAGTGGTCTGCAGTTTGGCAGGCATCTCGCCTTGGTGACACTCCATCCCCAATCCCCTCCACCTCCTGATGACAAAGTCAGCTCATGTACTATGTCACTTTAGAAAAGTTGATGTCACACCTACAAAATGCAAATATAGTGTATTTGTGGTTTGCAGAAACGTACAATGCCAACATTTTCTCTAGCCACTGGGCTGAAACTGCTTCATGGAGAGGTAATCACAGAATGTATATAAATTGAATGGCTATTGCTGGAAAAACGGTGTTCATAAATAGTGTCAAAAATGACTTTCTTATAATATAAAGTCCTGGTGTATCAGTGTAAAGTGTGCTGCCAATGCACAGCTGCAGTAAAAATGGGTCAGCATTTAACAAACTAAGAGAGAGGCTGACTTGTGACTTGTAACTGTAAAATATGTTTAACTACAGTTTGGATTAATTTACAGACGGGGGTTTATCTTTCATTGCCAGGCTGTATTGTCATCCAAAGTGCCACAAAAGCACGGGAAGTGTAATGTAATAATGATCATGTTTGATTAAACACTCGGAACAGAAGACAAAAAGAGGCAAAGAAAGGGAGACAGGGAGGAAGAAGACAGGCGGGAGAGGAGGAGGCTGCTAATTGATTAGCTACAGAGAGAAAGTCAGAAGCTTCATTTGCCAAAGTGCTGCTGGGGGTGTAAACCCCCACCACCCCTGCCTCCTACTCCACAAAGGGATGAAGGCAAGATGCAGGCAATTGATACACTCTGTTAGGCCTTATCAGGACCACTGTGATCAGCTGCACCTCCAGGCCTATTCTCTGCAGTTTAACACCATCAGAGAGAGAGCTAGTGTGTGTGTGTGTGTGTGTGTGTGTGTGTGTGTGTGTGTGTGTGTGTGCTAAAGAAGAGTTGTAAGCATTAAAAGCGTTTTTTTTTTTTTTTTCCCTGGGAAAATGACCTACTATTTACTGATTAACATCAGCTCTGGGATAGATAGCAGTGTGTGTGTGTGTGTGTGTGCGTGCATGCGTGCGTGCGTGTGCATGTGTGTGTCAGTGTTTGGCTTCCATTACACCACAGTGACAGGAGCTGCATTATCATTCCCACCCACACACGTTCCTCACAATAGCAATGTTAATATTAACACCTTATGTAATGTTGGCTTTGAGCTTCATTTCCCTTCCAGATAAATGAAAGCTGCGTGCTGCAGTTTTATTTTTATGCGGTCTAAATGGCACACTTCAGAACAGGAAGATGCACACAATACTGCTGAGCTACGTGGCTGTCAGCCGTACGACCCGACAAAAGCAGGCAACCTTTGTGTAAACTACAAAGCCTGTGTGGATACGTACATAAAACAGGGAGCTTATGCTCAAAAGTCATCGTTATATTTCCCCTCAACCACTTTATGTGTCTCAGGTGGATCAGATAGCTATTTGACATCAAACAAG
Source organism: Epinephelus fuscoguttatus (assembly GCF_011397635.1). Classification (NCBI taxonomy): domain Eukaryota; kingdom Metazoa; phylum Chordata; class Actinopteri; order Perciformes; family Serranidae; genus Epinephelus; species Epinephelus fuscoguttatus. Next base: position 4,818,988 of record NC_064770.1, on the reverse strand, counting down.
CCAAGTGTAAATACAACTAAGAAGCACTAGGTCCAGTTTACTCTTGTTATTTCAAGTGTCTCATACACAGATACACAAACATGTGGATGAATCACATTCATCCTTTGCAATGGAAACAAATGTTTATTGTCTTTAGTGGCTCTCATTCATAGTGTTCTCTCTCACATACAGATAAAAGTTCTCTCATTTGGGCTGTAAAGGTTTATGTATTTGTGCCGAGCTGAGGGTCAGGGTGCGGTTCATGCAGAGTACATAGTATGTAGATTGATGCACATGGGCCCAAAGTTCACAAGCACAAGTTCTGCCCACAAACTTCTAGCCATATTCCATTAGCAACATGTGCTGTGATTGACACAACAAGGTAATTGGCATGTAAGTCAGTCACACTATGGTGTGCAACTAGTGCAAACAAAATGCCAAAGCTGGAAAACCTCTTGTGAGTCTTGGTTATCTACAACAGTGGAACAGAGAGAGAGCATTATGTAGAAGATGAGGATGGCTAACCAGATAACCTGAATATTTTTGGGTGGTTACACATGTTGGTCTATAGCTTAATTTTCAGTGAATGCACAGGGCACCTCTGAGGTCTGGTAAGAGCCAGCAAGCAATGTTTTTACATCAACACTTTCTGCCACTGGGACCAGCTGTACTTAATTAACAGCGACGCTTACTAACTAACATTAGCTCCATAAAATAAAAGGCCAAACATGTATATCGCAAAACATTAAAATTTCACCTCTAAATGGATAGTGCTTTGAAATGAAGTGCTAAAGCTCAGTGTCAAAAGAGTGCCAGACTAAAGGGAAAAGCCTATTTTATTTCACATCTTTTTCTTTTCTTAAAATTAACCAGTTAGTTACAGGTCAATGGGTGTCGGTCTTTCGAAAGTATAATTAACCAAAACTGACATCCTTACCACTGACAGCAATAATGTACATGGAAGAGTGAGAAACACTAAGTAGGGTGAGAAAGAGGGGTGATAGATGAGTCAAACACACACAGGACCTTCACCCAAAGGACTGCTGTTCATGTCCCATGTAAAACTAAATGTCAGCTTGAGTTTTTCAACCATGCTCCATAGTGACACCACGTGACATAGTAGTCACATGGCTTGTTAAGTTACTGTTACAAATATAATAATTTAAACCATGATTGTTTTTGTAAACCTGAACAAGTAAGGTTTCTGCATGAACCTTAAGCAGATTAATCAGCAAAACCTGCATTTCATGTGAAGACAAACGTTCACTGTGAAGGACACTGTAGGATTTAACGAGCAGAAACTGACATGGAAACTAACAGGTTCAAAACTGACGCTAGAGGGGTACCTGGAGCGTCGCTATTTGATGCATAGGGTCACTGATAATTGGACACAGTGCGCTCATTGGGCTGTCTGAAGGGATTGCTGTCACTGGATTGGTCCACTGCAAGACAGAAGATTTTTAAACTATCAGCTGATAGAAGCTTTTCCTTCCTTTTCACTTCCACTTCCACTACCAACAGAGCCAGACCTCAGACTGTGAAATTATTTGTGAGTACGTGCAGGCTGATTTTGGTAAACTGCTGAGAATAATATGATAACTTTGTCATTTAGCAAAGTTATTTGGTCAGTTTTGATTAGGTGAGTTGAGTTTGTGTTTAACCATTTACTTTTAAGAATTATTAGTAGGTTTTCTTGTACTCTTTTGTTTGAACACTGTAAATAGGGCACTTTAAGCATGCCATGCATGCCATGTTCTTTTCTCTTGTTTTGAATGTTAGAAGTTTAGGTTCAAAAATTGTCTTTTGTTTCACATTAGTTTTGCTGGTTAAGTTCAGGGAGCATGACTATATTTTTGTTGTTTTGGGCACTGCTCACTTCTGAAGCCAAATAAACTGCTAACTTTGTTTAAAATACTGTCTAATTGGCCTTCCTTGGGAGAAGGAAGACTAGGGAGTCACGGCATGTTATGTCTAGGTTCCCCTAGACCAGGGACATAACATGAACTGGGGGCTCTTTCATTCTTTCTTTTGTCTGTTGTTGTTGTTGTTGTTGTTGTTGTGTCGGATAAGTTTGATTCCTTTTTTCCTCTTAATATCTGCTTTCCTGGTTGGCACTTTTTTCTTTTGTGGTGGTGGCAAAATTAGATGATTTCATTACTGATCCAACTGTGAAAAAAATAGATACAGTAAATGTAAAAAGGCTGATCTAGTCTTGCAAATTGTTTTGATGTGCAGGTGCCAAGAAATGCAAAGAAACAAGAGTTAAAAGAGCCCCTGTGTATTATGCTGAATAACAGGGGTCTGTTTGGTGAGCCTGCTCCCACAGGTGGAGTTGAGCTGGGAGGACCTGCTGCTACACTGCATTGGCTCAAGAGTGTGTGGCCTCTTTTGCTGCAGTGCAAATTGGTGGGAAAAGCCCAATAATTGTGTACTTGACAGTTGAAGAAAGCCTAAATCATTAAAGTCTGAAAACCACTGTCCTTCATGCTTGTGAATTAGTGCCAGAGGCATACAAGCACAAATTTAGAAATTGTGAAAAAAAATGCCAACTAGAGGTGCAACAGGTCCAGGAGTTGAGTTTGCAAGGGAGAAAGGTGCACTTTTTGACAAATGGTGGAGTCCCTATGGACTGACCCACTCTAAAAAGAAAAGAGCAAACCAAAAATAGCGTCTCCAACTGGATTAATTCAAACCAAACCACCCTCTATGCAAAACATGACTTAGGCAGAAACAGAAAAAGATAAAATTGATGAGGATTTAAAACCATTTGTTACTGAAGGTTATGTTTCGTTGATGGGTGAGGAAAAGCGTATCCTCATCCTCATTCTAAAGGATACTGGTGCCTAAAAATCCATTCTTCGTGGCAGTGTGTTACCCTTTTCGGCTCGGTCTTACTGTGATGCAGATGCTCTGGTATGGGGTGTCACAATGAGCGTAATATGCGCACCTTTGCATTCCATTCAGCTGTCATCCAGAATTGTGTCAGGTAAATTCTTAATTGCTGTGCGTCCTGAGTTACTAATTGCCGATATTGATCCTTATCCTAAGATAAGGATTTGGCTCACGGAAAAGTTTTTCCAGTCTCCCGAGGTAACTGAAAACCTAACCGGGGTGTTTCTGACTCTGCTGTGCTAAACTTGGACCCACCCCACCTTCAGTCCAGCCCACTTGGTTTTTGGCCACACTGTGTGCAGCACGTTGCGTCTGTTGCATGTGAGCTGGCTCTTGGATAAATCCAGCTCTATCAAAAACATTTTGGACTTCAGAAAGAGATTGCATCTTGCGCCAACCACCTCTCTGTCCCCTCCGCCCGCCTCAGCACCATAGGGAGCAGAGCTTTCTGCTGCTCTGCTCCTCAACTCTGGAACTCACTCCCACCTGACATCCGCAACACTGATTCTCTTCTGCTGTTTAAATCTAGACTCAAAACTCACCTGTTCAAATTAGCATACTCTCTATGATTGCACTTTACATTTATTTCCTGAGTTGTTGTTTTTTTCCTGTATTATTCCTTCTCTCCTTGTTATTTACTACTTTGTTTACTATTCTACAGTGACCTTGAGTGTTTTGAAATGCGCTTTTCAAATGAAACATATTATTATTATTATTATTATTATTATTATTATTATTATTATTACTACAAGACCTGATTCGTTCCCACCTCCATGCATGGAGGACTGTGTTGATTGTGTGGGATCTGCCAAGTATGTCACCAAACTAGACCTCCTTAAAGGCTATTGGTAGGTTCCATTAACACAGCGTGCCTCTGAAATTAGTGCTTTTGTCACTCCTGATCACTTTCTGCAATACACAGTTATGTCATTCCGTTTGCGAAACGCTCCAACGGTTGATGAACACAGTTATGTGCGGTGTTAATTACTGTGAGGTTTACTTGGATAGTTTTGTGGCCTACTCATGGACTGACCATTTGAAAACCCTCCATGACATTTTTGATCTCCTGCGTTCCTGTACAATCAAGCCAACTGTGAGTTTTTGAAGACTGGTGTTACCTACTTGGGTTAAAAAGTAGGGCAAGGTTCCCAGCTCCCCGAATGTGACGTGAAGTCCATCGTTTTCTGGGGATGGCTGGATATTATTGTTCATTGTTTAAACACTTTTCTGATGTGGTGGCTCCAGTGATGAGCTTAGTCAGCCCCAAAACTCCGTTCCAGTGGTCAGAAAACTGTCAGTTGGCATTTAAAGCTGCCAAAGCTCTCCTCTGCAGTGCCCTTGTGCTCACCACCCAAAACTTGACACAGCCCTTTAAACTAAAAGTAGATGCCAGTGCCTTTGGGGTGGGTGCCTTGTTTCTGCAGGGGTATGAGCGTGGCATTGATCATCCGATCTGTTACTTTTCCAAAATGTTCGAAAAACACCAGCTTCACTATAGCACTATTGAAAAAGAGGCTTTGGCCTTGCTTTTGGCACTACAACATTTTGAAGTGTATCTTGGGTCCAGCCCTGTGCCAACCATCGTTTTCTCTGATCACAGTCCTCTCGTGTTCCAGATTCAGATGCAGAATCGTAACCAACGCCTCATGCGCTGGTCTTTGTTGCTTCAAGCTTTGATATTGATATTCACAGTAAGAAGGGTCCCGATAATGTAATGGCTGATGCTCTGTCTAAGTCTTGAATCAAACATTTTTTTCTAGGGGTAAATGTTTAAGTTTCAGGAGGGGAGGTGTTATGACCCAGGTCATTATTTTTTGCTGCTCTTACATTGTTGGGTATGTGGATAGGTAAAGTTAAATATAGCCACAGTGGTACTCCTCCTAATGCAGTTTTAGTTTTTATTATTCTATTCATTTTATATTTGTAAGTTTCATGGCATAAGCCATGTTTTTCAGTTTTACGGCCTAATGTGCCCTGTTGCCTTTTGGCAAAGTTTTTGTTCAGTGTTCTTACATTTTAATACAGAAATGCTGACAACAGTATGCCAGTGTTTCCAGTGTGCAAAATACTACATAACACTGCAGTTGCACTACAGTCTGTTCAAAATGAATGAAAATAAATAAATCCTTATTCATTTGTTTGTTTCCCTGCTGCACCAAACATGGTTCAGGTGTGAAATGAAGCGTTACTTCTGTGTACCCTCACACCCCTATCACTCACCCACAAAGATCATTCAGTGGTCAGACCGATCAGTATGGTGGCCCTGAGTGCTCAACATAGTGTAACACATGCAAATGGACAAAAGAAACTAGATGTAGATGACAGCAATTTGACAGTATGTGCAGTATTGAGAAAAAATGTTGCAAAGTGGGAAAACATGACCAAAAACCAATCACTGCGACTCTAAAGAAGGTTTATATAATATTTTACATCACATATTGGCAATGATGGCATTATTTTTTTTGATAAGCTTCTTTCAGTTGTGTTTTGTTAATTTGCATGTGTTCTCTTAAATTGCAATTGAGCTTTCAGGGCCACCATAGATCGGGGGTCAGATTACATTAAAGCAGTATGTCGTGCTCTATTTTATCCCATTTGTTAAATTTGAGGGGCTTTTCTGGACTGCTAGATTCAGTGTAACTTTAGCTGCAATTATCACACAAGACAGACCATGTAATTGGGAATTTCTACAAACCGCTAACTGATGTTGTCACAGTTGGGAAGTGTAAAACTATGTATGCATCTTGAAAAGGCGTATGCATTTACACCTTTAGATATATTCACAAATCACTTTGTTTAAGTCAGATCAGCATAAATGGGGTCTTAGAGACAAATTGAAATCTGAATGAAATGTGGAAACAGTAGTTTGACAAAGTCATTGTATTTAAAGGTTTCTTGTGGTCAGTGTTAACAGTGTCTGTCCTGGGGTAGAATTCTTATCATCCATTCCTTGTACCCTTTGGACTGTGGTGCCTCCTGGACCTGATGCACGTCTCTCTTTCTATCCTCTTCCTAACTGATAAGAATTACTCAGTGAAATGAATGAAATTATTTGAAATGTTATGTTTTCTGAATTGCTGTGTCATGTGAAATGACGTGTTCTCTAGAATGTTTTGTTTTGTGAAATGCTGTGTCTTCAGAAACGTTGTTTTGTGAAATATTGTGTTTCTTATATGCTGTGCTTTGTGAAATGTTGATTTTTGTAAAGTCTTGTTGTGTTCTTTCAGTGTTGTCTGATGTTACTGTGTATTCTGAAATTTCACTGTGTTTCCTGAAATGTTGTGTCTTTTGAAGTGTTCTGTTTTCTGATATATTGTTGTGTTTTCCGAAATGTTGTTTGGTTCTGACCTGCAGGGCACAATTGCTGAAATTCATAACGGGTCACAAACTACCTAAAGATGTATTCTAACCAGATGTTCAAAAAGGTGTAAATGCATCCTAACTTTTCACCTCAAGAGTACCTACACTCTAAAAAGATTGATGGGTTGGTGGATAACACTTTAAATACAGTTTTTTGCCATAAAAAAAAAAAAAAATTGTTTATTTCATTAACTTGTTTTAGTCAACTGAAGTTAGTTAACTTCACTTATTTTAATACGTTGGTCAAAATTAAAAACATTTTTTACACTTTTGAGAAGGATGGAAGTAAAATAAATAAGTTAGAACATCTTAAATAAAATACTTTGACAATTATGTATTTCAACACAACTTTTGCATAAATGTTAAGTGGATTCAACTTAATTAGGTTTTTTTAGGTCAAAGTAAATCCTGTTGGTCATACTCAACTAATTGACCTTGTCAGATTATAAAAGACTATAGAATTTATTCTATAAGGCCAGAGTTGGAATTAATCTAAAAATGCATGTAAATTGCTACCCTGTTTTTTAAGCTGAACCAGTGGATTCTTTTTTAGAGTATATGTCAGTAGACAGTGGCGTACACAGACTTTTTGAAGGGCAGGGGCAAAAAGAAAAAAAAGGGCACATACAGCACGTTCTCGCCACTGAAGAGGGCGCTAAGTTCCGTGTGTTTTCGAGGGCACTTTAGACATGTTTATATACAAATACAAATGTTATACAAATGGCACATTATATAGCCTTACAACAGACTAACTAGACAGACTACCGAAGTTAGTTTGCAGTTAGGATCAGCATCCACGGGAACTGTGTAGATTCAACATTGGACTGTGAAGAACACACAGAGACATAGATATATGAAGGAAATAAATCACTGGGGGGGTCTGGGGGTCCTCCCCCCGAACATTTTCAATTAAGTAGATGCCATTTCCTGTATTCTAGTGCATGTTAACACCATATTAGCACCAGATAATCCAAACTGGTTCTGTGAAATATAGTTCTGGCTCAATATAGATCAAAAAAGGTCCCAACATAAAAGTCATTGCAACAGTAATGTTTCATAGTATTTCTTGGTCGTAATAGTCTTCTGGAGTGTAGTGTGTTTTCTTCACCCAAGAAGGCAGTTTAGTGTGTTTTGCCAACCTGGAGGGCACTTTAGCATGCGTTTTTACCACCCAAGAGGGCAGTATATCATGTTTTAACCAGCCAAGAGGGCAGTTTAGTGTCTTTTGAATGCTGCCCCCCCTTCTCTCAGTGTCACATTAAAGTGATGAGGATGACTATCGGGATAATAATAAAAAAAAGTAATTTCTTTAATATATGATAGCATTTTCTTATATGACTGACAAAATAGTATGTTGCACTTCACTGCCATCACTGTTTATTATACACAAAAAAACTACACATAGTGACTTGTTAACAACTCATGCACTGATGCTTATTGACACTGATAGCTAACTCAGGCAGAGCCTGGTAAATAATTCATAGTGACATTCACATGATGTTTAGTGGTCAACAATAAGAGAAACAAAGATGGATTTAGCCAATTTTACTTTTATATGAAACTAAATCAGAGGTTGAATAGGGGGCACGACCAGATCCTTGCAAGAAGTAGAGATATAGAACAAAAAGAACAGAAGTCATTATCAGGGCTGTGTGATAACATCGTGCCTCTCTGAAGCTTTAGTCAGCTCCTGGTCATAACACTGGTTTCAGATCTGCCTGACATCTAAGATGAAAACAAACTACCAAACACATTGATATGGTTTCAGTGGACAAGCTTTCATCATTTAATGAAATCAATCAAAGAAAAACAACTTGCCTTAGCTCAGTGTGGCCCTTGGACAAGAGTACACCAAGCAGATCAGCATTATGGATTTTGATTCATATCACAGCACAATCAACTGTGTAACTGCTGCTCCAAAATACTTTTTTGCAGTGTCAGTTTACACAGGCAGCATAACAGACATCACCTGGCAATAAGAGGCTTGAAGAAACTGAACAATTGGGCTCTTTATTGCTTCAGCAATACATACATCAAAGTTAAAGTTTCTAACCTTAACTGTTTTTAAGAAGAAAAAAATGCAAACAAAACACTAACACAGTGACAGGAGGAAGACAAGAACAGTGAACAATTTCGTCAGGGAATTAGAAAACAAGGTTATATTAGCTGTTGTTGTCATTCTGAAAAAAGGAGGGGGGTGAAATAAGGGAGAGCATGGGAAAGGAAATAAACAAAATAAATAAACAAGGAAAAAATAATTTAAAATAAAAATCAAATAAATGTATGCTAATGCTAATACAAGTCCTACCAATGCTGCTACCAATAAAATAATAATAATAATAATAATAATAATAATAATAATAATAATAAATTGATTAATTAATTAATCGATAATTGTAACAGCTGCTGCATTTATCAATTAATTAATAAATGCAACAGCTGCTGTGCAGTGGTGAGTCAGGGCCAGGCATTTTAAATAGGTAGAGGAAGACGCAGGAAAGGGAGTAGACAAAGTAGAAATACAGTAGCATCTGTCAGCAGAACTGCCCAGACCATAACTAATTAAAACTTCTTAAATTAAAAATATCTTAGAAATTTACACAGCACAATGCCTGAGTAGGCATTAGCATCTATATTCTGGACCACCCAGGGCTCAAACTCACAACCCTGGGTACTGACAGCAAGCCATGATCTTATTGAGCTACCTGCCAAGTAAGGGTTTACACTGTGACTTCGACATTAACCAGAGTATCATGTAAAGACAGAACTCGAACTACTGTCACAAATTAAATTGACAAGAAAAATCTTTGGACTTCATCTAGGCAACATAGAGTTGTCTGTAATTTATATTTTACAAAGATTGATTGCTCAGTAACTCAAAAACTGATGTTTGAAGGTGTACTTATTTCAACTACCTGCAATGGTTTACATGTGAACAGAATTTGAAATTCTGTCAAATTTATTTTTTGATTATCATATTATTTGTTGAATGACATCAAAATTTTGTCCTTTTTGTCATTATTTAGCGAGAACATGCAGTGGCTGTTTAGCTGCTGCCTGCTCTCCTCTGGTGGTGGTGGTCTTTTGTGGCGGGGGAGTGAGGTGGAGGACGCAAAGTAATTCGAGACTCTAACTAACGTTAGCTACATAGACGTGAACTCAAAGCTGTAGCCACGAGCCTTTGACTCCAATTAGCAGAAGGCTAAACCATTAGCAACAGTTCATTTCCATCTTTGAAACGCTTTGCCTAATACTGACATGTGTTTCATTTAAGTTATTGTCAGACTGTCTTCTCGACCTTTTGATAAGCCTTCCTTTTTTGGGTTGCTTTGTTGCCAATGCTGGAATAGGAACTTTCCCTGCAGGATTTTCCACCATTACACCAGGCTTTCCCCATCTGAAGCGAAGTGCGAGCACATCTGCATTTGTAGAACAGCCAATAGGAACATCTTCTCTCTGTAATGGAATGTTATTAGATTAAGTCTCCTGTCATGGACTACATTTTCTAAGCCTGTAACAGAGTTAAGAGGAGGTGCAAAAGTCTAGTTTTCGTGCATCTGAATTACAATATGCTCAAATATTATTATGGAATGTTTACCCAATGCTGCCAAAATAAAACTGCCTACCCCAGCGTTAACCACGATACTTATCTCACCTAAGTTTTGTGCCTAAGCCTTACCAAACATGACCAGACATAAACCTTTTTCAGCTTATAAAAGGGGATTTATTTTTCCAGTGGTGATTTGTATTATTATACATTGTCCTGTTGATAGGGTTATCGGGCAAAGAGCACTGACATGGCATAGACAAATGACAAATTTTGATGTTTTGTTTTGCTTATGTTGAGATCAGACTATATTGAAAATTAAATTGGGATTTCTAGTTTAGAAATTTGGTTTCTTTTTAAGTATGTTAGTTTGTTGGTGCTTTTGGTGAACTGTTAAAATGGTTTAACTGTGAAACTGTCTTAATTGTAGCTCAGGTGGTAGTGTTTATCTTTGTGTTACCTCTTTGTTCTAATCAGCCATTATAGGGTTTTGGTCTCTATTGGTTTTTTTTGTTGTTGTTTTTTTTCATAGATCAGCTGTTTAAATGTTATTAAGGTTTTGAGTGACAGGTGGGTGCTGTCCATTGACAAGTCGCTACTATACGCGTAGGTGCAGCATTTGGTTGTACTACAACAACTGCTAAGGTGTCTGATATTTGGTTTTTAAGGTAAGCTTGTTTTATGGTTTTAAGTCTGTTTTTGGCTAGCAAAAAATAGCATTAGCAAATCACAAGTAACAGTAGCAGTAGGCTACATGCACAGTGCTAAGCTAGCAGTCAGTGTTATAGTCACTTGTAGCTCCATTAAACCAAGATGGTGACAGCCAAAATGCAAACCTCTTCTTGAGTCTTCAGAACAGGAGTCCACAAACCGATGGATGAGGTAACGGTTGCAATGTCCATTATTTTACACAGTCTTTTGTTGCAGATTTCATGTTAAAAATTGGATGTTACACATGTCAAGAGAGAAGGAAAGTTATCATTGGTTGGGGTCCAACATGTAGACAGTCAAGTCACAAAAATAAGTTTTGAATCGATGATCATCTATTTGGACAAAATAGAATGCCCTGTACTCAAAAAAAAAAAAAAAAAAAAAAAAAAAGTAACTGAGTCTAATCTGGGCATTTGAGCATTATTAGTAGTGAAGGTACTGTTAGTCATTGATCACCCATTGGCATGGAAGATACTACTGATAAAAAAAAAAATGTTTTGAGGTTCAATTTAAAGTGCAGTTTTCAAACTCAGTAAACATCAGTTAGAGGAACAGGTGAGTGTCAAGTGTCACTTTAAAAAGTGTGTATTCAGTAAGAAATAACTGCGGTGTGTTGGTGTAACACTTCATTTTAGGCAAAGGGGAACAATTTTTAAATAGGTACATCTCGCAGACTTAACATTCAACATTTTGACAGCTGAATTATTTTAGTGCACTCAGTCCTGAGGGGATAAAAAAAAGATGCTGACAGCTGTTTTTCAATGACAATGGGAAGTCCATTTTCTGCTAACGGTGAAGTGCATTGTATCTGGTCCTTAAAAGGTCTCAGTCAATCTGTCAGTCTGTCTCTCCGTCCCTCTGTCTCTCACACACATACACAAGCTTATATTTATCTCGGGAGGTCATCTCAGTTGCTGCTCCAAATTCTCTCATTTATGACTTAAATTCAACATACAACAGACTGACCAAGGTTGTGGCATGAAAAAAAAAACTGGTTGCTTATGAGGATTTTTTTCCTCTGGTAAATTTAAGCAACTCATCCACAGACTCCCTCTCGTCATTCCACTAAGCTTCTGTTGTCCCTTCCTCTTCTTCTGTTGCAGAAAGTGAAGCGCTCAGTGGTCATTCCACCCTGGCTCCTCTCCCAGAACACTGATTTGACTGATTGGATTTAGAAGCCAAAAAATCAAAAGATGGCTTCCTACAGTTTTGCTGCAATGTGTGATACTCAGCTGAAAGCTATTTTTGAGGCTTTAGAACTAAAAGTGAAAGTGAAGGCAAAAAGCCTTCTGTAGGACGCAAACAATAAGGCCCCAAACAGTAAATCTGCATGGTGTACTGTGGTGAAGGTCAGAGATGAGACCTACAGCCCACTAGAAGCAACACCTTCCCTGTCAGTCGGCACACTCCAAGTTTGGAGTGCAAAAGGAGTGCCAACACGGACGCAAATTGTGCATTCTCTTTGTACTGGGAACAAGTACAAAGAGTTCCAGCTGAAAGTTTTCCCAGTGGGAAGAAGAGTTTCTAGTCGGAAATTTCAACTGGAACACCTCCTGCACCTTCTTCCATCAGTACAGCAACTTCTTGCTTGTGCTTAAACATCCAGCCGAGTCTCACTCTGGAGTTGTCAGTGATTTCCATACTTTCAAATCGGCATGATACACAACTGATCGCCACTATTGGTTAACGCCACCAGGGGGAAACGCGGCAGGACAAAAATGAAAGTTAAGGCAGCGGAAGTCAGTGTCGGGCAGGCGGGAGAGGTGCTGGATGGGTCCAACAACCACTGATTTTCACTCGGGAGGCCAGTATTCACTTCCTGTTAGATTATAAAGCAAACCTTGGTCTTTCTTTTACTCAAACCAACCACTTGCGTATGTTGTGGTGTATTTTGAAAACAGACAATGCATGTAACAGGGACAACTTGACACTGTGTCCCAGAATGCCAACAACCAACGCACCAAGGGTACCTTGCACATCATATCTCAATGTGGAAAGTCCATGACAAAATGTCGATAAGTAACAAGGTTGGAGTGAGAATGTTTTGAAACACTGACACCTTGAGTGAGAGAGGGAGACAAAAGTAAACCGCATGGGAAACTATGTCTGCCCCCCCAATACCATACTTTGGGATCGGCAAAATCTAGCGTGCTTCATCTAAGTATTGTACTCAATTAAAGTCCTTTTACAAAGTGAAATAAACATTATAAAACTAGAGGACATTGTGTGTTATCTACACACATACAGTTTAACCTATGCATTGTGTTTTCACTGTTTTAACATGTTATTAACAGCAGCAATATGGTCTTACCTCTTCCCAGCACAGCAGCTAGCAGATTGAGGAGGAAGGCACATATATATGGGAAGTGACGAAATACATTTAACAAAATAAAAGCTCCCCAAAAGTAATGTACACATAAACAACTAGGCTATATATGAAGGGAAAACAACAAAATATGAACAGAAATAGATGTTTGGTTAAGTTGCACCAAGTTACACAAGGTAAATTAAACACTGTATAAGCAATGTACTGGTGGGGATCGGCAGAAGCAAAACATATTTTAGCAACCTAAAAAAAGCCACACTTAAAAAAAAAATCTGTATCAGTTTAAGTGTAGGTGATATTGGCAGTATTTTCACCGCTTTAATTTAATTTTGGCTCACTGAACACAGTGTCCTGGACCTTCGCCACAGAAGACAAGTGTGGGGCCTCCCTAGTGTAGTGGTTAGAGCTCTTGTCTTCCATGTGGAAGGTCCAAGGTTCAAAGTTGACGTCAGCAAGGGCATGTGGTAGCAAGAGGCTCCCACTCAGATCAGGTCAGATTCCTTAAGGAGGCTTCGGGATAACAGAGTAACTCCAAAATCTGAGCCAAATCCCCAATGAGGGTGTGCCTCACGCCCTTTGTAAATGGGAGGTTCCAGACGTAAAACCGGATTCATTGAACACTGGAAGCCCCTGGTCTTCTGCTGATTCAATCAGTTAGATCATTAGTATTATTGTGTGACATAGGTAAATCTGAACTAACTCTTTTAAACGCCAAAATCACACAATAACTGACTAAGGCAGCAGTAAACCAGCAGCTCCTGTGTTTAGCGATGTTAAATCACTATTTTTCTCAATGGAATCTGGTCTGGAAGAGCGCAATAAAACAGCTTCAGTTCCATGTTGGAAATCACTGTCTGACAGTAAGGTAGGGCAGTGAAAATATTCTAAATATAGCATACACTTAAAGAGATAGGTTAACCTTTTTTTTTTTCTACATAGGACTTTTTTAGGGGGCTACTACTTTTGTTTGCTGACTCCAGCCTACTTCTCCAACTGGAGGCGTGCTGAGTGACATCTATTATATGTAAAACACTGACTATGGATGAGTTCATCATACAATGCCGCTTCAAAAGAACCAAACTATCCATTTAATATCACTTTTGTTACAAATTCACATTTTTTAGGTTTCCTGTAGCTGAAAAGTGAAAAGTCCCTCCACCTACTACTATTTATTTTTACAAGTAAATTTCTTGTCTTTGACCTAATTTTTAAGTAACAACCTTCCCTGTCATGTTTTCATGCTTGTGTCAATTACAGCTGTGCTCCCAATATATAACCACCATAACAGTAAACGCTTCTTTACCACATTACACTTCTCCCAGCTGTTTGATTCCTCTAACCCAACATTTGAATAATTCTGTGACTGTTAGACAATTGGCAATAACATTAATTGCATGTCTAGATTCTAAAGTAAGTACAGCTTCAGCAGTTTTATTGGAAGTGATGCTGTAAAACCCACCGTGAGAGCCGGGGAACAGAGCCGTAACACACCCCTCTGACACAGGAAATACTGCTGCTTTACCAAAAGTGAAGCAGCTAAAGCGAGCCAGCGACTCTCTGCACTCTGCGACACAGCCAGCAATCAATACATGACTTCAGCATTTTATAAATGACAAAATCAATACTTTTTAATATTTTGCTATTCTAATGTATTCTGCTGGATAGCACCCAGGGCAAGACAGCAGAAATATGTAGATGACACCAGCATCTGGGGAACAAGACACTCAAATGATGGACAAACATCTTCTTTTCATTTCCAACTGTATTTAACCCAATTCATCACTGGTGGACAGAACTCAATGGCAGAAAGAAATACATTTTCACAGAGGAAATACTACATATCGTGCCTCATACAGACAAGGCATAAGAAGTGGGTCTGCTCTAAAGGGCGCTTTTAAAATTCTAACATCATTGAAAGTGAGGGTAAGGGAGGCAGGAGTTGATGGGTGTGTAGCATTTTCTGACTGATGCATGAGATCGTAGTAAAAACATCATGGACCTGTGACTGACGTCTGCCTCCGCCTGTCCAGTGTTACCAAAATCTTTCCTTAACTGTAACCACACTATAGTTTCCATGCCCAGATATTGTGTGCAAGTATGGAAATAAAAACTGTCAGTGAACAGATTCTGAGGTTAAAATGCAGAAAATATGCAATATGATATTCTTGCCAATGAGATGGCAGTGTTGGTCGATCAGTCCACCGCTTTGGTCCAGGCTAAAATATCGAAACAAAGATCGGATGGGTTGAGATTTTACACAGACATTTATGATCCTCAGAGGATGAATCCTCAGCCCAGTTGCTAGTGATGGTTAAAAACGGACAAACAAATTTTTTTTTATGACTCTTGTAAGTGTTCGATACGTACCGGGTCAGCCTGTCAAACATCCGAGTGGCCATGAATCCCTCCTTCCACTCACAGTTACTGTAGGGTACCACTCACACTGCTTGTGAGTGAACAAGATGGGACTGAATCGGACTCTGGTTCAGACAGCAGCTCCACTCACTGAATGAGATTGAACCATTCTCTCAAGGTGGGATGTATTCTCCTTGACAGGAAGTATGACAAATTGATGCAATGAGATCGTATTTCTGTCAAATTTGTTGGGCTTACATGGCTTACATAGATACAAGCATGGGCTTGTTACTTAGCAAATACATTATATAACATTTAGATAGCTTAGCAAAGGTTATATGTTTTAATGTGCACCATAAAACATGATCTTCTATCAACACTCCCCCCCTGTTGCTTGGAATACCCAATGGAAAAAGTTATTTTCCACAAATAGCATTACAGTGGAAAGCTTGTCAATTAAACGGCCCGCTAGACATGCTGTCTCGGGAAAAAGAACGACTGGAGTTGGAGGAAGACACAAACTGAGAGCGAAATTCACCGCATTTTTTTTAAATTTTTTTTTTTTTTTTTATCTATGAGCTGCAGACATAGATACAGTCCTGGGCTATAGGTAGAGGCTCTAGAAGCCACATATGTAGAGGAGGATGGTGTTCCTGAGGAGCCAGCTGCATTAATGGATAACAGACTTAAATGGTTGTTTTACTGGTTTGTGGGATGACAGAGGTGCCATCCTCTCTTTCTTCTAAAATCTGCACAGTAGTGTGTTTGTAAATGATTGACAATCCTTTAATTCAGACTCTGATGGAGACCTCTGCCAGCCAAGGCCAATGATGCATTCATGTGCTCCATGGATGGTCATTCTTCTGAGTTGTTAAGTTGTTAACGAGGTTTATGTTTAATGTGGAAACAACATGGACACTACAAACACAAAATGATGTGTTTTATTGCTCAGAGCGTCTAAACAACACGCTGATAATGAAGAGCAAAAGAAAAAGATTAGGTGAGTCATGAAACATAATGGGGGAGTCATTTTTTTAGATTTTTCTGACACCACATGAATGCAGCACAAGGCTGCAGGTCTGCAGTACTGCTTTCCCTCAAAGAAGCTTACATGGCCTACGTGGGATGCTGAAATGCCTTGAAATGAACATTAGCTTTACTGATGTAAACTCATACATAGCTGGTACTGCACTGAAGAAAAGTTTTGTGGGGTGGGCAGCACAACCTGTCAATGTACATGTACTAAAGGAGTATCACAGCGAAATTGACATAATATTTTGCAAAAATGTATCAACTCAAACTCAAAAGGTTTGAAAACTTTGATACATTTACATATATCAACCCGAAGGAACCAAAACGGTAAAAAGAATCAGACCATCCATCACTACCAGTTGCCAAGGGTTAACACTGTGTGTTTCTGTGTAGCAAAACTACATTACATTTGTACATCTCATATGTATCATATCAGCATTTCTAAAGTGACATGGTATATGAGCTGACTTTGTCATCTGGAGGTGGTGGGGGAAGGCAGATGGTTTGACACCTAAGCAAAACAAACAACAAAACCGGTTGTGAGTCATTGCTGTGTTTCCAACAACTTTTAGGGCACCAAACACAGGTTTTTTGTAGCGAGCTGTACTGTAGCTGTTTTCCCAGGGAGGATTTTGTCCCCAAACCTGGACATTATAAGGCAAAACACAATCTTTTCCTAACCATAACCAGGTGTTTTTTGTGCCTAAAGCTAACCACACATTTATCCATCCACATACCAGTGTTATTGTTAAAGTTTTAGCGTATTTGCAAAATAATAAGGTGCAAATGTAACATACCAGTGGTTTGCAGAGACGTACAATGCCAACATTTATTTCGAGTGATTAAAGTGGAATCCTACTGGCTTTGGTAACTTGTTCTTTAGCGCCTCCATCACGGTGACATTTTTCAATCTGATTGACATCTACACAATTTTGGAATAAACTGCCTTAAAAAAATGTAATGTTTCTTTGACTTTTCATTTAGCCACATGTCAAAATTTAAATTTTTCCAATACTTCGGTTTTGTCACAGTTGACTAAAGCAAGACAGGCAGGGAGGACCAAAATGCAGGACAGCAGGCAGATGGATGCAGATAAGATACTTAAATTGAAGCTAGCAGGCTTGCAGGTAGACAAGGTGAACATCAGAGGGGGAGGCAAGCAGGCAGGAACAATCAACAGGAAAAAACAAGAATGCAGGGTAACCACAAGGAACATAAGCACATGAACAAAGGCACTGGGCAGGTATAAGCAGAACAGGAGAGTAGACTGCAGGACTAGTAACAGACAGGTGAAACTATACAAGATGGGGCAGGCAATGAAAAAGGTAGGAAAACACACAAAGACAGGTAAAACCAGATATGACACACAGGCAGTGAACTAACAAAATAAAAGAGGAAACAGACAAAACATGAAAGAATACATAAAACAGAAAACCCCAAAACTGCAAGATAAAACTAGGATCATAACATGTTTATAAACAAATGCCTGCAAAACTATTAACATCAGCCTCAGCTGACTATTTACCATAGAACTTTAATTAAAAGCTTAGTCCCAATTTAACATCCAGCATTCTCGGAACCCATCGGCTGTATTCGGCCTCTGACTTCCGGCAGACGGCGATACAGCCTCTGGGGGCAGACCCCAGATTTTTTGGCATTCCGGTTTGATTTGGGCGGAGGAGGCGAATTTCCTTTTCCGACTTCCGTTTATATATAAGTAAATATGCTGAACCATTGCGATGGATTCAGAGTTTGCAGTGACGCCAATTATGTTCCGCCTCGTTAGTTCACCGCACCGACCATTTAACCTGGCAACAACTGCAGCCGGCTCAAACGTGATTCGTCAATATTATGCTGACTACAAACAGCCTACAACCGGAAACCAGGGCTCTTCCGCTCTTCTTCCGGAGGCAAGATCTCCGGGGTTTGCCTAAAGATTCTACAATCACTGAATGTAGAGTCTGTATATAGAGACTAAACACCCAGCCCCATTTACTAGCCCATTGTGGCTACACTTTCTGACAAATAAAGGCCTGTCTCAATTAGACACCTGGCCTGGTTGCAAAGCAATTCATTTTTTTTTATAGAAGTTCTTCAGATGTATAAAACTCAGGTTGTTGGCTACCTCAAATTATGTGTCCATTTCTTAATATCCTGTAAATTATTCACATTCCTTTAGTCCATAAGGAGTCCAGATCAAAAGAATCAGAAGGGTTATTCATAAAAATTAATCCAATTGGGAGCATTGTTTTAACAGGATAAAGTGATGTTGTGTTGATATGGCGATTGCCATAATCCTCAAGTGCCGTCTGTCGGAGATGGATCAAATCAGTGATTCATGATTAAGTAATAATTATACAGGTTTAAATAAACAATTTGATTGTTTTTCCCAAACTTTGCTGATTAATAGTTTTGTGTGAATGGAATTAAAGGATTGTTCCCTATAGACACCTGTCCCAAATATAGGTCCACTGATTTCAGTGATTTAAGAAAATAATAGCCCAGGCTGTAAATTTAAGTTTTGCGGCATGTGCTAATTAGCAAATGTTAGAATGCTAACATGTTAAAGTAAGAGGTGAATGTGGTAAATATTATACATCTGATCAGAATGTGTTGTTTTTATATTACATAGAGGATCAAAAATAAAACAAAGGAAAACCAATTTGTTACATTGTCATCATGCTCATGTCAAAAATAAGAAATTAAAATACAGGCCACGGACTGGTGTGTCGAATGTGTGTGACCAAGAAGTTACTGACTTCTTAGTGATGCACTTGATAGCCTTACTTTGCAGCTAATATAGTTGGGTGATGGCACTTCCTGATTTAATGCAATCAATATGAGCTTGAACATCAATATAAAGTTGCTTTTCTGTGAATGGCTCAGAAATATAACAAGAAACAATAATATATTCAGAGATGGCTCAAAAAAAAAAAAGATGCACAGATGCTCACTCTCCCTTTTTCTTCTTTTAATTCTGCTCTCTTTCACTTCAGATGTGATTTCTTCACGCAAGGAATGATCCATTTTGCCATTAAAGAGTGAACAGCCAGTGCTTTTAATGCCACATTGTAAGACAGCCTGCCCTGTAGTCTGGTTGCGCCAACAGACGTGTTAAGGAAACTAAAAGGGTCTGAATCCGTCTGCTGGCAAAGTTTTCTCTGCAGCCATGGAGGAAATGAGAGTTTCTTTAATCATGTATCCTCCTAATAATCTCCTGGTCTCAGGCCGACAACTTGAGCATCCATAACCAGCACACTTCAAGGGGAATAGGCTTATGGAGAGAGAGACGGATAAGGAAAGAGCGAGAGAAAACGAGAGACTGAGGGAGTGAAGAACAAAAAAGAGCCAAAGAGTGAGAGAGAAAGGGAGGAGGGGGGCTATCTAAAAGAAAAAAAAAGATTTCCCTGCAGTATAATTTGCTGATACAGACGATACAGTGATGAAGAGAGAGAGAGCCAGAGAGAGAGAGAGGGAGAGAGAGAGAGAGAGAGAGAAATCCCCAATGGGCAGACTAAGAGTAAAAATAAGGGAGAAAAACTAATTAACTGATGAAGTCCCGTAGTGGGCTGCACATGCGCACACACATTTTCACACACACACACGCGCACGCACGCACGCGCGCGCACACACACACACACACACACACACACACACACACACACACACACAATAATGTCTACAAACTGGAAACCTCCTGCCCCCTGCTGGTCACTTTGCATGTCTATCACACACACACACTCAGCCAGAGAGAAAGTGACGAGCTATGAAACAGAATGGTAACACACTGCAATTATGACAAGGCAGCTGGTGTAAAGAACAGACTTCTTTGGTTAATTAGCATTTAAATACGTGTTAAAATGTCCAATATTTCACAAAAAGCAAGGTTATGGAAAATTAAGTCTTAATTATGTAAACAGATTTATGTAGCTGAAGTTAGGGTTTCTTTTTGCTCCACATTAGATTCAGTGGTAGGTTCAAAGATTTGTAACATCAGAAATATGGAATGTCACTCAAAAGAGTTTGACTCATTTTGACAAAAAGAAATGTAAAAATGGATAAATGTAATTAGATAAATGTTTAAGCCTCTCAAATTTAAGACGATTTACAATTCCTCCTTATATGTATAAAAATAGAGGGATTTTAAAACCTTTTGTTAAGGACCTGCAGACACCTTGTATAAGTATCAGTAGCCTATAATATGATACTTGTGATGATTGTGATGATAATTGAAATAAGTGAATGAAAAGAGTTGAATTCTTTTTTTTCCTATGACATGTTCTGTTCAAATAAAGTAACAAGATTTTTTCGTTCTTTGTTTTTAAAAGTTTGTGTCACTGACGGTTAGTGTCTGAGTGGGCGGAAGTTCGCTGCATAGATCAGCCTCTCATTGGGCGGAACGAGCCACTCGCTGAAGTCCCACCCTACTACCTCCGGTTGTGTAGCAGTTTTCAACCGTTTTCAACATGTCCTTTACTAATTTTTGCAGTGTTTGATCTTGCGGGGATGTAGCCATTTTTCTGCCATGGTTCGCGTCCTGTAGGTGATAGTTTTGTGGGCGTGTTACACCAAAACCTGTTTCCCCCCAGCAATATTTTTGCAAGCGCACCGTTGCTGTGGCACCGCCAAGAACGACTGTGATTGGTTGAAAGAAATACAAAAAGCCGGGGCATTTTTTTCTCCAATCTTAAAGTGAGAGTCGGCCCAGCCAGACCTTTCTTTTCTTGAGAAAGGTCTGGTGAGCGAGACTACTGACGGTTGATACCTGTGCCTGCTGCCACCTGAGGAGGGTTATCATGTTGATATATTTTCCAGATACAGATTTTTTTCAAAATACCAAACTACAATTTACCACCATGGGTGGTACCAATTCGTGAAAGTTTAAGCCTGGACCCATGGACTACAAATAAAGTTAAGACACTGCCATATTTATTACTATTGGTTTTAGTATAATGTTGTATTGCAGTTCTGCTTGTGGTTTATCCAAATAGTGCTGCAAAAAATGGCGCTCAACTGCTAAGTATCAATGTCGAACATTGTACTGTCTCCATTTCATTACTTTTAAATGTATTAGAAACATTATGTAGGCTATATCACTGTCATTATAATTTTTTATAATGTGTTAGAATGTCATAACAATGTCATTGAAAGGTCATTGAAATCATAGTATATGTTGTGAAAGAAACCCATAGTCAGGGGCATAGATATAGACAGTGCAGGCAGTGTAACTGCTCTAGGGTGAAGGGGCCTGTAGAGACAGCAGGCTTTTGCAAGAGATTCAGATTGCCACCTTGGAAATATATCTATGTTCAAAGATAAAAGATAAAAAAAAAAGAATATTATTAATGTAAACTGTGCCATTTGCTATATATGTCCTCGAAAGGACAAATGCCTCTGTGTCACACTTTTTTTGAGTAGTCAGTAGCTATCTAAAACAAAACTAGATGCTTTTTTTATTTATGTATAAAATCTATAAATAAACTTAAATTAAAAAAAAAAAAAAACACAAAAAAACCTATTGTCCATGTCAAGCCTCTATTTGTGTCAAGATAATACATGCATAGCGTGCACTAGGGCCCGTCGTAAGTTATCAAAAAAGTCATAGTATAAAATGTCATGGAAAAAGTTATAAAACATCATAAGCCAAAAAAAAAACCAAAAATAAATTTTGGGATTCCCTCTAGACCCTGCTAGAGTGTTAGGTCATAGAAGGTGTGGATTGTTAAATAGGTGATTATGGCCCTGGATCAGGGGACACTTTTCTGCAGGTTAACCACACGTTGCTGATAATAGTTCTGTACTTTTACTTAAACAAATTTTTTAATTAGTTAAGGGTGATTTTACATAAGTAAAGGATGTTAATATTTCCTCTGAAACTTCCTTGATAAAATAAAGGTTTTAAAATAGTTGCAAAGACCTTTCAGTCAAGACGCTGTACTAGATTCAGAGTTAGATTTTATGTCATACATAAAAAGGGTTACCAAAACAGCTTATCACATAAAAAAACATGGCCAAAAAGTTGCCATTCTTATCCTATAAAGATGCCAAAACCTTAGTCGTTCTCTTCTTTCAAATAGATTAGATTATTGCAATGCTCTTTTTACCAGACTTCCCACACAGTCAATTGAAGAAATTAAATTTATTCAGATATGTCCTGCTAAATTTTAATCAAAACAATAAAGAGAGAGCTTATTACCATGGTTTTAGCTACACTGCACTGTCTCCCAGTATGTTTTTTTTTTTTTAAGAGAATTTAAGACTTCTATCATCCTCCATGAGCTTTCATATCTTCTACTGCTGGATTTTGAAATACACACAATTATAAGCTTAATAAAAATAGGCAGCACAATTTTTGTGAGCTATGCTCCAAAATTACTGAATACCCAACCAGAGCTTGGTGAACATTTTCAGACAGCTGAAATCCTATTCATTTAGTTTGGCTTGGATTACTGTTGTCATTTTTATTATCATCATTTATTAATTCTCTCATTTGTATTATTCTTGTTGGTCTTCCTTCCTTTACCGGCGCACTTATTTTTTTTTTTATCATCTGTTGTCTTTTCATTGTCTAATTCTGTTCTTGTTTTTGCTTTTGTATTAATGTGTAGCATTTTTATGTGATGCATTTTGAGCTACATCTTTTGTATGAAAAGAGCTCCATAAATAAAGTTCATTACAACAAAAATAAAATTTAATGGTATGTGTTTTATGTTATGTGCCAAAATTGCACAAAAAAATGCATGCTAATGTGCAGTCTATGGTAGGGGTACCACCTCTAATCTTAGCAATGCAGTTCACCTTATTATCTTCATCAGTGATGATCATCACAGTCATAGAGCATCGATGGAAATGGTGGATTAGAGTATTTAAAATAAAAAGAGGTGCAGATGGGGTTAGTGTAGTTTGTTAGCTAAGTTGTTTATTTGTGTTGATTTGCCATAAGGCCTTGTTTGTGTTTGTAATAAATGAATATGGAGCACTTATACTGTACAGTTGTTAAGATTTATTCATCTCCTTTATTGTTAAACAACTGTAAACTTGTTTTCGTGATCACCAAACAAGGCCTACCTCTCAAATCATTCGACTGGACAATGGGGAAAAAGCAAAGATGACGTGGAGCACTTTTCTGTTGAAATTTTGTATGTCTTGAAATTTTTTCAACTTTTCAAGTTCAGAGCGCTCCGGGAAAAGGGCTTAGAGAGCACAAACTGGAGGCGCGTAGCAATACAAAAACCGCAAGCAAAAAGTTTTATTCTCATTTAAAACAATTACAAAAAGCCAACTCCAGTGGCCTTAGTCATCCCTCCGCCCATCAGGAAAGACTGTGCACATGCCACATGGTCACTGGTGTTGTTTCTGAGCAGACTTCAGTCTAAAGTGGGTCCTCTCAAAAAAAAAAAAAAAAAACTCCATCTCCTCCTTGATCTTCAGGGTCTTTAATAGCGTTATCATCCATCATCATCCTTCACTGCAACATAAGTTCATTCACTGGAACCCAACTGCTCACTGAACTCTTTTCAGACAAACAACACTGTTGGAGTGGCACTGCTATTATTGCTGTGCTGTGTGTGTGTGTGTGTGTGTGTGTGTGTGTGTGTGTGTGTGTGTGTGTGTGTCTGTGTGTGTGTTTGCAGCTTGTGGGTAAAGTGTTCCACTTCTCAGTGAGCTCCCTGCTGATTCACTACCATTCTTCAGAAAGTTGAGGAGTGTTAAAAAAGCTCTCCTCTGTATTGAGGGCCTCTTCAGTGCTGAGTAGAGCAGGGGGGTGTGCTGAGGGGACCCAGCTCAGAGGTGAGTTTGTTTAGGCTATCAAAGCCAAAGGCTCCGGTCAGCCGCAATTATCTGAAGTTCAGCAATATCCTCGGGCAGCGTTCATAATCAAGCAGCGTGAATAAGAGAGACCTTTTCTCCTGCAGGCCCTTGGGGCCTGCCTGTAATATGGGTCATTCACACAAAAGGTTTGCTATTTGAAGTTTTTGTATTCTTAATTCTGGGCCAGATTAATTGGCTGAGGTTCTTTTCTTCTCCACACATCTCTTGTTTCTATTTATGTAGAATGGGTAGCAGGCTGTTAAAGTAGCAGCTCTATGCTATTTTCTGCTCACAAGCAACTCTAAAAGTAGCTGTGCACCTCCCTCTCTGCAACCAGCCGGTACTCTGTCACAACACAAAGTCTTAAGCCATGCTAGCACTCACTACAGGCTGCATCTTCATTAAACTCCACATTATGAAAGAGCTGGATTTATAATCCCTGATTTGTATTGCTTAGTTTTCCCTTTGTTTGCAACATATCTCTATTAATACTGTCATTGTTGTTTGCTGGGGTGCCAGCCAGGTATTGTCCTGACAAAATTTACTTGGTTGTTTAGTTTGAAGGGCTCCCTCCTGGTTCGAACATAGATACATACAAACATACATACATACATTTACACACACACGTATATATATACGTATATATATAGGCTATATATATATATATATACACATATACATATTCTAGTTCTAATGTCCCTGCTAGACCCTAGGCACTAAACCCTCAGCCTTTACTCGACATTACCTGTGACATCACCATATGTGTGTGATGTCAGGAAGATGCGAGGCCTTCAAACACTGTCTGATAAATGAGACATCACTGTGTGACATTAAGTTTTGTAATAGAGACATTTCTGTGGACAGCAAAGTCCACGACCAAAATTTCACACTGTACATCATTTAATATACCGAAGAGACTGTTGTTGATAAGTAAATCAGTTGCATTGAACCAAATCAACATCTGGAGCAGAGTTGCAGACTTACTGAAAGTGTGCAGGGGGCCCTCAAACACTAGGTGATTTCACAGCGGGACATCCTTGAGTTCTTACAGACATAGCAGGGGTGCGCGTCAAAGTCTGTGAGTGCCTGGGGGGGGGGGGGGGGCACTGGAGCCTGGCCTGTTAGTTAGCTGTTAGGTTTACCTCAGTCTCAGTTTTCTCTTGCTTTTTCCTCCTTCATAGATCTTTTTACATTTTGATGTACCTGCACTAATGTATGCTACATTAGCTGATAACAGTTCTTGTTTGCACTGTAACTATGGATGTACAGACAATAATCACTGGATTACATTTAATAACCAGTAAACATTTTCTAAGATACCACTATCACTAAGAAGAGTAAGTCAGGCTGATTCCACCCAAATACATATAAAAACTCTCAACTTCCACCAGATGTCACCACAAACTATATGTGAATACAATGCAGTGCAACAAGGTTCAAACACAAAGGAGCATCCTTCTTTTGAGACAGCTTATTCTGACAAATGCTGAACAAGCTCAAAACATCACAAACATTTATTAAAATAATAGTGACAACCGCACCCTCATAATATGAGTACTGTCTGCAGTGGAAATGCAAAACAGATCTACAGTTTAGGTACATGTCCACACGAGCTACGTATGGTTCTTATGGTGCTATACCAAAAATGTTTGATGGAAACGCAGGTTATGAGAAACAAGGTGAAGATACAATTTTCAATGTGGCCACTGACCAGACTTTGTTTGTTGTAGAACCCAGACTTTAGAACTACAGTTTATGGGTCATGGTCACGTAGCTTTGACTGAGTTCAAATGTTACTCCCTTTCCCCTTTTGTTCAACTGTTATTTAACCACTGAACCAAATTGTCTTTATCCAGTAGACCCTGCTGACACCCACTGTTACAGACCTCCGTACATGGCTAATACAACCATCTACCGGCCACTGATGCCTTGGTTGTCTTGCTGAGGGACACACAAGTGGTGGTAATGAAGCTATCACTTAATAACTTTTCCAGCTAGATTTAGCAGAGGCGATCAAACTGACAAACATCAGGTCAAGTAAAAGCTTTTCTAATATTTAGACCATCAGTGTCCCTGCTCCTGTCCCTCTCTACTTTAAACCATTTGATACAGGGGAAATGTGCTTAAGGTGTGAGAGTGCATGCTTTGTTTTGGATTTGATAAAAGCTGTAAAATAATCTCTTAAATCTAGCTATTAGAGTATTTCTCAACATGTCATGTGAAACATTTATGTCCTTTACTAATCAGTGTTTTAAAGACTCATTCCCAGTCTTCACACTCTTCTGGACTCTTTTTATTATTGGTACAGCTTTCTTTATCTCTGTTCACTCAGGCTGCTTTTAAATGGCTTGAAATTTCACAATTCACATTATCACTTTTGTGACAGAAACATAAAACATAATTATATACAGACAGCATCCTTATATTTATGACCCTGCCAGTGTCTTACTGTTAACATGCTGTAGTTGAGCTGCTATAGATGGCATTCTGGCTCCATCTATTGTTTATTATCTGTTAGTACATACTGTGCAGCACCCTGGAGAGCTCTAGTGAATATGGTGACTTTTAGAAAACAGTATGCAGGGCTTAAGGTGCGTACTACTGGAAGGATCAGTGACAAATAACCCATCTATGAAAGGATGGGTCTCTAACTGACCTGAGAATTGTTACTTTCCCAATATTCTAGGATGTAACCTGCAAAGTCAAAACACACACAACTGTGAACTCTGGAAACAAAGAGACTGAAAAAGTGTTCCTAAAAGCAGCTGCTGCCATTACAGTCCAGGGCTGTAATGATGGGCAGGTGCTTCAAGAACTTCCCTGACAGAAGCGCAAGCTAGCTTGGCAACATGTAAATAACTGCATACTTTAGTAAGACAACAGAAATCACTTCAATTGCCGAAGATTCCAATATATTTGGACTATTTACCAGTCACCTGAAGTTTGGTGGAAATGTCCGGCCCAGTTTTTCTTCTGGTTGTCATTATAAGTTACTAACGCTGTGTTGTATAACTCTGGGTATTCAGACACCAACATTATCAGCTCCCCCAGCTTGATATCTTTCTGCTTCCTTGATGCCAACCCCCCTCCATTAGATTGTCCCAAGACAGGCGGCCTGCCCATGACCACTTGTCACATTGAGTATCCCTGCCCTAAACTGTCTAAACAACCAAAACTGTATTTTAGTTGTGGACAGCTGAAGGCTTCAAACAACAATTTGTTATGGCTTAAAATAATAATAATAATACTACTAATAATCATTATTATTATTATTATTATGATAATAATAATGAAGCTTGTGGCTGGATATGTGGCGAATGAATTGTTGCCTTTTTCCACGACTTGCTCTCTGTCTGGCTCTACTGGTCACAGGCAACAGAAGCCCCCTGGCTGCATTTACTGGGGATTACCCTGACATTAACACAGAGGTACACATGCTAAGTCAGAGTTTTAAATGACTTAATTACCAATTTTGTGGGGTTTAACAAAAAAGTAATATAACAAGTAGTATTACGAATTACTGCTCTCCGGGAAACTGAGAAGAAGTCATGATATCACTTTTCAAAGGTGTATCAAGTAATGAGTAATAAATTACATTTTTTGAGTATTAAGCTCAACACTGCCGGTAATGCAAGAGGAAAAAATGAAATTGACATTTCTAAATAATCTACCATCTAATTCTATCTAGCACAAAAACAAGCAATCAGGTTTTCCTTTACTATTTTATCTCTTTGTAGGCAGTATTTAGACTGGGACATCAGAGGTGTACCAGAGTCAAAATACAAAAAAACCCCTGCTGCATCCATAAAAAAATGGTGAGAAAAAAAATGGCAACAAGCCCGTTGCCACTGATGCAGATTGTTTTAACTTGACTGACTGAAATAACAGCTCGTGTACCGGCATATTTCTTTGATTGTCCTAAAAAGTGTCAGCTGTTCCAAGCCAAAGTTACTGCAACCTCTATGCCTACTGAAAGTGACATATCAGTCACTGCTGACTGGTGAAGGCAAAATGAAACCAAATAACCTCCTCTTTCAAATAAAAATGATCTAAAATTAACACAAAGTGATTAGTCTGATTATTAGGCTAGAGTAAGACAGAACTGGTAAAAGAACAAGACAAAAGTGCGCTGACAGCTGACCGATCTATACAAAGTGTTATTCTGTACTTACCAAGTTGCCGTCTTTGTTTCTGCAGCTGCTACTATCTGTACTGAAGTGCTGTGGAAAAGACACAAACAAACACACACACACACACACACACACACACAAAGACAGAGAAATTTAGCTTCACACAATCAACATTAAACAAGCTGGCTCTGAATGTGCCAGCATTTCAGTGTGACCAAACACAATCTAAATTCATAAGTTAGACAGACAACACACAGAGCCACTTGACACCCAGCACAGAAATTGGATTGAACAGGGTACACAATGGAAGCACATGTGTAAAGGGCTGTCATCTGAATGCTTTGTTTGTTTGGTAAAGGCTGTCTAGATGATAGGAAATGATTTGAAAATCCTGAAGGAAAACTTTTGGGCAACTTGGGTTTCATTTTTGTAGCTCTGGCCACTGGTTCTGTCAGTCACTGGACTCAAGCACAAAACGAGGTCTGCTGGAAAAGACAAATGAGCATTCAGACTGTTAAACAGGCTGGAAAGAAATGGACAAATTAGCTACAACTTCATTTAGAAGTAAAACAGAAAATTAGTGAATCTGTCATGTACCTTATAATGCATTGTTGCACAACTAGAGTAAGTACAATTGGTCAAAGCCAAGCAGGACGTGAGTTTGTAGACTCAGATGGATGTTTAGAGACCTCTCTCCAAGGTGCAGGGCAGGGTAGTGCAGGAGGAGATGTCTCCAAGGACCCAGATCTCTGAATTTTGAAAATAATTTTAAGTTATATACTGTAATCAATAGAAGCACTCAGGACAACATGCATCATCAGGAAATCCCCAGTCATGCAGCCTGTTCCAAAGTAGTAGGCAAGTTAAGAAGACTGAAGTGTGATTTGTCTTGGTGGCAGTGATTTCAGTAGTTCATAAAGAATTAATAACAATATATAAATATAAAACCACCAGGGATCAAAAATTCTGAATATAAAGAGTCTTAACTGACTTTGTTTGCAGTTGAGGGTGTCCTGTCAACACTTTTAGAGACATCTCTTTTGTGATGGTGGTCTATTGAAAAATTTTTTTTTTTTTTTTTTTTTTGCTGTGATGCCGCAATTGACTACTGGGAAAAACTGGAAGCAAGGCTGTTTCTGGGGTTCTGGACCCCAGGTATGGCTATGTTTGCCTGTCCATCGGTCCACCCTTTTGGTCTAGAATGCAGTATTTCAAAAACGAATTGCCATGAATTTTTGTATAGACATATTTTTGTGTAGACAATTATTGTCCCCGGACGAGAATCCCATTTCTGTTAGTACCACCCTAAAGCTGACATTTGTGTTTTTGAGTGAAATGTCTCAAAAACAATCAAATGCAATAAATCACACATTTTTGTTGTCCTTGGGATAAATTGCAAAATCTTTGGCAATCATCTGACTTTTTATCTTCCTCCATTATCAGGTCAAAATTGATATTTGTCCATATTTAATTATTATATAAATTTTACAGACAAGGCAAAATTATGCAAATCGAGGCTTTCAGTCACAATGAAAAGGAAGATTATGAGTAGTGATGTCCAAATGAAGCTTCATGAACCACCAGTTGTATTTGCTGAACACACTAGATGGCGCTCTTGGTGCAATGAAAAAGGCTCAAGGGATGGCAATGCAGTTTGGTTTCAACCCTTTGTTGAACAAAGAGTGCCAGAGTGGACCCAAAAAATAATGAAAATGGTTCATGAAGCTTTATTTGGCCATTGCTAGTTGAAATCAGACTGCATTGCCATCCCTTGAGCCTTTTTCATGATACCAAGAGTGCCACCTAGTGGGTTCAGCAAATTCAACTGATGGTTCATGAAGCTTCATTTGGACATCAGTAATTATGAGTATTACAAGGCTATCAGTCAACATTGCTCCGACACTTCTAAGTGTCCCATTTTCCCTTTCTGGGGATCAGTAAAGTACTCTGTATTTATTAATGAATTCAGACCATGTTGACCTAAGGCCTCATTTATAAAGGTGACGTACACACAGAAGGCATTTCTATGCAAACTTTAGGATTTACAAAAATCTAACTTGATTGGAGATGTGTGGTCTTCCACAGAAGCTCTGACCCATGCGTATGCACAAAAACTGTGGACATGAGAAACTGCAACCTTGTGGCAGAAAGATGAAAAGGAAGCATTGTGTAAAATAAAGACAGATATGACCTCTCACGTTTTACATATAAAGAGCACACTTCCAAAAATGGATAAACATGAATAAATGAACAAACATATCTTTGACTGATAGTCCCTGGTGTGCACACATGAAGAACACAAGTTAGGAGACTAAATACAAGCAGATATCTTTATTTTAAAAGAACTCTGGAACAGCTGGAAAAATCGGCTGTACGCCTCTGCCGTTTGAGATGCCTTAGTGTCGCTGTTATCTTCTATGAGCCAATTTATTTTGTTTTATAATGTGTTTATTTTATGGCTTTTAATTATCTTTATCGCTATGTGTTAAATGTGTTGTTTGTCATTGAAAAGCACTGTGCCACTATTAGAAAGAGTGTAAACAAATAACGTGTATAATCATCATTATCAATATTTATCTCATGCGTTCGTTGGCCAAAATTGCCCTTCAGTTACAATCAGGGAATTCCTTTTCACATGCCATCAATCAGTTGATGGCTGGGTATAAAAAGCAGCGATCACGGTGCGTAAAGACGCACAATGGCTTATTTGGCACTGTTAGAGGATGTGGTGGATGGGAGACTCTGGAGGGAGCAGATATTCAGAGACCAGCAAGACCTACTGGCCAATGATGATGAGTGGCTTATGAACTCGTTCCGACTGCCATATGCAGTACTGCTAGATCTCTGGCGTTACAAAGGAGCACCCGCAGGAACCAAGCTGTGCCAGACCGGTGCTATCCTGTACAATGTGGCACACCTGAAAAACGAGTCACTACTACTTGATGCCCCGACCCAACCTCTGTCCCCAGGCATTTGAGCCAAATGCTGCTGCTGCGCGCCAGCGTCTGGACGTGATGCACTGTTTATGAAAACAAGACTTATTTTAAGAAATCATTTGGTCAAACAGCTATGGCGACTGTATCCCCCATTTAGAGTGTTTATTTCTGACAGTCACTTATAGGCTACTGTCTGACAGTTAGCTCGAAATATCCCTTGGTCTTCTGTCTGAATAAATCACTGCAAATAGCCTTAACACCTTAATATCAGACCACTTCTTGACCTCTGAAACAGCCTGAGACAGCAGCATTAACAGCAGCTGCCACTCCGCTGTATTCTCAGCAGGGGCGTCGTTTCAGCAAAAGCTAAGGTATGGCAATATGACATGACATCATAGAGCTACTGATGATGGAGTTTCAAAAATATGAAGTTATATAAAACTTCACTTTGGTCTTTGCCCTGTCAGAAGTACATACTATGCTATTGAAAACTGTTTCAAAGGACATGAAGCTGTTTCTCACATTCATAATACCTCATGTCTGCATGTAATGCACGACTTGGTGAGAGCAGTGAAAATATCAGACCTATTTTGGCGCATATTTCAGCACCACGGACAGCGAGCGGACGTTTAATTATCATTAGTCATGTGTTTAACTTCACAGAAAATAAAGAAAATAAATTAATTACAAGCTCATTTCTAGAAGATAACCAAGGGGCCCGGTGTATGAAACACAGTAAAACAAAGGCCAATTTGGTACAATACTGTATAGGCGAATTTATTGGAGTGTCTCCAGAGACTGAAAATACAAGCTTAACATGCCGACATGAAGAAAAAAAACCCACATACAATCAGACAGGCTTCAAGACATCATTTAGACAGTCTGTCCACAGCAGCAGAGCAAAATGCTTTTACAACACACAGATAACTCACATAACTCATAACTCGCGGAGGAGCGAAGTGGCGAACAATTTGATTCAATAACACTCGTATTCACTGATGAGCATATTATTGACCTATTTAAGTGCAATACGATGAAAACAACCAGCCAGTGTGGCTCGGACTATCAAACATATCACATCTGATCACTTGCAACAAATATGAAGGACACTCACAAGTAAGATGACTACAGAATCTCTCTTTTGTTTTCTCCCGATTCCAAGGTATGGCAGCTGCCATACCTCGCCATACCTAAATGACGCCTATGCTGCTGCCATACCTCGCCATACCTAAATGACGCCTATGCTGCTGCCATACCTCGCCATACCTAAATGACGCCTATGATTCTCAGCCTTAGTAATGTCCCTATTGAGTCACCAAACAGCATTGTCTTTCTGTTGTCAACCTCTCCAACAAGAACTTCAACTTCACATTGTGTGAAGTTTCGTTTTTTATCTTTTAATGCTACCTTTGCCGTGCTCTCCTCTGTTCTCTTTCTTGTTAATGATAATTAATTCAGGGCGTTTCTCTGGCCATTTATAGGCATCTATGGGTGGGGCAAAATGCTTGCTCACCTGTGCCAAATTTCGAATTGATTGTTATTTTTGAAGTGAAACAGGCATGCGCACTGTGTTATAAATCAGGATATTTTTGTGCATAAGCGCTTTCTGTGCTTTGTTCATACTTCACCTTTAGTCACCTTTCCTGCACACAGTTTTATAAATGAGGTCCCTAGTCTCTCTTTACTGTAGAAAGTCACTTTGGGGCAGCCCATAGCATTACAGAAGTACAGAGGACCTTTAGCCTTTCTCTCTTCGAGCTAACAATAGTTTATGTCATCTTAAAAATCTCAGCGACCAACCTACAGTCCTATACAGGTCCATTTTTTAAAACCCATACCTGCCCATACCCATAAAGCTCAGTGCCAGAACCGACCCGTTATCAGTGTGGAGCTTGGATCGGCCATCAAACAGAACATTAACAGACTGGAATGGAAAGTCTGTACTGCAGAAAAAGAAGTGCATAAGAGGTGGTAATTTGATCTCTTATTAGCAAAATGACCATAATGCATCCCCTTTTTAATCTTCCATCTCTCTCCATCCCCTGGTTCCAGACCCAGACGCACTCCTATCCAGACCCAGACCTATAACTGTTAAACTACTGAGAATTATTACATTTTGATGAAGTGTTTCTATTTTCAACCAGCACAGCATTTGTAGCCCTGGTTTAGCAGACTAGGAAATACTACAATGTGTTAAATCACCTCACGTGATGCTATTTAGCCAATCAAATCTGTGCTTTACAATAGCATTGCAACTCAAGGGAGTGAGATGAATGCAGAGAGAGACAAGACAAAAGACAACAGTCAGAGAAATACGTGAGCCAGAGAAAACTATGTTCAAATAAAAAGAGAAAAGTAGACGAAACAGAGCTTTTTATCAAAAATGGACAGACTGTTATATGTTTATTCTTTCCACAGGGAGCTCAAAACCAGTTTGTCTCATCATATGTTCCCAGACCAGAGTTATTAGTAACTAATATTAATAATTATTGTAACGCGTTACAAACGACCCCATTAGAGTACTTTGATTACTTTTTGCAGTAACGAGTAACCTAACGCGTTAGTCTGCTGTGTGAGTAATCAAATACTTAAGTACATTTTCAAACAAGACATCAGTTACTTCCGTTACTTTTAGAACGCTGGTCCTTCAGCTCCGAAACAGCAACGGCTGTCGTTTGGTTCTAATAACGGAGATAACATTAAACCTGTCAGTCTGAAAGAAGCCACGGAGCTTGTGGCTCGCTACGTGGTCGGAGAAATGCTGCCATTGTCTACGGTGGAGTAGGACTCGCTGACAGACATATGTCAGACTCAGGACTTGCATTATCCCTGGTACACACTACACGCTGGTACTCACCAATTATCCCTGGTCGTCTTTCACGACATATGTGATGTCATCGGGTTATTCTTGTCCTGTTTTTATTACTTTACTATTATTTGAGTCAGTGTGTCTGTTCATGTGCCAGCCGACATGTTGTTGTAGTCACCTAAAAGCGCCAGCAGATGGCAGGAGCTACATTTGAAGCGCCATAAGTAAACTATCAAGCTACTGTATCTTCCACAGGAAGTTCTGACAAATGTTTCAGAATAAAAGCCTATTTAGAAAATGGAGGGATTCTCTAGCCGAGGTTATGAGGGGCTTTTAATTTGAAGCAAGTGTTGAGTTTGAAATGACGGTGCGATATGTTAACTTTATAAAGACAACGGAGCAGATTAAAAGTAAATATATAAACACACAGAGAGATTAATAAATAACGGACCGTCTATAATGTA
Source organism: Epinephelus fuscoguttatus (assembly GCF_011397635.1). NCBI lineage: Eukaryota > Metazoa > Chordata > Actinopteri > Perciformes > Serranidae > Epinephelus > Epinephelus fuscoguttatus. Next base: position 4,784,635 of record NC_064770.1, on the reverse strand, counting down.
GTCTGTTTCAAATGTAGCTGGGAGCCTCTGCAGTTGTGGTGAGTAAAAGCCCCGCCGCTATTTGTTAATGTTATTACTTTATATCTGACCGTGAGGATGTAACATTGTTTGCTAGCTTGATGCTAATGACAGTAATGTTAACTCAGCGGGTTGACAAAGTGCCTCTGCTGTTTCACACCATCATTTCCCCCTTTTACTCTGTGTGGTAACATATCTAGAGGAAATATTAAAAACGCTGGGGTGTTGTTGTCATACAGTTGTCTATGGCAGCAGATCGTTCTGTGTCTCTACTGGTCAAAGTGACGGCTGTGATGGGAGAATTGGATCTCAGTGAAGCAAGTGGTCCATAACTTTAATTTTGGAGACAAAAAATGTAGGCTTAGTTAGCGCCCTGTGGTCCATTGCCCAATAGGAAATGTAGAATACTCAAAAGTACTTTAAAAGTGCTTGAGTTACTTTTCTCAGGAAGTAATGTTGGAAGTACTTTTAAAGTAACTGAGTTACTTTACTCAGGGAATAACGCAGTAAAGTAACTGGTTACTTTTTAAAAAAGTAACGCAGTAACGTACTTTGATTACTTTTAAAGTAACCATAACCCAGTGTTTTCAGAAACATTTTGTTCTCACTGTTTAACTGTAAATAATAACGCTGACTGTTTACAGCTGGCTGCCATATTGTTTTTAGAACAGGCAACTCGCAGTATGTTACCCACAAGCGGGAGCATTTCTTGGTCTGTGGCAGTGCAGTGCATTCTGGTAGTTGTAGGTTTTCTCGCTCTTGAGCAAAAGCAAATGCCACAGTCTCTGTTTGTTTTTTTGGTCATAGCACCAATTTCAAAAGTAATTGCATTTCCTACTGCACAGACAGCCCAATTTCGTGAAAAGACCATTTTTTGTACAGCAGTGAGATACTTCTTTAACTCCCTGTCATTCAGTGTGTGGAAATATCTCTCCTAAATCTTTGTGTTGCCACCATTTTCTTTTAAGAAACTTTTAAGCTTCTTAAAAATCCTCCTTCTTACTCCGAACAGTTTTTCACCGTAGAAGCTCTCTTAAGGGCTAAGATACTTAGCGAATAACTATCTTTAGCAGGGTCCAGCCTTAACTGTATCTTAGAAAACATCTTGAATTTAAGAATTTCCTTTGAATTTCATCACTGGAAGTAACTCTTTGTTCTAAGAAGCTTTATGAATATGCCCCAGGTCTCCTGAGTTTTCCCAGTCATCACAGTGCAACAGATGCTCACTATGCACTGCTTCTAACCCACATAACTGATGCTTAGGTGTTAACGATACAACATTTTACTCGATCTCTTGATATTTTTATCCCTTTTTTTTCCAGCAGATGGCACTAGTAACAAACAGACAGTGGTGTGTGTGTGTGTGTGTGTGTGTGTGTGTGTGTGTGTAAGACAGGGTTTAGGGATGACACACATACGTCCTACAGACAGGAATAGACGGCACAGTAGAGACAGAGAAGAGAGACTATTACACTGACAGGCAAGTGAACGAAAAAGCCCACCACCAGACAGACAGACAGACAGACAGACAGAGACACACAAACAGCAGGCAGGTCACAGCCACACAGTCCACTTGATGCTGGTATCCTAATGAGAAAGAGGCGTTAGTGTTTGCAGAAGTCATATTTTATCATTTACCATTTGACTCATCTTCCTAATCAACTCAGTTTTCTACATACACACAGGTAAGCAGATCGTCACCATCTGCTACCACACACACAACACCCGAGCACCCACACAAACACCCACATAATCAAGCTTGGCAAGAACAGCATGTCTGCACCATGTTTGATTAGGAGTGGTGTGTGTGTGTGTGTGTGTGTGTGTGTGTGTGTGTGTGTGTGTGCATGTGAGTTTGACTGAGTGTGTTGATTTACAGTGTGTGTCAGGCCTTGCCCATCTGCCAACAGACCCTCCCTGAAATCTGCCGTCCCTGAATCTCACTCTCACAAACACACGTGTACACACACTTGGAGAAGGTCCAGAGACTGCAGCAACTCCATCTATGTTGATCAGTGATACTGGTACAAGGAGGGCATCGTGGCTCAGTGGTCTGCACTGCCGAGAAGGTTGCTGGTTTGAGTCCCTCAGGTGAGATCTGTTCTGTGTGGAGTTGTTGTTCTCTCCATGTATATGTGTGGATTTCGTCCCGCAGTTCAAAAATGCACACAAGGCAGGTCAGCCAAAACAGAAATTCTAAATGTCAGGTTGAAGTGTGTTTAAATGTGTTTTCGGGCGTATGGACCCTAAACAACACTGCATTAGAAAAAGCAAGGGAATGCCCGACCTAAACAACACTTCTTTAGATATCTTCAGAGCTGTAGTTTTGTTAGTAGATATCCTCAGTTTCCTAAATTGTGAGCTGATTCACCTATGTACACATTCCTCAAGCCAGTATCTGCCCTGAAAGAAATGATTTAATGTACATATGCTAAAATCCATTCCCTGTGGCTGGTTTCTTTAAACTCTATTAAAACACTTGGGGAGATGGATCTGAGAGAGGAGATTCCTGAGGAACTTTGGAAGGGTGTCCTTGATAAGGTACAAAAATCATCTACTGTTGCAAAACATGAACTGATCCAGTGCAAAGTAGCACACTGCACCCATTTCACAAAGGTTAAGCTCTCTGGAATCTGTAAAGACATGAGCCCAACTTGTGACAGGTGTAGCCAAGCACTGCCAAGCCATGTACACATTGTTCATTCTAGTCTTGTCCTGCATACACAGAGCTACTGGGGGGAAATCTTCGGATCACTGTCAAGGTTTACTGGAAAATCTGTTAAACCTAATGGTGTGATTGCATTGTACCACTCACTTCCCTTGAGGTAGCCTTTACAGCCTTTGTTACCCTACTAGCCCCCAATACCTCTTTCACACCTTAACTTTATTTGGTCTGTGATTTATAATGGGTACTGACCAAACTATGACTCAAAAATTTATTGGTCACATGAAATCATACATGGTACTACTCCATTGAAATGCTATCCTGTCAGCTCCTTCAATTTTTGCAATGCAATTTAATCCTTTTATGCCTCTTTTAATACTCTTTTCATATTATTATAATTGTCAGTATGTCAGTAAGCCTGAATCATTTGTAGTTTGAAACAATTTAAAATCTTTAAAAAGCATCAACAGAGAGGCCAAGGGAGGGAAGGAGCAAGAGACACTTTGTCCTTATTATATACAACTTGTATATGAAATGTGTGTGTCGCTTAATTTTTTTTAAACATATTTGTCGCCTGCATCCAGGCACTCTCTCAAGGTCACACAGTGGACTACATCTACCAAGAAGAATGGCGATGCACTACAATCCATCTCACACAAAAACTAGCCAACACTCACCAGACACAATCAACCAGAAACAATCAAGCAGCTCTGTTTCCCACACATGCAGCACAGCACTGTACTGCACCTGTGCTACTGCAGTAATTTCATTCATTTTACAGACTGATTTAACATAGCAACATACAGACCAATGTCATGCTGTAGGTTAATTAAAAGAGGAGCAGGAAAGTTGCACACGGGTATGGCTTTTCGGAATAACAGCCTTAGGTGACACAACTTGACCCTTGATGTATTGTACATAGTTGGTATATCGCCCAGCCCTACCACAGTCACATGCTAAAGACCCTGATTGGCTCCATCTCTGGGCGCATATGTCATAGTCTGTTTACATATCGTGACCTCAACAAGATGGCCACAGTCGCTCCTCCCTAACTCAAGCAGTGACTTTAGTTCTGCAGCAGCCTCTGAACAACATGTTCATTCCCCATGTTGTGCAGGGCAAGCAGGAACAGGAAAGCTCCTCACAATACTGTTTTCACACCAGTTCTTATTCATCATAAAGCACATGCATCCTCCCCTTCTTTCACCACAGTCAGCAGAGCTCTGTCAAATCACCATTTAGAAAAAGGAGTCACCTGTTTAAGTGGCGCTGTCCAGGACTTAACCAAGTTTCAGTGAAATGAAGCATATCACAGTCCCTGATCCTGTTGGAAACTGATGAGGCACTGATGTGGTCCAGTTTATAATATGCCTAGATGTTTACATTTGAAATCCTTGACTGGGCTAGTAGAAGTCGGCAGGAGGAGTTTAGAGACTGGCGAGTTTATTTTCTCATCCTAATAAGTGACTTGTAGTCACAGCATCCACCATCCAATGTTGACCACAAAAAGCACCACTAACACTTGCAAAATAGACATCCATCCATCCATTTTAACTGCTTATCTGAAGCCGGGTTGTAGGGGAAACAGGCGGAGCAAAGTATTACAGATGCCCCTCTCCCCAGCAATGCTTTCCAGCTCCTCCTGGGGGAGTGGGGATTCCAGGGCATATCCAAGCCAGACGAGATATATAATCCCCCCAGCATGTTCTGGTTCTGCCCTGGGGCCTCCCACTAGTTGCACATGCCTGGAAGACCTCTAACAGGAGGCACCCAAGTGGCATCCTGATCAGATGCCCAAACCACCTCAACCACCCTTTTCGATGCAAAGGAGCAGCAGCTCTTCTCCAAGTTCCCTCCAGATGTCTGACCTCCAACCCTATCTGTAAGTCTGAGTCCAGCCACCCCATGTAGGAGACTCATTTCAGCCCCTCATACCTGGGACCTCATTCTTTTGGTCATTACCCATGGCTCATGACCATAGGTGAGAGTTGGGACATACTGTAGATGGACCAGTAAATTGAAAGCTTTCACAAAATAGACATAAGAACATAAATTTAGCATAAATGTAGCGGAACTGACAGAGAGTCAACTGGAAAAGTCTGCACCTATGTCATATATAGAAGTCTATCTGAAGAGCCCATCAGAATGCCGCTGCTAGATTCTTCACCAGGACCAGGACAGTGAAGCAAATCAGTGAGGTTCTCAGATCTTTGCACTTGCTTCCATTGTGTCAAAGAACTGACTTTAAAATTTCACTGTTGGTTTCTACTAATGTAGTCAGCTGATTTCCAGCCCGGGCAATCATTGGCTGCAGTATTTAGACTGCTCAAAAAAATTCAGGGGAACACTTCAGATCACACATCAAATCTTGATTAACGAATTACTCAAGTTGAAAATTTTTACTGATGTACATTGTAGAATTTGTTGAGAACAAAATGACGTTTCAATAGTCCATAGAAGTGGATGGTTTCCCAGGGGATCTCCTCCCAGACCTGTATCAGGGCATCAGTGAGCTCCTGGACAGTCTGTGACGGTACTTGATGGTGTCAGATGCATGATACATAACATCCAATAGGTGCTCAGTTGGATTTGGGTCAGAGCAACAAGAGGGCGAGTCAATGGCATCAATTCTGAGGATTTCACCTAACAGCCTAATGGCAGTCAGGGTACCGTTGGCTATGACACAGAAGTCTGTGCGACCCTCCAAGCAGGGGCAGAGCCATCATTTCAAAAGTGAGGGGGACAAATTGTTCAGAGGTCTATTGAGTGATTTGTGAAGAACAGTAGTGGTGACATAACTGGAAATTAATCGCAAAGTCACTTTAATACTATAGATATTTTTTCTCAGCCAGTTATATTAGGGTGACCATATTTTGATTTCCAAAAAAAGAGGACACTCAGCCGACATGACATAGCCTACTTAAATGATACTCGCAGTTTACTCAAAGATGCCTTATAATTTTAATATATTTAAAGTTTATATGTATGGATAGAAAATTCAATTATATTACAAATTATATCTCTCAAAGACAGAAATTCAGATAGGCCCCTATAGATATGGGACACATACACACACTAGAGTGTGGCTACCCGATCCAAGCCCGACAGGTCCTGATGGTAGGCCTACCCGATGGGTCGGGCCGGGTTCTGTCAAAAATGTATAAATTATATTCGGGCTCAGGTCGGATTCGGTCAGCTTTCAGTGAAAATGTAGTGTAAAAATAAATAAAATCCTATTGTGTGTCCTGTTTATTGCTTGGGGACTGTGGGGACTTTACGTGACAACACCTGAACATAACACACACAGACACACATTGGCTGTTTGTTTCTACCTCTCCCCTCACTAGAAGCCTCAGACCTTCCGCCATCCACATCCACCTTGATTAAACGCTGAAAATAAAATAAAAGAGGGAGACAAGTTTTCCTATTTTATCTTATTTTGTTATATTTCTCCCTCTCCTCTCACTGGAAGCGTCGGACCTCCCGCCGCCCGCTCCCATCTCAAACACGGAGGTCTCCCTCTCCGCAGAGCACCCACGGCGCATGCCCGGCCTGTTAAATAGCCTGTAACCATAACAACTGTGTGACACAAACTCAGTGCTTTAGTAATTAAATAATGTCGGGCTCGGTTCAGTTTTGGACATAATAAAACAGAATGACTGTCGGGTTCGGACAGAAATATGCCACCCGTGCCGCACTCTAACACACACACACACACACACACACACACACAAGGAAAACCAGACATTATGATCAATTTATAAACACCCCCCGGACGCCCCGTACAGGACGTGAAAAATGGACATGTCCGAGCAAAAGAGGACGTTTGGTCAGCCTATCCTCCATGATCTTGAGACTGTGCTGGGAGACACAACAAACCTCTTGCAATTTCACATATGTACAGTACAGGCCAAAAGTTTGGACACACCTTCTCATTCAATGCGTTTTCTTTATTTTCATGACTATTTACATTGTAGATTCTCACTGAAGGCATCAAAACTATGAATGAACACATGTGGAGTTATGTACTTAACAAAAAAAGGTGAAATAACTGAAAACATGTTTTATATTCCAGTTTCTTCAAAATAGCCACCCTTTGCTCTGATTACTGCTTTGCACACTCTTGGCATTCTCTCCATGAGCTTCAAGAGGTAGTCACCTGAAATGGTTTCCACTTCACAGGTGTGCCTTATCAGGGTTAATTAGTGGAATTTCTTGCTTTATCAATGGGGTTGGGACCATCAGTTGTGTTGTGCAGAAGTCAGGTTAATACACAGCCGACAGCCCTATTGGACAACTGTTAAAATTCATATTATGGCAAGAACCAATCAGCTAACTAAAGAAAAACCAGTGGCCATCATTACTTTAAGAAATGAAGGTCAGTCAGTCCGGAAAATTGCAAAAACTTTAAATGTGTCCCCAAGTGGAGTCACAAAAACCATCAAGCGCTACAACGAAACTGGCACACATGAGGACCAACCCAGGAAAGGAAGACCAAGAGTCACCTCTGCTTCTGAGGATAAGTTCATCCGAGTCACCAGCCTCAGAAATGGCAAGTTAACAGCAGCTCAGATCAGAGACCAGATGAATGCCACACAGAGTTCTAGCAGCAGACCCATCTCTAGAACAACTGTTAAGAGGAGACTGCGAATCAGGCCTTCATGGTCAAATAGCTGCTAGGAAACCACTGCTAAGGAGAGGCAACAAGCAGAAGAGATTTGTTTGGGCCAAGAAACACAAGGAATGGACATTAGACCAGTGGAAATCTGTGCTTTGGTCTGATGAGTCCAAATTTGAGATCTTTGGTTCCAACCGCCGTGTCTTTGTGAGGCGCAGAAAAGGTGAGCGGATGGATTCCACATGCCTGGTTCCCACTGTGAAGCATGGAGGAGGAGGTGTGATGGTGTGGGGGTGTTTTGCTGGTGACACTGTTGGGGATTTATTCAAAATTGAAGGCACACTGAACCAGCATGGCTACCACAGCATCCTGCAGCGACATGCCATCCCATCCGGTTTGCGTTTAGTTGGACCATCATTTATTTTTCAACAGGACAATGACCCCAAACACACCTCCAGGCTGTGTAAGGGCTATTTGACCAAGAAGGAGAGTGATGGAGTGCTGCGGCAGATGACCTGGCCTCCACAGTCACCGGACCTGAACCCAATCCAGATGGTTTGGGGTGAGCTGGACCGCAGAATGAAGGCAAAGGGGCCACCAAGTGCTAAACACCTCTGGGAACTCCTTCAAGACTGTTGGAAAACCATTTCAGGTGACTACCTCTTGAAGCTCATGGAGAGAATGCCAAGAGTGTGCAAAGCAGTAATCAGAGCAAAGGGTGGCTATTTTGAAGAAAGTAGAATATAAAACATGTTTTCAGTTATTTCACCTTTTTTTGTTAAGTACATAACTCCACATGTGTTCATTCATAGTTTTGATGCCTTCAGTGAGAATCTACAATGTAAATAGTCATGAAAATAAAGAAAACGCATTGAATGAGAAGGTGTGTCCACACTTTTGGCCTGTACTGTATATTTGTATTTGTGTCAAGCAAAAGAGGCTTGCACAAGCATGATATAAAATGGGGAACTCCATGCACTTCAATCCAAATCAAGGTGTTACTGTTTGTTAAAACATAGCTCTTTACATGTTTGTAAATCAGTGTACTTGTTCTGGAAATTCTCTGTTAATTCAGCTTTGTATTGGTCAGCCAGGGCACTTGCTGATTTACATTTCATCACCGGATTTTAACAAAACCCTTTTGGTGGATGGAAAAACCCAAACCTCTATGCTGCCTTTTGCATGCCACAGAACCTACATGTCACTTGTGCATCTAAACTGCATAAAATACTGGCATTTTGAAGAGCTCCTCTGCATTCAATAGCCTCTCATCTTCACATAACTCATCAAAATGTCTTTTGGTGTGCCTAGCATATTTCTGTGGAAATGAAGCAGCATGGCCATGACCTGGCAAGGTTTTGGGGGAGTTTGTGGCTGGTGGTGGTGGCTATTTTGAAGAAACTAGAATATAAAACATGTTTTCAGTTATTTCACCTTTTTTTGTTAAGTACATAACTCCACATGTGTTCATTCATAGTTTTGATGCCTTCAGTGAGAATCTACAATATAAACAGTCATGAAAATAAAGAAAACGCATTGAATGAGAAGGTGTGTCCAAACTTTTGGCCTGTACTGTATGTGCCATCCTGGAGGAGCTGGACTACCAGTGCAACCTGATTGGGCTGCAGGTATCACCTGATGCTACCAGTAGTGACAAGGACACTAGCAGAACACAAAACTAGAAAAGAATCAGTCAGAAAAGGATAAGGTGAGAGCAACTGTTTGTGGTAACCAAATGCAAAACCATTCCCTTTGAGGAGATTGCCTTGCTTTTACCTCTCCATTGCACCTGTTGTCACTTTCATTTGCACCAAAGCAGGTGAAACTGATTCACAGTCACTTGTGCTTCCTAAATGATCAGATTGATATCCCTGAAGTTTAACTGACTTGGTGTTACATGGTAACCATTAAGCATTTACTATATTTTTTTGGAGCAGTGCAGTATTTTCATGATTGTTAGAATCTTTTTTTTTTTTTTTTTTTTTTAATTAGCCAATCAAATCAATAAATAAGAAAATAATGATTCTGACATTGGGGTGCCATCACCTCACTTTGTCTGTATGTCTCCACTCTGTAGTAGGGCTGGGTGATATGACCAAAATCTCATATCGCGATATAGGTCATTTCATATCCTGATAACGATATATATCACGGTACAGCACATTTTCTGTAAATTCAATGAATAAATATTTTATATAAAACGACAACATGGAAAGGCCTATTTCTTATTACATTTTGAATAATATACTCGACAAATGAAAGGTACTTACTCATATTTGATTATTTTTTCCTTTTATTTAGAACCTTTGTGCAAATTTTCAATTACGCATGTAACGCAATATAAAATATTAATGTATAAAATATAAAAAGTAAATAGGAAACACTTTTCAACTGTATTTGCAAACAAAATAAATATAGGACTAAAATGTGAACATGGTCAAAAATGTCAAAACAGAACATAATACTTTAATACTACATAAAAATAGAACTGTTTAAATCATAGAAGCAAACAAAAATAAATACAAGCTTAACATAAATACTGGTATATAAAATACCAAATGTAAACATTTCAAGTTTAAACCATAGCAACAAAATAAGGCTCACAATATGTAAAATATAACAAGTAAACAAAACACTCCTTCAAGTTTGAACTGTAGTATTATTTGAAAACAACCAAAGAGCAAGAAGAACAGATATTTGGCAACAGTGCTTAAAAATGTTTTCCTTGTGTTTCCGAATCTCAGGGAGTTTGTTCTAGGTTGAAAACCAGGAATACAAGCTGGTCAACTCTTTCGGGTTTCAGTGATGACCTCTGACATGTCGTAATGTTCCCACTTGTACTGAATGCCCGCTGTGATGGGGCACTTGTGGCAGGGATGCTCAAGTATGGGGTTTGTCTCTGGAGCAGCCTCCACAGTTTGGAGATAAAGGTTGAGCTCCTTTTCAGTGGACTATCTGTTTGACTGAGGGGCTGTTTGCTTTGCTGCCATTTTAAAGTAGCTGCTTAAACTCTTTTTTTTTTGCCTCTTAGCAGGAACCTCTGGTTCATCTGCAGCAGCTGCAGCTGAAGTTGATGGAAGGGCGGCTGCCTCTGCAGATGCTGCCTGTTCAACCACCAGGCTCTCCAGTTCTGCAGTAGCTCTTGCCTTCATATGGTCCACCCGCTCATCTTTAATGTATGTGGTCTTGAACCCAGGCTCAACAAGAGAAGCCATGTCAAGCAGCTCCTCGGTGGCATGGTCATCATACTTCTCTTTCAGGTAGTTCAGGATGCCCTCTTTGATAGTCGAGGTGAGTTGAGTGTCGTCGTCCTGAAGCTTGAGTACTTAGTTATTAAAGAGATGGAGGACCGGTTTCAAGTAGAACACACTGGTGTACTGCTCCCCAGACAAGGCATCAGTAAACTCCATCAGAGGACTCAATGCCTTGATCATGGACTCCAGAACGTCCAAGTCCTGCCAAGTTAGGACCAGATGTCACGTTTTCTTTTCAGCACCAAGGACCTGTGAGAGAGCTTTTTGCTGCTCTATGACCCTTTCTATCACTTGTTGCAGAGAGCCCCACCTGGTGGCGGTGTCTGTGATCAGCTGAAGAACAGGCAAGCCCAGTTCTGCTTGAACTTTGGCCAGTTCACGTCTTCTCTTCCATGAATTCGAGAAGGCACTCATCACCTTCTTGCAGACACCAACTGCTCGATCCACTTGGGGTAGTTTCACACTTCGCCCTGTAAATAGAGGAGATGATAAATGTAACATGATATACATTTACTACTTTACAGGACAGGTAACACATATTATATTTTCTATCAAAATTTTCAGTCAGTCAGGGGAAGTATTCTGGATTTTAAGTTTGTAAACTAGCTTTTAAATGCTCAGAAACTCAATTGCAGACATATTTTGCCATGTATGGCTGTTACTATAAAAACTAAAACTTTTCCATACATTAATCCTCCTGCTGACAGCAGTCTAAAATGCATCTTGCATTTATCCCAATTATAATTGGTTAATTTCAATTGATAGACTGAGCTCTAAATAACATTTGTGACAACTGGGTTTAGGAAAAATACAAAGTGATTTGTTTGGTAGCAAACAGCTCACTTAAAACGGGAATTAATTAGACTGCAACCCCATTCATCCAAGCTTTAAACAGGCACATCACATAACAATATAGCACCTTCTAGACAGCAAAATTCTCTGTGGCTTACTATAAGGTTTGTAATTAGAAAAATATATTTTTACAGACACTCACCAATGGCTAAATGAAGACGGTGGCCAAAACACTGTAAATGTGTCCAGTCATTCAGCTGCAGTGCAAGGATGTTGTTCGCGGCGTTATCTGTGGTGGCACAGACTAGGTGTTCCCCACAACTCGAGAGCTTCCCTGAGACCTCTGGCTATCATCGCTCCTGTGTGGTCATCTGGGAAATAGCTTGTCTCTGAACACCGAATGAGTGTCCAATCTCGGATGAAGTGTATCGTCAGACTCATATGTGGATGTGCTGTTCAGCTCATCCACATATCTACATTGTTATAGCATAGTTAAACACCTTGTGCATTTCCTTGTCTACTTTAGCCCAACACCCCGATATAAACGAGACAACTTGACTTGAGTGAAGTGTTTTCAGCTTGGCATTGTGCAGCTTGGGTTTAGTATTTGCACCAACTCATAAAACCCCTGTTTCTCGACTGTGTAAATTGGGGCCATGTCTTTGCAGATGTAGGTTGCAATGGCAGCCATTATCTCCTTCCATCTACATAAATCTTTGCTATATGGTGTGCTGCAGACAAAAGCCTCTTCCAACTTCTGACTCTGTGGTTTTCTTTTGAGTTGTACTTTGGTGGCTCTCACCTGTAGACTCTCCCAGTACTCTTTGACATGATTTTTGCGAAGGTGGTAAAAGAGGTTAGTGGTGTTTGACTCTGATGAGCTGACCGGTCTGCGGCATAATTTTAAAAGTACAGTTTTCTGGTCCGTGTCAGACTTTTCATACCCAAACCACGTTCATACGACAGAATTAGCCCCTCTTTTAGGTACGAGCTCCTCGTTGGAGTCCGGTGCACTCTTCTCCATGTTTGTTTGTGTTGTCTTTCCTTCGTCCTTTGCCATTGCCTCACATCCGGCTGTGTGGAAGAACGCAAATCGTTGTCCGACTGATGAAAAATATTGCCGTAAAGAGTGTGATTTGCGACACCACGAACCAAACGATATACCATAAAATGAAACGATATACGTTTTTCTCTCGTCACACGATATATATCATCATATCGCACAGCCCTACTCTGTAGTCTTGCTCAATGTTCTGCCCACAGCACTGATTATATATTATATGTCATGAGTAATAGCCCAGAGACAAACGTAGACTGGAGCTGCTCCAGTGAGTGAGCAGAGCTGTGTGCCAAATAGTTGCAAAAACATCCAGTGTTCAGCAAAAAAAAATTAAAAAAGAAAAAAGTATGAGGGAAATGGTAGTTCACTCCAGTTCTTGCACTAAATTTGACAATTAATTCATGTCCTGCACTGCATTATAATTTTTATTCTCCCATTTAATTTAATTGCCTCATAGTCAACCTTATTCTTGTCCTTCTTTTATTTTTACCAATATGTAAAATGTATATATTGCCTGTTTCTTTTAATAAAGGCCTTGTGTGTAGGATTCAGTAGCATCTGGCATATTGCAACCAACGGAAACTTCTCTTCTCATGTGCCAAGCGTGTAGGAGAACTATAGTGGCTGATGCAAAAATGTGAATGGCCCTATCTAGAGCCAGTGTTTGGTTTGGCTTTTTGGTTCTGGGCTTCTGTAGAAACAATATGACAGACTCCATGGAAGAAGACCGCTTCATGCTGAAAATGGCTTATTTCAAGGCAACGAAAACATGATTCTGCGATTCAGGAAGGGGTGTAGACTCAAGTCACATAACTTAGATTCAAGTCAAAAATTTGAAGACTTTGGACTTAAAAAATAAATAAATGAATAAGCAAAAAAGGCTTGCAACTCGACCTGGACTTTAATACCAAAGGGTCATGACTTTATCTAGACTTGAGCCTTTTGACTTGTAAATACTTGATACCTTGATAGCCAGCCCAAAGATTAAAAAGTGTTATTTAAAAAGTGTGCCACAAATCAATTCAGTTCCATTTATTTTCAGAATCAACTAACATTAACGCTATTCATTCCCAGCGAGTCCACACTTAATTCTCCAGATTCATTTTGTTTGAACCAACCTATGAGCATCCAGTCAAGTTGCAGGAGAGAACCATGAAGATGCTGCATTACTGAGAGCCAGTTTAAAATAAATCAGACCATAGACAATTTTGTCAGTGTACAAAATCTATGCATTAGCCAACAAAAATCCGAGAGCAGTTGCAGGTCGAAAATTACAGATGGAGACGCAACAACTTAAAATGGCATTGCATTTGGTGAAGAGCACACTTTGACTTGTTTGGGACTCGGATATCAAAATTAGGACTTGGGACTAGGCTTTGAATCTGTCAGGATTGACTTGTGACTTTACTCAGGATTAGCCTGTCTTGACTTGGGACTTGACTTGCAACTTGAGTGCAAAGACTTGAGACTTAGTTGTGACTTGCTTAATAATGACTTGATCCCACCTCTGGTTTCAGGTGGTTATTCACTGACAACATAGGTATGAATATTATACTCCATTTTTGCCAATACATTCCCCTAAATCATACACACTTGACCTTTAAGGTCTTTTATTCCCTATGTAATACATTTTGAATTGCTTTGTTGTTGAAAAGTGTTGTACAAATAAACTCACCTTGCCTTGTTAACTGCAACTGGCACTAAACACAGTGTTTCAGTCTAGGTAATTCCTGTCCAGATTGGATAAGAGATTTTTTTTTCACTTGGCTGAAAGGATTTTCAGGTCTTAAATTAGAAGGAAACTCTAGTTCCTGAAGAAGCTGAATGGAAAGTAAATTGACCCTCAACCTCAGTTGGATGAGTCCATTTGTAGACATGGAGCACTGCCAGCATCTCTCTCTGAGCTATGAAATGAATCTCATCTGTCTCTCACTGCACTCATTTTCTTCTCCTTATCTCTATCTCTCTCATTCAATTTCAATCTAATTCACACCTGCTTTATTGGCCTCACAAGAAATAAACTTGCAATATATAAACAGTGGGCAATTTGTTAATTTTTAACCATTTCTTTCTTCAGCACATTTCTGGATAAATGTGAATTTCTGTCCACATCTTGATTTTGGGTCATGTTGGGATTTGTTTCATTCTAAATCAACAAAGTCTTGGCTTTCAGAATATGAAACTCTTATCAGCATATCCAGGCAACAGATACAATTTTGAAGCTTGAAAAGGCATGATGACAAACTAGCAGCAAACACTTGTCAGCCTCACTCTGGTCCTACTCAGTGCCACTCTCCGTCCCTCCATGCCTCTGTGAAATTATGAATAAAAGGCTTATGGTCCAGGACAGTGGGTTTTTGGCTGATTTCAAATAAACAAAGTCTTGCAAAATATTAAGACCTCTTAAAACCCTCTTGGTCACCACTGAACTAATTCTAAGTGACTTGCATTGTCCATCAAAATATAATGTTAAATGTTTATACTTTTGTCAATATGGACCCGCTACACATCATTGGCTTGATAAGATTCTCCACAATTCAGTTGTTCAGTTTAGTTTATGAAAGGCATGAGCATCAAAGAATAATTCAATCAGATTGACCAGTATGGCAAGCAAGACAGACAGAGAAAAAGTGGTGAAACCCTACCTTTGAACAAGTTCTAAATGATGAATATGTGTCCATTTCTTCATTATTTACATTCCTTTAGTCCATGAGGGTCCAACGATCAAAAGAATTGAAAGAGATCTTCATATAAAAAATCAATCTAAGTTTTGAAAGGGGTGGCTGGTTAGCAAGGGTGAAGCGCTTTGGTCATCTTGCTAACAAAGGCATGGCATTCCTCTCTTCCCCCCTCAATCGCCTACTGCATACATATACATAGTCTGTACATATGTACATATCTATCTATCTATCTATCTATGTAAATATTATGAGTGTGTGGTTGTTTATTTGTTAATTTGTGGAAACATCATTGGTTTGTGTGTTTGTTGTTGAAAAAAGGTCATCTTAGAAGCTGCTTGTGGTTTTACTGTGTGTCCTGGGTCTGACTGAGGTGGCAGATGGCACTGGCCTGAAGACACACACATACGCACATTAAAGTTTGTACAACTTGTAAGGACCCTCATTAACTTACCCTTAGCCTGACCTCACTTAATGATCATCTCAGAGCTAAGAAGAATGTCATTATCATATCCATCTCCCTCATTTTGATTTTCTCCTCTTGCTGTAGCTGAGTGTGTGTACTGGATGAGCTTCAGATGACCACCAGGAAGTCATGTCTGCACTCACACAAACAGCAGGTGGCAAGCACATACATAGACACACATACACCCACACACATTCACAGTTTAAAGACAAATGGGGAGGAGGAGGACAACACTGACAGCATGACCACTGTTCATTCTTCATTAAATGATTATATATATTTTCCCTTTATGTGCAGTTAGACTTTTTAAGAGTAATGTAATACTACTGTTTGTTAGGGTTAGATTGTTACAGTAAGCCAATGGCAAGCAGCCATGAAAAAGACAATGGGTCTCATTAATGAAATGTTAGTAAATCTGTGAGTGGATTTGCACATAAAAAAACTTGGCACTTGGATTCATGAACACTGCAGAAAACTCTGATTTGATCGTAGGCACGTGTATGATCGCCAATAAATCGTAAATCGACAGTGCACTCCTGCTAGTCAGCAATTAGCATACATTCCTGCCCATGAATAGGCAGTGACAGTGTTGACCTGTGAGCATAGAGCAAAGAATGAAAGAAAAAGTTTTTTGACACTGAGATCGAAGTTATTTTAGGTGAAGTGGAGTTGAGAAATACGTTTTATTTTCTTGTGTTAGTAGTGGTGTGACTATTTCTTTTTAATAATTTTATATTTTAGTTTTTAAATTTGGCCCATGGCATCAATTCTTAATTATAAGTGTGTTGTTTGCCTGACAACCACATCTGAATCAAGCCCATGCCCCTTCCTCTTCAGCTTTCCTTGTGGCATCTTCACACAAATCAAGTGCCCTGCAGAGCAGCATGATGTCTCCTCATCTGCCATCATGGACAGCCATGTAACATAACGTTAGTGTTTGCCCTGAGCCTTAGCATTCTTTATCTCTGTTGTGAATTAAACCACTATTAAAACATCCCAATACAGGCAGTCTAATGTAGGCAATACATTTAGTTTAATAATTTAGTTTAACAACAAGAGAGATAGTCTGGTGTAAAACCACACTGTCTTCCTCCAACTATCTGCAAGATTCAGGTTTGCTAGCTGCCTGGTTTGAGTGGAGACAGATGCCAAATTGCTTTCCCACATCCACCATTCTTTTTAAACCACAATTTAATCTGAAATAATGTTTACATCTCCCATGTCACATCTGTGATAATTAAACAAAACTGACATGCAATTTGGGGCTGCGGTACGTAAAGAGGGCAGCGTTTTCCAATTTTGTATTCAGTCATTTTAAAAAACTCTTTCACGTTTTTAAAAAACCTAATCTGAGCTTAAATTTGCTAAATATCAACTAATTTAACTAGATGTGTTACATTTCTAATCTTTTGACATGTTTAACGTACTTGTCTGCTTACTACTTTCATCTTACAAGGCATCTGTGTATTGTGAACATAACAGAGCACAATACGAATTAAAATTGTAATTTCTAATAATGACAAGCAACATTTACGTTAAGTATCTTATTTACACAACCACTACGAGCAGAAGAAGCAGATGTTGATTTTGTTAGTACCTTCGAAGCTACTTCTCCTGGGGTACCTCGGAGCTACTAACATATTGATGAATGGTGAAATACACTTAACAAAAATATAAACGCAACACTTTTGTTTTTGCTCCCATTTTTCATGAGCTGAACTCAAAGATCTAAAACATCTTCTATACACACAAAAGACCATTTCTCACAAATATTGTTCACAAATCTGTCTAAATCTGTGTTAGTGAGCACTTCTCCTTTGCTGAGATAATCCATCCCACCTCACAGGTGTGGCATATCAAGATGCTGATTAGACAGCATGATTATTGCACAGGTGTGCCTTAGACTGGCCACAATAAAAGGCCACTCTAAAATGTTCAGTTTTATCACACCGCACAATGCCACAGATGTCGCAAGTTTTGAGGGAGCGTGCAATTGGCATGCTGACTGCAGGAATGTCCACCAGAGCTGTTGCCCGTGAATTGAATGTTCATTTCTCTACCATAAGCCGTCTCCAAAGGCGTTTCAGACAATTTGGCAGTACATCCAACCGGCCTCACAACCGCAGACCACGTGTAAGTACACGCCCAGGACCTCCACATCCAGCATGTTCATCTCCAAGATCATCTGAGACCAGCCACCGGACAGCTGCTGCAACAATCGGTTTGCATAACCAAAGAATTTCTGCACAAACTCTCAGAAACCGTCTCAGGGAAGCTCATCTGCATGCTCGTTGTCCTCATCGGGGTCTCGACCTGACTGCAGTTTGTCGTCGTAACCGACTTGAGTGGGCAAATGCTCACATTCGATGGCGCCTGGCATGTTGGAGAGGTGTTCTCTTCACGGATGAATCCCAGTTTTCACTGTTCAGGGCAGATGGCAGACAGCGTGTGTGGCGTCGTGTGGGTGAGCGGTTTGCTGATGTCAATGTTGTGGATCGAGTGGCCCATGGTGGCGGTGGGGTTATGGTATGGGCAGGCGTATGTTATGGACAACGAACACAGGTGCATTTTATTGTTGGCATTTTGAATGTACAGAGATACCGTGACGAGATCCTGAGGCCCATTGTGGTGCCATTCATCCACGACCATCACCTCATGTTGCAGCATGATAATGCACGGCCCCATGTTGCAAGGATCTGTACACAATTCCTGGAAGCTGAAAACATCCCAGTTCTTGCATGGCCAGCATACTCACCGGACATGTCACCCATTGAGCATGTTTGGGATGCTCTGGATCGGCGTATACGACAGCGTGTTCCAGTTCCTGCCAATATCCAGCAACTTCGCACAGCCATTGAAGAGGAGTGGACCAACATTCCACAGGCCACAATCAACAACCTGATCAACTCTATGCGAAGGAGATGTGTTGCACTGCATGAGGCAAATGGTGGTCACACCAGATACTGACTGGTTTTCTGACCCCCCCAGACCTCCCCAATAAAGCAAAACTGAACATTTCAGAGTGGCCTTTTATTGTGGCCAGCCTAAGGCACACCTGTGCAATATTCATGCTGTCTAATCAGCATCTTGATATGCCACACCTGTGAGGTGGGATGGATTATCTCGGCAAAGGAGAAGTGCTCACTAACACAGATTTAGACAGATTTGTGAACAATATTTGTGAGAAATGGTCTTTTGTGTGTATAGAAAATGTTTTAGATCTTTGAGTTCAGCTCATGAAAAATGGGAGCAAAAACAAAAGTGTTGCGTTTATATTTTTGTTAAGTGTATATAATAAATAATAAAGAACTGGCATAACATTGTATGTTGATGAAACTTGTGAGTTACACCTAGTGATGTCCAAATGAAGCTTCATGAACCAACAGTTGTATTTGCTGAACCCACCAGATGGCGCTCTTGGTGCAATGAAAAAGGCTCAAGGGATGGCAATGCAGTTTGATTTCAACCCTTTGTTGAACAAAGAGTGCCAGAGTGGACCCAAAAAATAAAGAAAATTGTTCATGAAGCTTTATTTGGCCATTGCTAGTTGAGACCAAACTGCATTGCCATCCCTTGAGCCTTTTTCACTGCACCAAGAGCGCCATCTAGTGGGTTCAGCAAATACAACTGGTGGTTCATGAAGCTTCATTTGGACATTACTAGTTACACCCCCATTGCCATCCATTGAAAACAGTGATCTGTAGCATATCTGCACAGAGCGTTTTTAGTGGTTTTCGGGCCAACTTGCTCCCAACAGTGTTGTCCACTTGACTGCGTGGACAGGCCAGTTTTGCTCGGATCTACTCTCTTTTCACTCCAAGAACCATGCACTGAGCTGATGCTGACTTAAACAGCACCAAAAGCTTCAGTGATGAGTGTGATTCATTTTCCTTTGGGTCCCAACAGAAACATTCCACTCGATTCTTCCCCTATTCTTGCTGTCTCTCCCCCACCATCTGCCCTCAGGCCCACTCATATTATGTACGGCCCGCCCTCTTGAGACTGACAACCAATCAAAAATGACAAATGACAAGCTGAGCCCATGACACTTGTCATGACAGAGCTTTGCAAAAACCTGAAGACAAGTTGAAACCTACAAAGACTAAACAAGCCATGCATGCAGACTGTTTACTCCAAGATGCACAGAGTATTTTAACAGAGGAGCTTAGACCTTCCAACTTATTAAACATCGACTTTCCCCATATACAACCATCATGTCAGCTGCGTTCTACAAGGCCTGTCACTACGCCTGTTAGATGATTATCATCCCAGAAATAGTTAAACTATATTATTGTCACTTTGGGACCATTTTATGCCATGGATAAATGATAATATAGTGGCGTAATAATGCATGTACTCCCTTTCAAAGAGCAATGAACCTGTAATTCTTAAAAAAAAATTCAGACATTTTAACTTCAATGATGATGGTACCTGTAATAAATGTAATATATTTGCTGAGATGGAGGCGAGGTTCAGTGACTAGAAGAGCTGGCAGAAGCGCTCCATAGCTGTAAGTTACTCCAGTAGCCGGTGGCAGCCGACTAGTGCTAACTGCTAACGCTCCCAGGAGCCAACGCTTACGTTCCTACTCGGGCTCACGGAGAAGAATAGGAACGTTAGCGTTAGCTCCAAGGAGCGTAAGCCAAGGGCTCCGAGAGGAGGGAGGAGGTGGCGATTGAACGTACATGAACGCGCAGCCGGACCGGCTTGTAAACAAGGGGCTGGAGATCAACAGAGAGAGGTCATGCTATACTCCAGATGAAATTACACCCCTAGTTCTTCACATAGCAATTTTTTAATTCCTTCAATCTAGAAATGATGAATTTCGCTTATTGCCCCTTTAAAGAATAAATCACCTGGAAAGCTGGCGCTGCTCCACATAATTTAAAAGGTAACTTAGCCTACACAGAGCGGTGGAAATGTCCGTGCAGCTGCAGATGGGTGCGGCTGGATGGTTGATGCGTACATGCTGATTCGGGTGCGATCGGAGCCGATCCGCGCATCACTATGGCTTAATAATCAACTCAGTCAATAAAAACAACCCCTCCTGTGTTAGGAGTGTATGTCGCTGACAGAAAGAAAGAAAGAAAGAAAGAAAAGGAAAAAAAAGATAGAAAAGCAGCGTACACTTCACATATTTATTTCTCACAGTCGCGCACACGTTTGGCTGGCATGCAGAAGCACCGTCTGTGTGTCTGTGTGTCGAGGGTGTGAGCCGCAGCTTCAGCTGCTCAGGTAGAGAGGCTGTGTATCCCGGTGTGTTTTTTCGCTGATTCGGTTCTGCAGATTCTCTGCTGGTACACTGGAGACGGGGATCAAGCACTTTGTCTCACTCAGGATAGATTGTGCTTTTTTGGTTCATAGTTTTTGATTGACGTGCGATTTATTCGCGTTTAGAGAGAAATATTTTTACCAGTAATTACCGGATAACAGAAACGTGGGCACAGTTATCTATATAAAATACACACACTAACTAACTAACTGATTGACTAACATAAACAATTGAAAATTGAAAAAAATTAGCTTGCACCGTTAATTCTGGTAAGGGAAAGCAACTGACCGGAAGTCACACACAAAAACACGGAAGTTGATCACCATTTACTTCCGTGTTTGAAAATAAGGTGGATAGGAATATGTAAACATACACTCATTTCTTCTGTTTGCCACATGTGCATATTAACTCTTTCAAGGTAAAAAAAAAAAAAAAAAAAAAAAATGTGCCGCCATGTCCACGTATGTTCGTGACCATGCACGCACAAGCAGATATTACGTCACAAGCTAAAATCTTACTCCAGCCCTCTCACCAAAGTTGGCAACCCTAAAAATGCCATACGCTGGTGCTCATAACATTAGCATGTTGTATTTGTTTGGAAAACGTGTTTAGTATAAGACAGTTGTTTTGTCAGTGAATGTTGTGAGTTGTAATCGAGCCAAATTGAGTGCCCTTACCTTTGTTAAATGTTGCTGTTGTCCCTGACTTTATATGAGACAAGGGAAAGATCGCTGGTTGCTTGGCTAATTTATACAATGTAAAATGCCATAGGCTGGCGCTAATAACGTTAGCATGTTGTATTTGCTTGGAAAACGTGTTTCATATGGGGTCTGCCCATTGGTCCGACAGCCCATTATTCCGACAGCCCGTTGTTCCAAAGTCCTGTTGTTCCGAAATCATCATGATGCCCTGTGGTTAAAGTTTGGTTAGGTTTAGGCACAAAAACCACTTGGTTAGGGTCAGGAAAAGATCATGGTGTGGGTTAAA
Source organism: Epinephelus fuscoguttatus (assembly GCF_011397635.1). Taxonomy (NCBI): domain Eukaryota; kingdom Metazoa; phylum Chordata; class Actinopteri; order Perciformes; family Serranidae; genus Epinephelus; species Epinephelus fuscoguttatus. Next base: position 4,762,825 of record NC_064770.1, on the reverse strand, counting down.
ATGAAAAAGAAAGTGGCAAACACATAAGCCGTGAGCCTGCTTCGCCTCAAGCCTTTCCCAGCTGACCCAGAGCCGGTCGCGGCGCACCATCAAGGCAGAAATACGCCCGCCGGGAGCCGTTCAGCACCGCGGAGAGCTCCCCACACAACCCGGACCCCAGAGTTAATAACAGGAGGTTATGGTGTTTCATTCTCTCCTCTCTATGACACTTGTATCTCGACCAGTAGTCTACTTTTGTTGCATTTGCTGATCCTCTATGGTACACAAATACAGTATAGCCTAGTATAATCACATATCAGAACAACGGGACGTCGGACCAATGGGCTGTCGGACCAATGACATGGAGCCTTTCGTATAAGACAGTTGTTTTGTCTGTGAAAGCTGTGAATTGTAATGGAGGCAAATTATGTGCCATTATCTTTGTTAAATGTTGCTGTTGTCCCTGATTTTACATGAGAAGAGGAAAAGATCGCTAGCCACTAGGCTAATTTATAGAAAGTAAAATGCCTTAGACTTGTGCTAATAACGTTAGCATGTTGTATTAGTGGGGAAATGTGTCCAGATAAAGACAAGTGTTTGTCTGTCAATGCTGCGATTTGTAGTGAAACCAATTTCCATACTTTTATTTGAAATGGTCTAAGCCATATTTAATGTGTGTTTTGAATCAATTAAACTTTTCAGCACTTCACACAAAGCTCCATTGCAGACTAGCGTTTTGGAGGTATAACTGCAGAGTGACACTGACACCACCACAGAAGTAAAAATAACGTGCAGATTTTTTTTTTTCCCCACGACTAATCGATTAGCTGAAGATTATGTAGCCTACAACTTCAGCTGACCAAGATTTTCTTTGGTTGACTACAGCCCTACTTACATGACAACTGAGCCATCCATTCACAGAAGACCATGAGATGTTGAAAGTGTCAGAAAAAAGACATTTTGTAAATGGACTTTTGAGTTAAGATTATTCTGAGTGACAGCCATAATCATGTTAGCCTGGAAAAAAGTTTAAGTATGATGGTTCAGTTAAAAAAAAAACAAAAAAAAAACTGTTACTCAACTTGTCAGGTCGAGCAAATACTGCTGTACCTTCCCCTCCCTCCATTCCTTCACACAGCCCTGTCTCTCTCTCTCTTTCACTCTCTCCCCCTCTTGTCTGAGTGTGTGTGCCTGTTGGCCTTGATTGGACCGATCTATGCAATCAACAACATTTATCAAACTTTAGGCCCCTTAATTCACTCATCTATCACACTGGTCGTGCAGCATGATTATAATTAAAAACTCTCATCAGTCAGACTGCCTCTGAATTAGTACTCTAATTGAACAAGTAGCAGCACTACATAGACTGATGACTTCTCCTTTCTTCCCAACACATTCACAGACTTTCTCTCATGAATTATTCGGAAAGGCCTGGGCCCTGAAGACGAGGAAAAAGCAACAATGCTTGTTTGATGGATATGTAATCATTTGCATTTTGGGTGAAAAAAATGGAGAGCTCATTGTGAGTTAATAGGCGTTAGGCTGTGTAAGACTTATTTGGATCCATATCCCATTTTCTGAAACCCTCTTTATGAAAATACTCAGTAATCACATTACAACACACCCACAATGAAGCATGTGTGGTAAATTTAGCTTGAATTGTCAGTGTTAACAGGTATGTGTTCTGTCGGAGCCTCAGGCTTATATAACATGCAGTCTTTTTGATCTGCTTACCTTTAGTTTGCTTCATCACATTTCACAATTGATCTGAGGGGTTTAACATGATTTGCTCTGCTGAGAGCCAATCTCATGGAACAGATGTGGTGGCAGAAACATGAGTATCATTAACATCATTGTCAGCACTGCAGCATGTGTTGGCTGTGGTGATAGCAATGCAACATATGTTAAACCTATATTAATGCCAATACTGACATGAAACACTGCTTCCCAAACAACACATAATAAATTTGTTGATAGGAGTACTGTTTTTCAGTTTGGGGAGACAGCTTTTTTTTTTAATTCCAAAGGATTTTTACCTGAACACACACACACACACACACACACACACACACACACCCCTCCATCACTCCCCTCCTTGTGATGCATAAAATCCCCCAAAATCAAAACATCTGGTGTTGTAAGAAGCAATTGGTGCCTAATTATTGTAAGCAATCTAAACAATAAAAATGTTGATTTTTCTAAAAAAGAAAACCAGTCTTTTTTTTTTGTTTTTTTAGGACACCTGTTATATTTTCTCTTGCATTTTTACTGAAAAAAATATAAATTTTTCCAAGCTATTTGGGGCTAGTAGGACCTGATAAGTATAAAAAAACTAAACATTGTCAACTATAATAAAGTCCTAATGTCCTCAAATGAGAGGACAAAAAAGTGCCAATGTCCTCAAACCAGATGACAGTAAGTCCCTATGTCCTCAAATGAGATGATCATAAAGTCCCAATATCATCAAATGAGACGATAATAAAGTCCCTATGTCCTTCAGCGAGCTGATGATAAATTACCAGCGTCTTCAAACAAGTACTTTCTAATTAATAAAGTCTTAGCTTGTTACCGTTGCTAAAATTGGTTACATTTTTATGGCATATCAAACTACAAACATTACTAATCATAACAAACAGGCTTCAACAATTAAATTTGATTAGGTTTTGTACCTTATCCACTTTTGTGTCGGGATTGGCTGCAGACTGACTCAGCAGAGATGGCTGCCATTTTGTTTTTACATGGATTAGTGTATTGTGGTCTTCCTGCCACTAGATGGCACAAAAAGCATCCACAAACGAGGACAACAGGTCTAAATTGAGCAGAGTGAAGTATGAGGTCCAGTAAGCCCAAACTGTAATGTCCTCATATGAGGACACAGGGTCGCAGGAGGCTGTTGCTCTTTAATAAAGCAACTTCTCACCAAATTACTTGACAATTGGTGGATTAATCGATAGAATACTCCATTACTAAAATAATCATTAGCTGCAGCCCCAGCTGCCAGGTTTGCACTCACTGCACTACAAATCACCCAACTATGGTTTTAAACAAAAGACAAGTCATTTCAAGTCATCTGTTTCAAAGGGATGGGAACAACTGAGCCTTAGGGAAGGATGGGTATAGGAAAAAAAGGATTGTGGGGAAGGCAGATTGGGCCTATGTAATGCCAGTTTTGGCTCCCCCGCCTGCTTCGGGGCAGGCCCTGTGCCTGGTGGATCAGATTAGGCACAGTCGGGACCACATTACACTGACGAAGAATTATTTATCATATACAGTGGACATAAAATATATCAACTTTCCAGTTACAATGCTTCTTTTGTGATGTAAAAAAAATGACAATATAAATCATCTCAAAACTTTTTTCATCTTCAATGTGACTTATAACCTGCACAATTCAGTACACGACTGCCATCAATTAAAGGGACTCTAATTAACTCCAAATAAAGTTCAGCCGTCCTAGTAGTTTTTTCCTGACATTTACTTAGTTGCATCTTACAGCAGAAGCCATGGTCCACAAAGAGCTCACAAAGCATCAAAGGGATCTCATTGTTGGAAGATATCAGTCAGTAGAAGGGTATAAAAAAAATCCCACAGCATTAGATATAGCATGGAACACAATGAAGGAAGTCATCAACAAGTAGAGAGAATATGGAATAGCAGTGATATTACCACAAATTGGACATCCCTCTAAAATTGATGAGAAGACTGGTCAGGGAAACTGCCAAGAGGCTCACAGCAAAACTGAAGGAGCTGCAGGAATTTCTAGCAAGTACTGGTTGTGTACTACATGTGATAACAATCTCCCATATTCTTCATATATCTGGACTATGAGGTAGGGTCGCAAGACAGACAGCTTTTCTTACAAAGAAAAACATCCAAACCTGGCTAAATTTTGAAAAATAAATAAATAAAAAATACATCAAATCTCCTACAAGCATGTGGAGAAAATGTGTTGTGGTCTGATGAAATCAAGGTTGAACTTTTTGGCCATAATTCCAAAAGGGATGTCTGGTGCGAAAAAACAACATTGTGCATCACCAAAAGAATACCATACCCAGGGTGAAGCATGGTGGTGGCAGCATCATGGTTTAGGGTTGTTTTTCTTTAGCTGGAACTGGGGCTTTAGTCAAGGTGGAAGAAAGTATGAACAGGTCTAAATACCAGTCAATTTTGGCCCAAAACCTTCAGGTGTCTGCTAGAAAGCTCTTGATGAGCACAACAATGACCCAAAACATACATCCAAATCAACAGAAGAATGGCTTCACCAGGAGAAAATTAAGGTTTTGGAATGGCCAGCTAGACCCCAGACCTAAATCCAATTGAAAATCTGTCAGGTGACCTGAAGAGGGGTGTGCACAGGAGATGTCCGTGCAGTCTGGAAGAGTTGGAGCGTGGGCAAATACTGTGAAGTCAAGATACGGCATGCTGATAGACCCCTACCCAAACAGACTGAATGCTGTAACACGATCAGAAGGTGCTACATCTAAGTTTTTTAATATATATTTTCCCCCTAAAGGATTTGATTGTTTTTCAATTGAATTTTACAGGTTTTGAGTCAAAATAAAGGTGAAAAAAGTTTTGAAATCATTTTCTTGGTCTCATTCTTTACATCACAAAAACCTGACATTTTAACTGGGGTGTATAGACTTTTTATATCCACTGTATTTATGAGTATTTCCTTTGATTACTATTGCAACCATTATAACTATTGATGTTATAATTTATTTACCTAAACTTTTATGCTGCTACAGTACTTGTTTGCCCACTCACCTACCTCTGTACATACTCCCATTTAATGCACATTTTTGTAAGCATGTGTTTGCTTGTTTTATTCATTACATCACTTGTAGAGGTGTGTGTGGGTGTGTGTATGTATTGTATATGTGTATATGTTATGGTACTTGTTTGGGGGAGTTAGTCAACATGCTAATGGTGAGTCTAATTTGGTGGCCAGAGGGAGGCTTAGCCATGATTATGCACCCCCAGATGAGTGTATGTGTTCTGTGCTGTGTGTTGCTATATATTGTGTATGTTATTTTTCTAAATTTAAAAAAAAAAAAAAAAGTCAGTGACTGTGTGATTATGACTGGATGATGATATTTCACCATTGGTCAGCAGAAGGCAGCCCCTGCCTGTATCTTTTCAAATTAAAAGCCCTTGTTTCAAACCAAAAGCCCTCTTGCATTTCATACATAGTACATTTACTAGATTTTGAATATTGGCTATTAAATCATCTTTTTCCTGTTCCAAACTATTGTTATTATGTTAGCATTTAAAAATCCACTATAGGTTGACCCCAAAAAACAGTTTTCCTCCATTGTTCACATGGAAGTGAGAAGGTGGGATGACAGAGATGGGACTATGGATATTCAACATTTCTCTGTGGTAAAGTTTGTACTTGTGTTTCCATTCCTAGATGGCCATAGATGAAATAGAAACTCAGAGATTCCACTGTGCAGTATTCTCCTCCACCTCTCCCATGAGCTGCTTCCTGCTTTATATTCACAAAACTAAAATTTTTGATCATCTCTCACAGTGCACATATCTCTGTCAGTCGCAGAAGGCTGCAGTTGCACCACTGCTGCAGTTTTCATTTTTATTCCAACGTTTCCTTATTATTTTAGTGTCCTAATTACACATAAGCTATCAGTTGGTGCAGATATTGGCTTTTTATCAACCTTTTTGTGAGAGAGGATACTAGTTGCTCCTGATGTCAAAATGAAGCTTCATGAACCACCAGTTGTATTTGCTGAATCCACTAGATGGCGCTCTTGGTGTAATGAAAAAGGCTCAAGGGATGGCAATGCAGTTTGGTTTCAACTAGCAATGGCCAAATGGCTTCGTGAACCTTTCTGAATCTTTATTTTTTGGTCCACTCTGGCACTCTTTGTTGAACAAAGGGTTGAAACCAAACTGCATTGCCATCCCTTGAGGCTTTTTCATTGCACCAAGAGCACCATCTAGTGGGCTCAGCAAATACAACTGGTGGTTCATGAAGCTTCATTTGGACATCACTACTAGTTGCTCAGTCTGCAAATAAAATGTACATGTACAGTAAATCTCTGCTCAAGATCCACTTAAGGCCCATTTATGCTCAACGTTAAATACAGATCCGGATAGAGACAGAGCTTTCTGTCCGTGCTCCGTGTTCATTTCGTCCGTATTTCTGCATGTTTCCATAAAGCTTACGGATACGGGCCAAACAAAGCAGTACCACTGGGAACCGTGGGGGCAGTGTTGCTGTCACTACCTGATACGTAGCTCTAGTGAGACATGAAGAAGAAATAACAATTCAATTTCTCTAGAGTACTAGAGAAAAGAATTCTCCGTCCTCCAGTTGCAATGTATTTAACGGCCTCACCGACCACCGCCTCCTACAACGCTGCCTCTGTTTTCGTCTTTTATGCAAGAGGTACATTATCAATATCTCCTCCACAGTCGCCATGTTTGTTTTTGAGTTTGTTGCTGTCATACAGTCAGGTCCGTAATTATCTGAACAATGATACAGTTGTCGTCATTTTGGCTCTGTACACCACCACAGTGGGTTTTAAATGAAACAATGAATACCTGCTTAAAGTGCAGACTCTCAGCTTTCATTTAAGGCTTTTTTCAAAAATGTAGTATGAACTGTGTAGGAATTACAACCATTTCTTCACACAGTCCCCCAACCTTAAGGGCTCATAAGTATTTGGACAAACTAACATAATCATCAATTAAACAGTCAGTTTTAATACTTGGTTGCAAATCCTTTACAGTCAATGACTGCCTGAAGTGTTGGACACATAGGCATCATCAGATGCTGGGTTTCTTCCCTGGTGATGCTCTGCCAGCCCTTTACTGCAGCCGTCTGCACTTCCTGCTTGTGTTTTGGGTGTTTTGCCCTCAGTTTTGGCTTCAGGAAGAGAAACGCACACTCGATTGGATTCAGGTCAGATGATATGACTTGGCCATTGCAGAACATTCCACTTCTTTGCCTTAAAAATGTCTTTGGTTGCTTTTGCAGTATGCTTCAGGTCAATGTCCATCTGCACTGTGAAGCATCGTCCAATGAGTTTTGAAGCATTTAGTTGAATCTGAGCAGATAATGGTGCCCCAAACACTTCAGCTTTCATCCTGTGTGTTTGTTTCCTTGCGGACAAGAAAAGGGGGAGTGCACATTTCTGGGAGGGCGTGTCCTTTTCAAAAATGCAAGAGACGTTGCTTTGTTGCCGGCCGTTTTCGCCGGTGTGTTAAACACACTTTAGAAAGGAGTGTCCCCAGACTATCAGAAGGCGGAGATCTCTGATTGTCTGGTGGCGAGACTACCTGCTATTAGATGGACTGCACCATTTCACAATACCTGCAGGAGATGTGAGTATCAGGTGGCACCTTTAAATTGTGTTGTAATGATAAAAAATACATTTATTCATCATGTAAATACATATAACTTGTTTTGTCATTGATGTAAGTCAGTAGCTAAGTAAATTGTTGCACTTGATCCAATTTAAGGGTCAACCATAGAACTTGTCATGCTAGTCAAAAAAATTATAAAATTTTGTTTCAAGGATTATGATGTCGATGGTGGCAGTAAGAAGAGAAAAGTGGTATGCAAGGTGTGCAGCTCAAAAATCAGTAACTCAGCCACCACAACATCCAACTTCCTCTGTCTCTACGAAACCAACAAAGAAAGATACAAGAATGGGTCTTTTTAGCTAACCTATTTACTTACTGGCTGGCTGCAACAGCTTTCATCAATGTTTAAATAAAACTGTGTAAGTGATATAAATGTGAATGCTGTAGTAGATCAACACAATTTCATGAACTGTTTTGTCTTGCTTGAATTATAGCAGGGGGTCCACTTGACTTGATTGATTCTCACCACAGTAACTTGGACATTGATTTTGACTAGAAGGTTAAGACTTGAGACTTGCTTGTGACTTGCACATGTGTGACTTACTCCCACCTCTGGCCTTACCCTAGCCCTCTAGTATTTCTCACGTTAACACACTATAAGCACAGATCACAAGCCAAACATGAAAAGGTGCAAAGACAAACAGCTTGCAGCTTGCTCTTTTTTCAGCTCATATGTGATTCTCTGTTCTAGCATTTCTGGCAGCAGAAGGAAGATAAAGTCTCTTCCCCACATCCAGCCACAGAAACATGGACTGTGTGAGGGAAAGCAAACCATTGGCCAGAAAACCACCAGATGCATGTCCTGGAAGAGAGATAATGACAGCAAGAAATAAGAGGACAGATGAAAATACAAACAAACAGTTGGAGAAATCAAAATGTATAAAATTATGGTAAAGACTGAGGCAGGACAGAGGAAAATCGACAGAAGAGACAAAAAACTGGTTCACCAAGAGAAGAAATTTGCTTTGGAAATCTGAAGAAAGAAAAAAAAGTGTCTGCTGTCCTGTAAAATCAAAAAGTAATCAAAGACTTGTACCTACCAGAAAAAAAAACAAAAATTCAACTTTTACAGATCTTCACAGAAAGCAGATTTTTACCTGATAATAAACAAAAAGTACATATCTATTACTATCAGAAAAAGATTTGCACTGATCAAAGGTCACTGTGAAGACATATTAAGAGCAGCTACTGACCTCTACCCAACAAACCAGTCACTGAGAGCTCAACTGCTACTAGGGAAAATGAGACCTACATTAAACAGCATTTAATTAAGAGACATCAAAGAAAAAAATTCTGGTTTTGAATCTGCCAGCTAACTGGGGCCTTCCTGAGTAGGTAATGTCTAGGTTTAAATGAATGGATGGAAAATCTTAAAGAGATAGTTTGGATTTATCTGGAACAAGGCTGTATGTGGTACTCATCTATAGTCAGTATAATATCTATGGGAATACACTAGCTATAGTAATACACTGGTAATAATGTTCCTGTTTGGAGAAGCAGACGGGAGTGTCACCATGGAAGTTAAAGGGGTAGTGCACCCAAAAATGAAAATTCAGCCATTATCTACTCACCCATATGCCGACGGAGGCCCTGGTGAAGTTTTAGAGTCCTCACATCTCTTGCGGAGATCGGCGGGGGGAGCGGCTAGCACACCTAATGGCAGACAGCGCCCCAGACTAACGTCCAAGAACACAAAATTGAAACCACAAAATATCTCCAACATGATCATCCGTAGTGAGCCAAGTGTCCTGAAGCCCCGACATAAAAAGTTGTTTGGAAAAACGTCATATGAACTCTGTTTTTAGCCTCACTGTAGCCTGTAGCTCTGACTGCTTCTCTGTGCTCCGTGTTCACGTGTGCGCGCCTGTGCGAGACCAGCGAAAGCATGAGCTTTGTTCACCCGTGTTTACATCACATGACACGTGCACCGCAGGGGGAGACAAACAGTAACCACAGTAGCTAAAAGATAATTTGCACTACGGTCTTTTAGCAAAGGACAGCCCAACATGTCTGAAGACTTTGAAATTGAGGAGGAACAGCATTTCTTTGTTGAGCCGTATTTGTTTGAGCCCGAGTATACAGACGCGGAACTCAGGCAACTGGACGAGGTAGCACTACAGCTCATGAGCCTTAGCCAGCCACAGAATACCGGAGTCGAGCACTGGAAACCTGGCGGTGTAGTTGTTTCAAATGCAAAGCAATGCCAACGGATGAGGAAAGTCTTTGCTGCTCAGACTGGGAATTGGTGATGCCTGCACTTGAGAATCTGGACATCAGTACTGACGAGACTGCTACTCTTCAGAGACCGTGCATCACCGATCACCCTGAGTGCGCACACATGACCGTGGAGCACAGAGAAGCAGTCAGAGCTATAGGCTACAGTGAGGCTAAAAACAGAGTTCAAATGATGTTTTTCGAAACAACTTTTTATGTCGCGGCTGCAGCACACTTGGATCACTACTTGGATACTTTGTGGATTCAATTTTGTGTTCTTGGACGTTAGTCTGGGGCGCCGTCTGCCATTAAGTGTGCTAGCCGCTCCACCCGCCGATCTCCGCAAGGGATGTGAGGACTCTAAAACTTCACCAGGGCTTCCATCAGCATATGGGTGAGTAGATAATGGCTGAATTTTCATTTTGGGTGCACTATCCCTTTAAGCAATGTCCTTCTCTGGATGGAGGTTGGTGCAAAACGTATTTGAGTCCCTTTAAAAAGGAATAGCAAAAAAAAGGTAAAAAAAACAATATCAGTCTTAATCGATGCTAAATTGAAAATATTTTCACTTCTTACCTTGCCATCAGACAGACCTTTCTTTGGCACTACATTTTCTGAACCTTAAAACACCTGTATTCCTACGCATGAGGGCAACTGTGCCTTGCACTGTATTATGCTGTGGGTCTGCTGTTTGGGTCAGACTTTAAGCAATTCACAGAAGAGACAACAAGGACAAGAAAATTAAAGAAACAGTGATTATGACAGCAATGACGCTGTTCCCTGTGGAGACAAAAGGATACGTTTGTGAAACCAGAGTATGAGGTGAGGAGGAATATTCATTTGTTTTCTGAAGGTGTTTTTTTATGGAAATGTGAATCTTTGAGATCAGTTTGAGGAGTGCCTATGGTTTGTATGTGCCACATTTTATCATAAGTGTGTAGGACTTGCACTGTTCTGGTCTTGGTCTTGACTGTCTCACCCTGCCTTAGTCTTGGTCTTGAGTTAGTCTCAACTCCACAGAGTCTTGGTCTTAATTTAGTCACCATACACTTTGGTCTTGGTCATGATTTGGTCTCTATTTAGGTGGTCTTGACTACCACACTGGGGCAGACATGGTGAGCATAGTTAAAAAAGAAAATGAATGACAGAAATTAAGAAATCATGGCCGGACTTACAACCCCAACTACTAAAAAAGATGGGACACTGTGTATAATGCAAATATAAACAGAATGCAATAATGTGCAAACCTTTTAACCTCTATTCAACTGAATACAGTTCAAGGACAAGATATTTAATGTTCAAACTTATAAACATTATTTATTTTTAATAACATTTAATCTGATTTTCATGCCTGCAACATGCTCCAAAACAGCAGGGACATAGGCATGTTTACCACTGTGTTACATCACCTTTTCTTCTAACAACACTCAATAAGTGTATAGGACATTAGGACACTAATTGCTGAAGTTTTGAAAGTGAAGGTCTTTCCCATTCTATATCTTGCAAGGCAAATGGGGTTCAAGAGTCATGATGAACAGCACATCTTTAAACAAAACAAACATTTTTTAAATTGTTCAGGTACAAGCTAAATATGATTGCACCATCAAAATGCACCTTGAAAACATTAACCACATCCAGTCCTAACAAGAAAAGCTGCAGATGTCTTTGTTGTCCAATAAGACAACACTTGTCATTTATGTTAGAAGAGCACTATTTAGGGAAATGAATTAATCAAAAACAAGGAGTGACCTTTGCAGGTTTGTGACAGAAACTACAGGTGAAGAATTTCAGAATGTCAATAAAAAAATAGTTGGAAATGGTAAATATCAAGGGACAAAACTACATGCAGCTGCAAATATGAGCAGAAGGTAAAGGGGTCTGCGGTAACAATGAGAAAGGTTTAAATGTCCACTGCTATGCTCCCTTGGTCCTGGTGGAGAGCGCCAAATCAAGCCAACTTTTTGTCTGGGTTTTCAGTTTAGTTGAGATGTTATACATTTTCATAGCCTCATCTACAAAGTTCAGTGCAGCATTTTTGAAAAATCAACAATCTTTGTACGTACCCTAGCCAAAGAGTAGGCTACATGAGCTAAAAAAAAGCTGTCTGACACACAGTGTAGACTGCGACTGCCATTGCTGATGCTGTATTTTAAAGAAGGACTTTCATCTGTCACTAGATTATTGACAGAATTGGTAATGTAAGGGGTTAAAGCAATGAGGAAAGATGAGTAATTCAAGGTCCTCTTTTTAAATACCATAGAATAAGCAAGGGCGCCTGGCACTGAGGTCCCTGATGAAATACCTGACACATAAAAGCCAGACAGAAAAAGGGGTATAGCATAGCTCCCAATCTTCTAAAGGACCATCAAGCTCAGTGTGTGGAGTAGCACTACCTGGGAAAAGCGTTCTTTACCCTCTTGACATCCTCTCCAAGGAGCTAGACCAGTGATTTAAGTGGAAGGATGACACCATAACTGAGACAATCCTATAGGGTCTTAACTGCCTTTCATCTCAAATCACTAGAAAGGCATGATAGATGACGGAGCTGCTTTATCTGATTGGAAATGTTTTTACCATAAACGGTGCCCCACTGCATGCAGTTGGTGCCCCTTTTTTTTTTTTGCCCCTGCCCCACAGACAGCCACAGTCATCTGCCCCATGGTGGATTTGAGCTGCCTTCACACACGAGAAATCAAAAAGAAATGATGCAGCATGCGATTCAGCATTATTGTTATTTTTATTTGAGCTCAATTATATGAACCTCATTAGAGCCAGGCCCCCTGGAAGTGTACCAGACATTGGAGCCATTGGGAAAGAGACATCTGTAAATTTGCAGATACATTTTTTTGAGAGTCACAACCCAAAAAACCTGTGAAATGACTTGTTTCACTTTTGATCCATTTAGTCCAATAACATTTTTAAAGTCTAAGATACTGAAAGTATCTGTTTAGGATGGCAAAGTCTGCAGTGCAATTTTACAAGCAGGAAGTTGCACTTTTGGGCTTCACGTGCCACTGAGCAACATTACCAGGAATTAACTGGATCCCATCTGGATCTCATCTCCAACACTGTATCCACCTCTCTTTATATAGCCACGATTAGAGCTGTACTAAGTTACTGCAAATGCTAACCAGAACATCCTACTGCTGCTGTTTCACACCAAGAGCATTCAGCTGGCAAACTATGGGGTGGGTTTTGTTGTGACTGTGATTACTAATCAAATGTGTCTGCAAAACAACAGTCTTTTTGGTCTTTTTAGTTTTAAACATTGCAGGGAGTAATGGGACATAAAGAACAGCCACAGTGAGCTGTTAGATGCAGAGCTGTAGCAGCTCCTCAGCAAGGTAACTAACTTTCTGTGTCCTGCTGTTGTGTGGAAAACCACACAACGGCATGAAATCAGTTGGAGGGTGTTTGTTTGGCTGCCCTGTAAAAAGATGCACCAGGTGCTATAACTGCGTATTTCGGACAAAGTCGCTGCACTACCAGTGTTTGCTGTTGCAAAAATACACACTTGTAACCTCAGCAAGAAATAAAATCTCAAGAATTACAACTGTAGAAAAAGGCTTGCAGTTTCACTGATATAAGCAGCCACTGGCCTCTATCTATAGAACCACAGACTAACCAACAAGTGGTTAAGCGGAGTGTGTTGACTGGTGTGGTAACAGTTAGAGTTCTCAATTTCAACCTGAGCCCGAGTCCGACCCGAATAAGCCCGACGGGTCGGGTTGGTTTGGGCCGACTAATTAAGTTAATTGGGGCGGGCTGAGTCGGGCTCGGACAGTGGAGAGAGAGAGAGAGAAAGAAAAAAAAGTGTGTCTGTCAGAGAAGCGCACTGTGTGAGGGTGTGACAGCAGCACTAACATAGGCTGACCAAATGTCCTCTTTTGCCCGGACATGTCCACTTTTCATGTCCTGTGCGGGACGTCCGGGGGATGTTTATAAACTGATGATAATGTCCGGTTTTCCATGTGTTTGTGTGTGTGTGTGTGTGTGTGTGTGTGTGTGTGTGTGTGTGTGTGTTAGAGTGCGGCACGGGCTGCATATTTCTGTCAGAACCCGAACCGAGTCCGACATTATTTAATTACTAAAGCACTGAGTTTGTGTCACACAGTTGTTATGGTTACAGGCTATTTAACAGGCCGGGCGTGCTCAGCGGAGAGTGAGACCTCCGTGTTTGAGACGGGAGCGGGAGGCGGGAGGTCCGACGCTTCTAGCGAGAGGAGAGGGAGAAATAAAACAAAATAAGATAAAATAGGAAAAACCTGTCTCCCTCTTTTATTTTATTTTCAGCGTTAATCAAGGCGGAGGCGGGCGGCTGGAGGTCCGAGACTTCCAGCGAGGAGAGCGGTAGAAACAAACAGCCAATGTGTGTCTATGTGTGTTATGCTCAGGTGTTGTCACGTCACAGTGCTCAAGCAATAAACAGGACAGACAATAGGATTTTATTTATTTTTACACTACATTTTCACTGAAAGCTGACCGAATCCGACCTGAGCCCTAATACAATTTATAGCTACATTTTTGACCAAACCCGGCCCAATCTGTTGGGTATCGTCGGGCTCAGATCGCCACACTCTAGTGCGTGTATGTGTCCCCTATTGGGGCCTATCTGAATTTCTGTCTTTGAGAGATAGTATTTTGTAATATAACTGAATTTTCTATCCATACATATAAATTTTAAATATATTAAAATGATAAGGCATCTTTGAGTAAACTGCGAGTATCATTTAAGTAGGCTATGTCATGGCCGGCCGAGTGCCCTCTTTTTTGGAAATCAAAATATGGTCACCCTACACTAACACACAATGCTGCTGTCCATGGTTCTCACTTCTGAGCAGCCTGTGAGGAAGAAAATATGCATGTCTGTTAAGATTATACCAAATCCATTCATTATTTAATGTTATGTTGTTGAAGTTTGAAGGATAGTTATCGTTTTTAATAAAGCGTCGAGTTGAAGTTGAAGTATCGTCTGCTGTGTTTGTGTGTAAAGGGGATGGATGATAATAGGGCTATAATAATTAAGCAAGAAGAATATGTGAATTATAAAAATAAAGAATGCTGAATTCCATTCTGACGAAAAAAAAAAATAATACTAAAACAAGATATGCTGCTGTGAAGTGTGAGCGAAGTTCAGTCAGTCAGTCAGTAAAGTGCAGTAAAAGTGTTGAGAGTGGCTGCGGCTCATTAAATGCAGCGGCGCAGCGCTACATGATGCGCAATGATTGCTCTCCCTCACACTGACGCTGAAGCCTGTCTGTCTGGTAATATTATTTTGGGACATGAATGATTGGTTGACTTTAAATGATTAAAGATACTGCATTTGAGCCAGGGATGCCAGACTGCTAAGGCGCACAGGGGGAGCATCATTTTTTCCCCCTTCCATTTAAAAAAAAAACAAAAAACAAACTCGGGTTCAGTCGGGCTCGGACCCAGTGATGTATGTGATGATGTCGGGCCGGGCCGGTTTCGGGCTTCAAGTCCCTCGGGTTATTTTGGTTTCGGGTTGAATTTTTGGGCCCATTGAGAACTCTAGTAACAGTACTACAACTTCAGAAAAAAATTAAATACATTTCTAAAAAACAGTGTAAATGTGTTAGTCATTCATAATAAAGCTGTGGAATTCTGAGTTTGACCATCATTAATTTTGCACTTCCTATGGCCTCTTTTGGCCCTTTCTCCTCGACCTTCTTCAGTGGAATCTTAAATAAATTTAGCTCACTAACCTTTATTTTGCATACTGCCAATCTATCTTTATGCAGCTTTAGGAAGCTTTTTTATTTTCCAGGTAGAGCAGACAGCTTGTTCTAAACCTCCACACATCCACCCAAGGGCAATGTACCAGCAGACTGCAGGAGAAGCACAGATACATGCAGAGGAAGAGTATCTCCAATCTACCCACCTCCACCTTTCTTCCCTTCTTCCCTTACTATTCTGAGGTGGTTCTGGATTGTTTTTGTCTGCCGTGTGTGTGTGTGTGTGTGTGTATGTGTGTGTGTGTGTGTGTATGTGTGTTCCCTGTCACCATTTTTTTTTTTGTCTTGAAGCTGAAACTATTTCTGGCCCTTACACAACAAAAAGGTCTCTGACTGTTTTACATTTTACATAATACAACTGTCTCTTTTTTGTATTATACATCAACAGCAGCCACTTTACACTGACGACAGTCCTACAAAACTTTCACAGCACATACTGCCTGGAGACAAGGTGTGTGTGTGTGTGTGTGTGTGTGTGTGCGTGTGCGCACACAGTAGGGGGTATATATAGTGTTTGCAGTGCAGAGCAGGCTCTCATCTCCTTGCAGTAAATTCAGTTGAAGAGCACAGGATCGCCTCCAGACCAGCCAGAGCTAATACCGTCTCTTAAAAAAGAACTCATACACACACCCTCTCTCTTATCCACAAATATCTTCTATCTTTCAAAGATACACAGGGTCGTCACAATAACTGGAACACCTGTGCTATATAATGCAGGTTTCTCAAGCAGTAGTTCCCCAGACATCCACAACAAAATCCCAGTGTGCTCAAACAAGCTGGTTCATACTAGGGATGTCAATGTTAAACCGCTAGTCACCCAAAAATATTTTTGACTGGTTACACATGCTAACTAACTCTTCAGTCAGCACTGCACACCACTCAGGACTGGTAGGGGAAATTACTGCTAGTCTAGTAATGCTGTCCAGGCATTTTCTATACACACACACATATAATCTCACTCTCACCCCTTGGTGGGGGTGACGTGTCATCCTCAAGCTTGGGCCTGGGAGTTTGAGGGTTCTGCACCATATCTTAACAGTTCCTAGGACTGCACTCTTCAGGACAGAGACCACTATGTCTAGTTGGTTAGCTAGCAACTGCTTGTCAGTCTGGATCTTAGCTTTGTTGTTCTCAACCACTCTCTGTGGTGTGTCCCATCGAGACTTGATAACTTCTCTTCCATACTCAGCGCAGATGTTGCAGCACACTATCCCAGCCACTCGGTTGTGTCTCTAAGTGTATGCTGTCCCAGCTTGCATTTTATATCCTGGTGGACACCTGCCTCTATGGATCTGGTGTCCAGTGCCTGTTCTTTTGCTGCCATGATCAGGACCTCTGTACTGTCCTCCTTTCCTTGCCACTGGTAGGATTTCTTGATGTCAGCCACTTCCTCTATCTGCCAATGGCAATCCCATGGAGGGGTTTGGCCTTTCATAATATTTCCTCTTCCTCCTTATCACCCTGTCTTCTGCTGCCTGAGGCACTCTTTGTGCAGGTCATCCTGGGGGGGCATCTGATCTATTCTTGGATGCTCCTTGTTTCATCCTGAGTTGTGGCTAGGACACTCACTAATCCTCACCCTCCTTCTTTTTGCTTCTTGTAGAGTCTCATGTTGCCGGACTTCCGGTGGAATCCTCCATGCATTGTAAGGAGTTTTCTTGTCTTGACATCAGCGTCATTCATCTCGTCCTGTGGCCAGCTTACTATTTCAGCTGGATATCTAAGACTGGTAGGGTGTACATGATGGTCTGAATCTTAAGTCTCCCAATGAGCTGGCTTCTTAACATCTGCCTTACCCTCTGTAGGTATTTGGCTGTGGCTGGCCTCCTTGCATCCTCATCGTGGCTCCCATTGGCCTGTGGGATACCCAGGTACTTGTAGCAGTCCTGTATTTCTGCTATCCTGCCTTCTGGTAGCTGCACCCCCTCAGTTCTGATCACCTTCCCACTCTTTGCTACCATGCAGCCACACTTACCCAGTCAAAATGACATCCCAATGTCCTTACTGTAGATCCTGGTGAGGTGGATCACTGAGGCTATGTCTTATTCAGTCCTGGCATACAGCTGGATTTCATCCATGTACTGGAGGTGGCTGATGTTTGCTCCACTTTTGAATTTGTATCCATAGCCACTCTTAAAGATGATCTGACTGAGGAGAGCCAGGGCTATGGAGAACAGCAACAGGGACAGTGCATCACTCTGTATATGCCACACTTGCTGACTTGTGTGATGGCCTTGGAGTTACCTTCTAGTGTTGTTTTCCACAGCTGCATTGAGTTCTTGATGAATGTCACAAGTGTACTGTTAGTCTTGTATAGTGCCAGGCACTCCAGTATCCATGTGTGGGGCACTGAGTCTGAGGCTTTCTTGTCGTCAATACAGGCGGTGCTCAAGCTGGTCTGTGTTAGAGTCTTGGGTGACTGCTCTGTCACCCAGTAGCTGGTGCTTCAACCCACTGGTGTTGTTTCCTAGGCCCCTCTGAGCTTTGCTCATGTATTGACTCATGTGCCTACTCAGCTTAGCTGCGATGATACTTGAGAGGAGCTTCCATGTTGTAGAGAGGCAGGTTATTGTTCGTAGTTCAAAGGTGTTGCACCCTTGTGGGGATCTTTCATGATCAGTATTGTCCTGGATCCAAACTGCTCTTTCTTGTGTGTCCTTACACAAGCTGAGCTAGCATCCTAATTCATTGCTAAAAACACTTTGGGTGTTTTTCAGAAAGTACGAGCTGTGCTGTGACTTATGGATATTGGGCTATTATTAGTAACTTCACATGACAATGTAGGCTACATAGCAAGGCCTGCACAGATTCGATCACCGCCAATTGGTGCACAATGCATGCCAGTTAGTTTTGTGTCCAACTTCATTTTGACTTGCTCTGACGTATTACAAAAGTGGACGGCGATAAAACTGCGAGAGCGAGGCAGCCGCAGTTTTTTGAGCCAGGTGCTGCAGTTGCTCTCCACCTACTGCACCACTTGGCTCTCACCTGATCTAACAGGTGACTGGTTTAGATGTCAACTCAACAATATGACGTTTTAGATAAACTACTCATTTTTGTTGAATTTCAGAGATTAAAATATAAAAAATACACACACACACACACACACACACACACACACATCTTGCCTCAAGGCGGTATGTGCTGTGAAAGTTTTGTAGGACTGTCGTCAGTGTAAAGTGGCTGCTGTTGATGTGGCCAAAGTTTGGGTGTTACAGCACCCACATCCCCCGCGTCTGCAACGTGCCTGGCAGTGGGGATAGTGTGTAGAGCTGTATTATCATCTGCAAGCATCACCTCCGATGGGACTTCCTCAGTGAGCCGGGGTAGACTTATCCAGGGAAGGACTGTATTTAGTCTGTCCACAATTTTAAATCTCAACTTGTTGGATCCAGGTGTCATGGCTGCTGGTGGTGGTGGGTTATCATAAAGTTGTTTAGCACAGCTCTTCTCTACTGCAGTTAGGTCAGTATCCCCATGGTGTTCTGAAGTGTCCCCCGTCTGTTGGAGTCTCTCCGGTTCCAGCTGTGAGAGTAGTTTCTTCCTCTTGATGTTTCAGCAATGGGCTACCAGCTGCTTCTTGGTGAGTATGGAGGTGGGTCTTCTATTCTTCGATAGGTCCCACATGCGTTGCATGTTGCCCCTCGTATTGGGTCTGTCACTGCGGTAGCATTCCATCAATTCTGTATTCTCACCTCTTGTCCATGTATGTTGTGTTCCCACTTCTCATCATCATGGCCTCAGCCCTTGCGACAGATTTTTTTTTTTCTGCACTTTGTGCACCATAGCTGAGTCCCAACTGTTTCCAGTATACTGGAGAGAAGGCAGACATCTCTATGGCTGATATCTCCAACACTCTACAACTCAACCAAAACAAATCAATACCCTATTTGCACCAAAATTAGCATGTGTGCAGGGGTTTTTGCAATAAAAACAAAAGGCTATAGTCTCTTCTTTGCTTTTGCCAGCAAACTAGACCTGCTCTGCAGCAGATGAGTATGTCTTCGTTTATTTATTTATTTAATTAATTTTTTTTTTTTTTTTTACTGGTGTGTCACAATCAACATTAAGCATAGGCCGGAAAACAGGTTAGAAAACGGTAGAAAGCAGCACAGAGGTCAGTGAAAATGTTACAGTGCTTACTTATTTTTATATATCTCTTACTTATTTAGTTTCTTATTTAGTTTTATTTAGTCGGTGCAGACTAATTTGGAATGACGTTTGCGTGTTGCTTGGACGGAGTGGGATGGTAATTTGTGGTGGCGCATCATTGCATCTCTCTGGTAAAGGAGCTAAAAATAGCACATTCACTCAGGTCCTGTGTTCCCATCAATGTTGTGAATGCTGATTGTAACCTTTCCTATTACATATGAAAGTCAGATGTTAGTGGGTGTTAGTTTTTTTTCTGCAGTGGGAAAGGGGCTTTACGTGATAAATACCACTACAGCAGGCATCACCAAATGGCGGACCGCGGTCCGGGTCCGGACCGAGTGATTGGTCTGACCGGACCCACGAATCTCCGATCAATCTATGTACAAAATTTTACATGGAGCATTTTTCTGACGGTAGTGGGCGCTGCTACTCCAGTTAATACGGTAATAGCGCCGACACTCAGTTGAGCCAATCAAATCCTTTGTTTACCCTGCACAGCCAGCGCACCCAAAAGCCGAGAGGAAGAGACAGTGGGGAGAGCATGGCGTGCTCCAAAATGAGGAAGGTCGACGCGGAAAACCGTAGTTTTAATAATGAATGGACGGAGAAATTTATGTTCATTCTTCCAGCAGACAGCTCAAAACCAGTTGCATTAATTAAAAGCGGCAACGTGAAGCGGCACTATGAAACGAGGCACGGCTCTTTTGAGCAAAGTTATCTCCTGAAGTCCGACCTGAGAGCACGCAAAATATCCGAAATATGCCTGAGAGTGTGTTCCCTGGTCTGACCAAAGTAGCCCTGCACACCTTGACAATGTTTGGATCGACTTACAGCTGTGAGTCTGCTTTTTCCACCATGAACATTATCAAAAACAAGTACCGCTCGAGGCTCACCAATGAACACTTACATGTCTGCATGAGAATGGCACTAACTCCATTCCAGCCAAGATTTAAGTCACTGGCAGGGCAGTCACATGCCCATTTTTCTCATTAAGAGAAGTTAAAAAGAAAAAGAAGAACCAAATGGTGGTGTTTTTTCTTTAAAAAGAGCCATTTTATTGTTTTGAACATGTTGACCTATTGACCTCTTGAAAAGTATGCCTTCAGTTCTTTTTAGGCATGGACTTGTTTAATTTAAAAAGAAGGTTGTTTAGTCAATGCTCTGTTTGCACTGTTCCTAAAGCAGACACTTTTTGTGACCTTTTTACTTGAAGTGTAGGCCTTTAGTCCTTTAGGCTGGGACCTCCTTAATTTAAAAGAAAGCAGGGTTATTAGGCTCTTTTTGCACTTAATTTATTCTGAGGTTTCTGTTTCCTTTAATCTGAAATAAAAGCCTTAATTTATTTGACTATGGAAGTGTGCTTTATTAAAACTGATAATACAATATTGAAACCACAAACACAATAATACAAGTTGGTCTTCGGTTCGGACCTTTTTATGTGGAGGAACTTTTAGTATTGGACCTCAGTGAATTTTAATTGACTACCCCTGCACTACAGGTAAACTGAAAAATATGTATTTTAAATTTGTTGCTAAAGTGTCCCTTTAAACATTAACATTCCCAGTGTTGTCCCTGTATTTTATCTCATGCATCTTGTGTAATTACAGAAAGGGCCAGCTTTGACCTTATTTGATTAATATGCAGATAACATCCTAGTCTAGAGCCAAATGAGAAAGTGAAGGGCAGAATGTACAGGAAAAGAGGCCACTGGCTGGAGTGGACAGAGATGTGATATCAAAAGGAAACCTCTAAAAGTGGGCATGTGTTTGAGTTGAGCAAGGCTCAACAGTCGAGCAGACAGCTTCATGCTGGTTTGATGTGGGTCCTCTGTCTGCCAGCTGGTTGAGTGTGTAGTGTGTATGTCCCTCACACTACAGTGTAAGTGCAGAGCAGAGTGTGTTTCTGTATATGAGTATGTACATGCAGCTTATGATTGCAGCCTGCAGCTATTTTCTAAAACACAATGGTGCAGGAGCAGTAATTATTTTTGGTCTTGAATGGCTAATATACTTTTAATTGCTTGCCATTTCCCAAGGAAGGGTTTTTATCTCCCCTGACGTGATGCCAGAAAAGCATTAATCATTTGGCCAAGGTGAAAATGCCAAGAGGATTTTACAGTGAAATATTTCACTGCACTGTGCAAAATACAAGTAACCATCCTTGATGAGGTCCTCAGTAATGTAAATCCATCATCATCAACAGACTAAGATGAATTGTGGCTTATGTTATGCTGTTTAGTAATGTTCAATACCATTTTCCTCTTTAATAAAACTGCTGATCTGAAAATCCTCCAGTTATCCAGATAGCTTTTAGTTTCATTCAAATTCAGTTGACTTTTGGAACTAATATTTGTGGATTTTTAGTTGAAGCATCTTTAAAAATCATTCAACAGGTGAATTTATAAATTAAGTAGAGCTTGCCTGTTTCAGCTTATATTAACAGATTATTCATATATGTTGGCAGTTAAGTAACAACAGATAGCATTAAAGAAATGCCAAATATATGTTTTATGGTAATTCAGGAACCATGTCATTAACAATGAGTTCTCTGAATTTGTTTTGTGTCTCTGTTGTGTCTCTTACTGTACTTTGAAAAGTGTTTTGCTATTTTGAAAAGAAAAATGTATATATTTGTCAATGTGTCATATCGGATTATCAAACTCCTATTGAAGCCATTTTTTTTTTATAAATATTTATGTAAAATTGAACTTAAAGACAAATGTTTAAAAATGCATGACTTCAAAACAGATTGTCATACCTAAATTCCTTTAATAACTTTTGATCAGCAATGTCTGTAGATGATCCTGCCAAAGTTTTGGAATGATTGGACAAATGGCTTAGGCCAAGTTCATGTAAGTACAGTATGTTTTAGAGAAAACTGAGAAAAAGTTGCAAAATTTGCAGAAGATTTGGGGCAAAGATGCAGATGAACTCAGTGGTGATTATGGTGAAAGAATGTTAACTCTAAGTCAGGCCATCCTTAAGATAACAGTAAAACCATAAACTTGATCATTACAGTGCCACAGTTGGGTTTAGGCATGAAAACTATGTGGTTATGTTAGGAAAAGCGTGTGCTTTTGGTTTAAAGAAGTGCATTTGTTTTGTATGGGATGCAAGTGATAGAGTCTGTACAGTGAAAAATACAACTGAATTTTCTTTTTACATAGGACACAAACACTGGCCTCCTGGGTGAAAGTCTTGTGTTTGTTTGACCCATCCACTACCCCAACCTTCCTCCATATGCAGACTTTTGTTCTCTTTATACTACCAATTACTGCTCATTGTGTGATGATGATGTTTAATCAGGGCATCTGTGCGTCCACCACAACAAAGAATCCTAACTGACTTTCCACTAGCATTGTTTTCATGGTGCCAGCATGTAATTTTAACACATACTTGCTACCACCATTTGGTCATTTCACATATTTCTGTGAAACCAGGCTGGAATCAACTAAACACATAAACAGATTGATGCAATATGCAGGAGACACAGTTGGTTTTAGACTGAAAACCATACACTTGCAGTTTCATGACAACAGTGTTCACTGATGAAGGCCAAAAGATTTGTTCAAGGGTTCTGGGAAAAGACAAACAAAGACATTCTTACAGAATTTCCTTCTTTTTAAACAATTAACAGCCACTCAAAAAGGAGACACCACAAATCCACTTGCTCCCCTGGCAGAGATGCTCCTTTCCTGCTTGGTGTGCTGTGTAGCTTGTCATTGGAAAGAACCATCTGTGCTTCCTCCTCTCCAGTCCCCTCTTGTTTGTCTGTCACTCAAACTTCATGCCTCTGCCTTCCATGTTTTTAATTCATCCTGTATTTTTTGCTTGACCCATCTTCCTCTCAATCACGCTTTTGCTTTCTGCAATCCTTTTTTTTTTTTACCTTCAGTCTCCGTTCTCCCTGTCCCTTTTCCTCTCTCCAACTCTCTGTGGCAGTGTATGTGTGCCCCTGATTAAGTTTGGATAAAATAGGCCAGAGAATAGCCGGCTTACATTTGAAGCTTGAGGGAAGGGTGGTGGGAGAATAATGATGAGACTGGAGAGACGGGGAACTATAGTGGGAGGAAAAGAGGATAAAGTACAGAAGTGGGGAGCCATCTTATTTCAATGCACATTTGAAAATAACCAGGATTAACCCTGAGCAGGAAGATGTCTGCTTAACAGTGAAGTCACATTCTTCCAGATTCAAACCACAGAGCGTTAGGATGTGCAATAATGCAGGTAAGAAAATCAGTGCGCTACCAATGCACCATAAACTCTGGTACTCAAGTAGAATGCCAGAAAGATGTATTGCTTTAGATTAATTTTTGTTCCTGTTTTTGTAAATTGCAGTATTTTCTTCAAACCGGACTTCTTCAAATGGGCTACTTTTGATTACATCAGGCCAGTAAAAATAGCGTTGGGCTGATAGATGAGATGTAAGGTGCTCTTGACAACATTTGGCGGGGTTTTGAAAATATTGTAAAAACAATATTACCAAATAAGCTGTCATTTCATTGTCAAAAACATACAAAATTAAGTAAACTTCATTGTGTCCAGTGACTCTTCCCTTTCGTCATCATCACTGACATTGTCTCTATTACGTAAGTGCTACAACCATATGGGTTTCACTGTACAGTTTTGCAGGGATGAGTCCTGAAACCCTGAAATGAGTTAGCATTTTAGCACTCCCAGTTTCCTCATCCCAAAGTCAGGGAGTTTCTTGAATGGGTTTTTGGTAAGATGCCTGAAATAAGGTGTGTGGCTAACATAAGCCTGAGAGACTTTCACATTTTACATAAAATACGTCAGTAAATACCCCACACGTGAATTTTAAACCTTTTATGTGTCTTAAAAAACATAGTTGTGGTGGCAGCATTAAGTCATGCAACCATGGTGTAATTCGTTTATAGCCGAACATTAGCTTTTTTTATTTATGGTGGTATTCTCTCTAACTTGAGGAAACCACTGGCACATCAGTGAGCAAACTCCTGTGTATAGGCGTGATGTGCCAATTACAGAAACACTGCAAATTTGTCAGTACCTATCTGGGGCTTGTTGGCCTTCTTGGTGCTAATACTAATGGAATATTAGGTGCAATTGTTGCTTTTCTAATAGATTGTGGCCTGGACATCAAACACATAGTAGGAACTAGGGCTGGGCGGTATGACAAAATTTTCATATCACCTTTTTTTTTTAAAAAAAATCATGTCAGTTTCACGGTATTTGGCGGTAATTTGCTTGGGTTCGGCCCACTTGACATGCTGCTGTTTTGTGCTATGGCCTAGTCAAGTGCTTGCATTTGTTATTTACGTGACAACGCCTGTGTTGCCTTACGTGGCAACACAGGCTCCACTCCATTAGTGCTGTGCTTGGTTATTTGTTAATTGTCTCGGACTCGGGTCGGCTTCGGTCAGGAAAATGCAGCCTGAGCCGCACTCTAGTGTTCTCACGTGTGTGTGTGTGTGTGTGTGTGTGTGTGTGTGTGTGTGTGCGCGCACGTATCTGTGTGTGTGTGTGTGTGTGTGTGTGTGTGTGTGTGTGCGCACAATGGGGCGAAACTCCGTTGTGCGCATTACAGAGAGCAGAGGAGAACTGTAAATGTGCGACCATGTAGAGACAGAAATGACATGCCGTGATGTAAATAAGATAAATAACATAAGGCTATTTAGTTTGTTTAATAAAAGGACAAGGTTTAGACTAGAGGTGGACTGATTAACTGGTTTGGCCAATTAATCAGCGCTCATAGGATGTTTTCCAAACTATCGTTTTCGGTGGAGAAAGGCTCCGATAGTTGATGATGGCTGCAAAGTTTTTTTCCCCTGCAGCGCAACAAGCTGTTTCCTCTCCTCCCCCGCTCTCTCTCTCTGTTCGCTGAGGGGAGGGGCCGCTAGAGAGAGCGAGAGAGCGAGAGTGAGACGGCAGACACAGCGTGTGCAGATGTTGCAGGGGAAACCACCACCGCCTGGAGATAAGCGGTAAGCGTGATTCTAAGTGCAATAAAACCTTCACGAGTTAAAAAGCCAAAAAACCATAGACTGTATAAAACACATAACCTCCTTGTCGGAGGTAATAAGTACTTGTTCAACAAGCACAAATGTGCATCATATTTCAGCATAAACAGCGATATTTCCCTGTGCATGTTTTTTATGACCAGTGACTACAGCATGCTTGTTAAGTAAACAAACAGCTTGTTCAGAACACGCTAAAATGAAAGCTGTCTATGTGCAGTCTGTTTATCTTAGTTTGCCACAAATCTTAAAATTTGGCAAATTCTTGTAAACTTTAGCTGCTGGCTGAGACAACCACAAAGCATTTTCCTGACCAAACCTGACCCAAGTCTGGCACAGTTTGTTACCTGACATAGTTATTGTTATGGACAGTGAGTAAATAACCACCAACAGACTGCTGTTACACACAGGCAAACACGCTGCTCGCACAGCAGCGCAGCACAGCACTGTATGCACACTCATTTGGAGCGGAGCCTGTGTTGTTTTCAGGCGTTGTCAAAATAAATAACAACTTCCAGCACTTCAATAGGTCATAGCACAAAACAGCATATCAAGTGACTTTTTACTTTATTATATTCAATAAAATTGTATGTTCCTAAATCTTGAGACACCTCATATGTAAGCTAGACAGACATTTCACCTGCTCATTACTGTGCACAAATGTACTGTATGTACTTAGTCCTAAAGAGCCCTTCTGGTGCCAGTAGATACACAGAAACATCCCAGCAGACTGTGCTTTGCAAGCATACAAAAAAGTTTCATGCGTGTGAAAAAGATTTTTCGTGCGTGTGCTTCACCTCCGCTGCTACAACTCCATCCTAGGGGAAACACTGTATATAGTGACTTTGCTGTTGTAAACTTGACTGGTTTTTTTTCTTTTTTTTAAACTGTTAATTAGGAAAACCCCAATTCTTAGATTAACTTATCATTGATAAAGACCCAGACTGTTAAGACTAAAGGCCTGGATATGAAGCATCCGTAGTGCCAAATAATATAACGGTAGTTTCTAAAGAGCTAAGACGAAAAACAAAAATCAACAGCAGCAGTCATATTTCAGCAGCGGCGGTGCTTTGGTATGAGTCCTGCAGCCATTCTCACCTCTAAACTTTTCTCTATGCTCTCACTCTAGCCGGCTCTAGCACCCCTGTGGTGTGCAGCAGTGAAATGGGTCTCCACTGAAACACCTTCCTGCAGCGTACGTTCCGGACGTTGTTTGGGCTATTCACCGGCATTGGGGTATATGAAAAATTCATATCATAACGAAAATAAATACCGGTTTTTGGTACGAATCCATATGCCACACAGCCCTAGTAGGGACTACTACCAAGCCCCCAGGAATAGCACCAAACTTTGAAGCAAACTTTGCATAGT
This sequence comes from Epinephelus fuscoguttatus, assembly GCF_011397635.1. Classification (NCBI taxonomy): domain Eukaryota; kingdom Metazoa; phylum Chordata; class Actinopteri; order Perciformes; family Serranidae; genus Epinephelus; species Epinephelus fuscoguttatus. The sequence continues at coordinate 4,735,969 of NC_064770.1, read as the reverse complement.
GGTCAAAAGTAGATCACATGATGCCATGAGGCCCAAAAATATTTGTTTTCCCATAGACTTACAAGGGGAAAACGACATCTGTAAATCAGGGGATACATTTGTCACAACCCCCAAGAAATGACTCGTTATCAGGATTTGATTCATTCCATCTGATAACATTTCTAAAGTCTAGGGGAGCTGCATTATTAAATCATTTTACTTCTTTTTCAGGTTAGCAGAGGGCTTAACTAGAAGTCAGCCTCTTGGCAGACGGGAGTTAGCTGTTGGCCACACTCGGCCGTGCCCAGGCAGGTGCCTGCTCTGTGGGCCCCACAGTGTGGATAATCTGGGTGATTATATACTGCAGGAATGGAGCTTTTTTGGCTTCATGCACCCTGAGCAATTTTCTTAGAATGGACACTGCCTCTAATGCTGTATCCAGGTCTCTTTATACATCCGTGATTTCTACAGATGAGTCAAGTGTTACAGTCAGAAAAAAAATCACTTAGTTTTAACACTGCTCAAGCAAAAGCAGCAAAAGCACCTAGCCCACAGCTTTATCATTGTGTATCTGTATCCGTTGTATCTGTTCTCACAGTTGAGAAACCTCAGTGAAGTCTATGAGCACAGCAAAAGAACTCCTGCTGCATAAGTCTTTTGCTCCTTACTTCTCCTACGGGGAGGGAGGTATCCAACTTTTTCAAATCAATTTTGATTACATGGTCAGAGGAACTTATAATTGGTTTGCTTATTCAGCAAAATAGCAGAGTGGTGACATGAAGACTAAACGATGGAGGCTGTCTGCTGAAGTTGATATTACTCTGCTTCGTTGGTTGATCTCAGACCACATCGAAAGAATTTCAAATCAAGAAAATGCACTGAAGATAAACTTCAGTTTGGCATCGGACGCAGAACACTGCTAGTTAGCCAGGATTTTGAATATGATGCACAGCAATAAATCAAGTATTCTTTGAAGCACTTTGAAGGAAAAAACTGGAGAAGGAGAAAACTATGAACAAATACTTCCAGCTGGAAATAGGAGGCACCCTGGATGTGATTATGGATCTTGAAAGACTGTATGTCTTCATTGAGGAGGGTTTAAAACATTCCTAAAGTAGACCTACTCAGTCAGTTTCTTCAATATGTTACAATTCCATTGTTTCTGAAAATGATACTCCAATACAGGTAAATGTTTCATGGGTTTCCATTCAGTCCATGATCAGAGAGCATCTGGTTTGGAGAAACTGTTAGATATTTATTGAAAAAGGAAATATCTGTGATTAAATGCCAAGAACAGGCTTATGATGCTGAAGCCACACTGGATGGTGCGTTTCTCACAGTCTAAACCTGGTCCTGAACGTTGCATGTCAAAATGGGGCACAGGTAAAGGAATCCTATGATACTGCACAAAAACTATGTTTTTTGTTTTCAATCACAGCAATAAAAGATGGCTTCTTGAGTCACAGTTCATAGTGACAAGGCAACCAACACTTAAGCAGTTATGCCCAACACTCTGGGCAACCAGAAATAATGTGCACTCACAGCATCTTTGTTTCCCAGATGTAATGAAAGCACTGAGGAAAGTATATCTTATCTAAAGAGCAAGATGAGCATGCTAGGGCCGAGGGATTCAGACAACGCATAAAAAATGTCTCCAGAACACAACATGAATATTTTGCAGGTAAGCAAGTATCTTACTAGTGCAGATCCTCGCTTCACTCAGAGGTGAGTTTCACAGTCTTAAACAAACTCCCCCAAAACCTTGCCAGGTCATGGCCATGCTGCTTCATTTCCACAGAAATATGCTAGGCACACCAAAAGACATTTTGATGAGTTATGTGAAGATGAGAGGCTATTGAATGCAGAGGAGCTCTTCAAAATGCCAGTATTTTATGCAGTTTAGATGCACAAGTGACATGTAGGTTCTGTGGCATGCAAAAGGCAGCATAGAGGTTTGGGTTTTTCCATCCACCAAAAGGGTTTTGTTAAAATCCGGTGATGAAATGTAAATCAGCAAGTGCCCTGGCTGACCAATACAAAGCTGAATTAACAGAGAATTTCCAGAACAAGTACACTGATTTACAAACATGTAAAGAGCTATGTTTTAACAAACAGTAACACCTTGATTTGGATTGAAGTGCATGGAGTTCCCCATTTTATATCATGCTTGTGCAAGCCTCTTTTGCTTGACACAAATACAAATATACAGTACAGGCCAAAAGTGTGGACACACCTTCTCATTCAATGCGTTTTCTTTATTTTCATGACTATTTACATTGTAGATTCTCACTGAAGGCATCAGAACTATGAATGAACACATGTGGAGTTATGTACTTAACAAAAAAAGGTGAAATAACTGAAAACATGTTTTATATTCTAGTTTCTTCAAAATAGCCACCCTTTGCTCTGATTACTGCTTTGCACACTCTTGGCATTCTCTCCATGAGCTTCAAGAGGTAGTCACCTGAAATGGTTTTCCAACAGTCTTGAAGGAGTTCCCAGAGGTGTTTAGCACTTGTTGGCCCCTTTGCCTTCACTCTGCGGTCCAGCTCACCCCAAACCATCTGGATTGGGTTCAGGTCCGGTGACTGCGGAGGCCAGGTCATCTGCCGCAGCACTCCATCACTCTCCTTCTTGGTCAAATAGCCCTTACACAGCCTGGAGGTGTGTTTGGGGTCATTGTCCTGTTGAAAAATAAATGATGGTCCAACTAAACGCAAACCGGATGGGATGGCACGTCGCTGCAGGATGCTGTGGTAGCCATGCTGGTTGAGTGTGCCTTCAATTTTGAATAAATCCCCAACAGTGTCACCAGCAAAACACCCCCACACCATCACACCTCCTCCTCCATGCTTCACAGTGGGAACCAGGCATGTGGAATCCATCCGTTCACCTTTTCCGCGTCTCACAAAGACACGGCGGTTGGAACCAAAGATCTCAAATTTGGACTCATCAGACCAAAGCACAGATTTCCACTGGTCTAATGTCCATTCCTTGTGTTTCTTGGCCCAAACAAATCTCTTCTGCTTGTTGCCTCTCCTTAGCAGTGGTTTCCTAGCAGCTATTTGACCATGAAGGCCTGATTCGCGCAGTCTCCTCTTAACAGTTGTTCTAGAGATGGGTCTGCTGCTAGAACTCTGTGTGGCATTCATCTGGTCTCTGATCTGAGCTGCTGTTAACTTGCGATTTCTGAGGCTGGTGACTCGGATGAACTTATCCTCAGAAGCAGAGGTGACTCTTGGTCTTCCTTTCCTGGGTCGGTCCTCATGTGTGCCAGTTTCGTTGTAGCGCTTGATGGTTTTTGCGACTCCACTTGGGGACACATTTAAAGTTTTTGCAATTTTCCGGACTGACTGACCTTTATTTCTTAAAGTAATGATGGCCACTCGTTTTTCTTTAGTTGGCTGATTGGTTCTTGCCATAATATGAATTTTAACAGTTGTCCAATAGGGCTGTCGGCTGTGTATTAACCTGACTTCTGCACAACACAACTGATGGTCCCAACCCCATTGATAAAACAAGAAATTCCACTAATTAACCCTGATAAGGCACACCTGTGAAGTGGAAACCATTTCAGGTGACTACCTCTTGAAGCTCATGGAGAGAATGCCAAGAGTGTGCAAAGCAGTAATCAGAGCAAAGGGTGGCTATTTTGAAGAAACTAGAATATAAAACATGTTTTCAGTTATTTCACCTTTTTTTGTTAAGTACATAACTCCACATGTGTTCATTCATAGTTTTGATGCCTTCAGTGAGAATCTACAATGTAAATAGTCATGAAAATAAAGAAAACGCATTGAATGAGAAGGTGTGTCCAAACTTTTGGCCTGTACTGTATGTGTGTATGGTACAGTTGGTAAATTTGGTAAAATACCACTGTGTAAGAAATGCGCCTTCCACAGAAACCCCTGCACTTTCTGCTTTTACAGACAATGCATATATTTATATTCATGTACATCACACCTCTGTGCTGGCATCTCATTCACTTCCCTCTCTTCTTCTCTATCCGTTAATGTCTCCCTGTTGGCGCTCCTTTCCCTCATGTTCCAGTTCAATTTGAATATCAAATACCTTGTCTTATCTCTCCACTCTATTATTGTCTCAGGAAGACTGCAAGTGACTCTTGATGTTGCCAACAAACAGTTCATTGCTTTGGAGTATAAATACTTTTGTGGCATCAGTACAGTCCACCGGTGGAGCTGCCTGTAATTAGAAGGCCTCTGGGGTACGTGGTGACAGTCAGGATGGAAAACTGTGCGATCATGATGAAAAATGTGGAGGATGATAATTGTGAAAGCATTAGTGATCATTACTGTAGACCATTATTCACAGATGAGATCCCCTTCTAGTAGCATTATTATCTTGTTTTTATTACAGTGAGGGGTTTTGTATTGTGACCATTGAGTTCCTCTGAATCCTTTCTAATTCGATGCCAAGTGCGGCAATACCTCCTCCGCCTTAAATGTAAACTGTTTATATGTAGAGTATAACATTGATTCTGTTGCTTTGAACCTTTAACCATTTTGGCACAGCCTATTTTCAGACATTTTTCAGCTATTTGCCCACTTTAAAATATTTGTTAGATAAGTAATCTAAAGTAATGACTTTCATTGCTTTGATGAAGAAATTAAAAGCATTAAATTACACATTTCATTTGGGTAACTTGTGATCTATTACATTTCAAAAATAACCTTCCCAACACTAAAAACAATGACATCTGTTTGCACCTGCAGTGGGTGTATCTTATACTAGAAGTAATTAGAAATTGTCTGATATGCTTCATTTTCTGTATTAAATTGCATTTTACTGTGTTTCATATTCCTCATGAACCTCACCTTTGAGACAAAGTAAGTCTAAATTAGGTCTGAATAAAAGCTCTAAAACTGTTAAAAGTTCCAGTGTGTAAGATTTAGGGGAACTGAGTGGCATTAAGTGGTGAGGTTTGCAGATTATAACCTGCTTAAACTTCTCCCAGAATTTCTTTAGTGTTCTCAGTTAAGGAGGTTTTTACCAGGAGCAAAACTATCTGCTGAGGTCTCTTCTCCAAAACACGTTTAAACCATTAAAAATACTCAACAAAGCAGTTTAATGTTAGAAAATCTATGCTTTCCGAAGCTCTTGTCACAAAGGGGCTGCTAACTACCATGGCTGATGCAAAACCTCAAAAATGTCCCTGTCTAGAGGCAGTTTTTGGTTTGTCCATTTTGGACTACTGTAGAAACATGGCACTGCAGCTTGGTGATCTCCATACACAAGGACCCTATGTAGATATAAATGGCTAATTCTAAGGTAACAAAGACAAAATAAAGAAAGCTGCCACAAATGCACACAAACAAATCAGCACTTTTAGAAACTGAAATGTTAGCGGAAGGCCTTTCAGAAGATGTCAGTGTAAGTGATAGGAGTTCCATCCCAATCCCAATGTCAAAGCTGTGCTTGAACTATTTCTGGATATCATCTGCAGCACATGTAATCTGTACCATCCTGAAGCATACATTCAAGGATAGGGATGCACCAGCCTTTATATGGGAGGTGACTGACCAAATAGTCAAGTGCAAAAGCCTGGTCTTAAAGTTAGTTTGGTAGCCCACTCAGCCTTCTGCATGCTGTTTCACAAGAAAGTGAGACCACATGGAACAGCAGGGCAGCAATGCTGAGCTCTGTCGCCAAGCCACGGGAGATCCTCAAGCTGCTTTAAGGGGCAAGAACAGCACATGGAGGAAATGCAGGTGGAGGCAGGGCCGTCGCAACCGGACAGGCAAACTAGGCAATTGCCGAGCTGGAAGGGGGCCCCCAGAGACGGCTGACATTGGTCCATATCAATGACAATATAATGGAACCCCTATAGACACTGCAACAACGACAACGCGTTGGAATCCCCCCTAATGGGGCCCCCTACTAGCTGCTGCTTGCGAGTGGCAGTGGAAGTAGGGTGACCAGACGTCCCGCATTGTACGCAAGGTTGGTTCTACGCAGGGGCAGGAGGGGGCAATGCCCCCTCAAACAATTGTCTTGCCCCCTCAAATCAAAATGTTGGAAATATACCACTGTTAATGAGAGGGGTGTTGTTTTTACCCTTACTGGTTTTAACAACTGGAAAGCAGCACTTCATCAGGACAAAGGGCTACAGAGGCATTCGTCCAGCCACAACCATGTGCATGCTTCATCCCTCTGCACAAAAGTAGAGAGGCTACAGGGGGGTCTGTAGATTCTCTGTTGGTTGGCAAAACACAACTAGAGAAAAACCAATACTATGTCAAGAGTGTGGGCAGTGCTATAAAGTTTCTCTATGTAAAGGAGTTGGGGCTCCATGGGACAGCAGAAACTTTGAGATATGATAGGTGTACAGCTGGTAATGATGATGATGTTGCTTCAGGTCTTTTTCTCAAACTAATGTAGTATACATTGGCGAAGGATGAGAAACTAGCAAGCACTGCTAAAGTCATCCCAAACAATGCTAAATATACATCCAAGAACATCCAAAATGAAGTAATCCAAACACTGGCAGACATGTTGCTTGGAGAGGTAAGGAAAAAATATGAAAATGCTGATGCTGCAGGGTTTTGCCTCAAAAGTGATGAGACCAGGGACAGGCGCAATGTGGAAAACCTGTCAGTAATGACAAGATTTTTCAGCAATTCCATGCCAGAAGAGCACCTTATTGGGTTGCTTGACTTGGACCGACTTGATGCGTAGCACATCACCTCTGAGATCCTGACATGCCTTTCTGGTGCTGGCTACAGTGCTGACAACATACTTAGCCAGTGTTATGATGGAGCTTCTGTGATGAGTGGGGTAAGAGGTGGTGTACAAGCTCTGCTCCAGAAGAAGCTCGCTAGGTATGTCCCATACATCCACTGCTACAATCACCAACTGCACTTAGTGGTTGTGCATGCCATGCAGAGTGAACCATGTGCAAAATGATTTTTTGACCTCTAGTTCACTGCACAACTTCTTTCATCACCACTACGTGACTAAGAAATATGATGCACCTAATCTTAGAAGGCTGCTTCAAATCTGTTGGACAAGCCACTGTGAGGTGACAAGGTACATTATTGAGAACCAAGACCAGATTCTCAATATCCTGTCTGAGATGACAGAGGATGATGGTGCTGCAGTTGACTTGTGCACTGAGGCATCAGGCCTGCTCTGTCAAAATAAGAGGCAGCACTTCTTTGAGACAGGGAAATTTCTAGTGCGGATGCTTGGTGTCCTGAAACCAGCAAATGCAATACTGCAGTCTCAGTATGTGGATATGTGCAGTGCTTCTGAGGTTGTCGGTGCAGCACTGGATTCCTTAAAAAACATGAGGGACCATGACAATGAGTATTGGGGAGAGTTATCTCAGGCAGCTCCTGGGGATGACTTACATCCTCCAAAGAGAAGGAGAACAATGAGCAAACACCTCGATCAAAGTGTTGTGCTCTCAGCTGTGGGCCATACAGACACTGATGATCCGACCATTCCCCCCCATCAGTCACTGAAAAGATCTCTGCTCAGCATCCTTGACAGGGCCATTCAGAAATGGAAACGAGATTTTCTCAGAAAAATGTTGACCCGATGAAAGCCCTAGCTAGCCTTGCGCCCAAATCTGTGGCTTTTCTAGATGCAACCCTGTTGCACCCTCTGGCTGTGCTGGCTGGCACTGTGGTAGACGATGCAAGTCTGAAAAATGAAATTCTTGTGGCAAAACCGATGTTGCTAAAGAAACGTCCAAATGAAACAGACCTGTCCACTGTGTGTAAACACCTGCACAAGTACAAGGAGGCCTTTCCCGAGTTGCAAAAATTGTATGTAACAGCCCTGGTAATTGGCGTGTCTTCAGCATCATGTGAGAGTTCCTTTTCCACATTGTCACAGGTCCTCACCCCCTATCGTCGCACCATGTCACACGAGAGAAAGAGGAATTTGGTGATCTTGGCCCATGAGAAGTCCATCACAACTAACTTGGACATGGACGAATTTGTGAGAGTTTTTGCGAAGGGAAGGGAAGTCTGTTGTTGTAGAGTGGAGTGAGGAGAAAGGAGAGTGAAGAGATGTTGGTTGTGCCTGGATGAAGGATATTTTTATTTTATTTTTTCTTAATTTTTATTTCATTTTTTCTTTATTTTTATTTCATTTATTGTTTATTTTATTTTTCAGTTTTCCTCCCTGACCGATTGCCACCTTATTGTGGTCAGGGGATTTGTGTGCCTCAGTGACCCTAAGAGCTATACCAGCAGGAGCTTAGTTTTCAGGTGAGACACCCACGTTGGACAGGTCTTAGGGTAGAGGCCTGACAAAGTGCAATCCATTTCTTTAGGTTGGGGGTTGGACACACAGCTAACAACAACCCAATTCCATGTAGAAAACACTGTTATCAACAACAACAAAACAAGTGGTGAGCACATTTGAGACCACGGGACTTTGACACCCTCTATAGGGCACTCACACAGCATCCCCACATCCTGCGAGTGAGTGAGTGAGTGAGTGACCTTTATTTGTCAGCTCTAGCTATGGCAAAAATGTGCTGGAGCATGATGCCCCCTTCACATTTAAGACTGCCCCCTCATATATGCCTGCCTAGAACTGGGCCTGATTGTGCAGGACTGCACAGCATTTCTGTCTCTTTTCACGTGTCACGCAAATTGAGACCATGTCCTGCATGATTGGTTGCCACCCGCGCTAGCATTGTTGGAGTACCGTAGTACTACGGTACCACTACTGCGGGATAAGTTCAAAGTCCAATCGCAAAAGGGTGAGTGTGCAAGCACATATTTCAACCAGCAGCAGAAACGAAAGGCGAATCCTGCCAGTTGTGGGTTGTGGGGGTCACAGACGCCGTATTCCTGTCAAATACACCACAAGATAAGGCTTACCAGTGACGGGGAAGTCCGGCTCCAGGTCCAATAATTTCCTCTTTATTGATTTCATGACTGCCCAGAAATACCTGAACAGTTGAGCCGTGGCGGCACACAGGTATGTGGCATGTCAGAGGAGAAACAAGCCTTTCACATTTCTCTGTTTGTGGCAGGTAACGGTCCACAAACCTCACCGCACTGAAGGGACTGTTCTTTACTTGTCAGAGGAGGAGGGTGGCTGGTTGATTTTTATTTTATTTATTTATGTTATTTTGATCCCCCCTATGTTAATCACTTATTGATGCTGTTTTTGAAGTATGAATAAGTCAATAAGTAATTTATTCCATTGAAATAACAGTGATGCGTTATAGAAAAGTGATTTATCTTTTTATAAATGACAAAAGGCACATCTGCCTCATCTTTGCTGTGGTATCGTGATACTACTCATACTCAGAACCGTGATACGGTTTGGGGGGGGGCTCCAAGATGGCTGGGTGGAGGTCCTCACCACAACTTTTACAGATTCATTGGGGGGACTGCTACCCATCAATCCTGTTGTGGTACTATTGACTGAAATGACATTGTGAGCACACACACATCCAAAGCCATGCAGGTGTGTTCTTAGACAAATAGATTACGATCACCTCCACCAATAACATTGCCACCTTTCTTTCTCCACGTTTAAAGACGTTAACTAGAATTACCTCCCCGCGGTTGTATGCCTCCGTGAGCGAGTCAAGTTTCTCCTACAGTTTACATCCATTTCTGTAAAAACATGGATACTTCACACACATTGCCCCCCCAACAGCAAAAAAGATCTACACAATCAGTACAAATTTAAGGTGGGTACCCAAGATGAGTGTCACCAATCAGTGTGTCTCACCAAATATTTCTCCTTCTGTTCCTGAAACATGGCATTGAATAATGGCCAGAAAAGTGTTTTATGCAAAATATTATGATATCACAGTGAAGCTGACCTGTTGGACATAAAATGTCATCACTTCATTATTTTTTTCTATTAGACATTTTGTGAAGTTTTGTCATAGTTGGCACATAAATTCTTCAGTTATGGCAAAAATCATATTTTTAAGGTTACATTGACTTTCCCCTTTGACCCCCAACCACAAAATTCTAATCAGTTTATTCTTCAGTCCATGTGGATGTTTTTGTCAAATTTAAAGAAATTCCCTTAAGGTGTTCTTGAAATATCTCATTAACAAAAGTGAGACAGACAAGTTCACAGTGACCTTGACTTTTTTACCACCAAATCTAATCACTTTATTGTTAAGTCCAAGTGGACAATTGTGCCAAATTTGTAGAAATTCCCTTGAGGCGTTCTTGTGATATCATGTTCACAAGGATGGGATGGACATAAAAATCTTAAAGACACATAATGCCTCCAGAAGCAGCTGTTGCCGGCATGGGGGCAAAAGAAAGCACACGGTGGATGAAAGGTTGGCAGTCTAAGCAGAAGCTTAAAGAGTAACAGCAGCCTTCATCCCAACCCTGCAGGCCCAGTCTGAGCAAACTAGATGAAGTGAAGAGAAACTTCAACCTGTTACATTTCAGTCTGTGATACTTTATTATATATGGGAAGGGGAAGTGGGAAGATGCCCTGGAAATAATCAAGCCCAGAGACAGTATTCCTGTTCATTTTGTAACTGCTATTCCACATTAAAGAACACTGTATGGAACAATCTGTTTATTTAGACGAAATTTACTCATTACTGTGGTTGAGGGAGACAGGGCACTGTGGACAGCTCTCCAGCTGTAGCTGCTACCAGCAGCAGGATCAGCACCTTGGAGAGCGCCACAGCAATCTGGCCTTTGTCTCTGTCTTTGTCTCAGTCCGTTGTCTTGACAACTGTGATACTATACGGTTTACGGTTTGGAGGTTGGTTGGTGGTTTCTGGTGGTTGATTAAAGGGATAGTGCACCCAAAAATGAAAATTCAGCCATTATCTACTAGGGCTATACCCAAATATTCGGATATTCGAATATTCGTTTCTATGGGTAGGTATTCGATATGAAAATTTGGTATTCAATATTCGTTTTTTTTATCTACTTTTTTTGGTTTATTTTTTTTAACATTGTTTTTTGGTGCTAAATGTAGTCTTTTTGTTGCTGGTAAATGTAGGTTATCAATAAAAATCAAAACTTTTAAATTGCATTGTTAAAAATGTGAAAATATAGTATCGCCTACCAACTGAGCTTGTGTGCACGGCAGGCTTGAGCGCATCCGTCTGAGGCTGTGGATCAATGCCAAGTTTTACCACGTTATCACTATTCCCTCTAACTTGTAGCTGTTTTTTCGTTATCTTTTGAATTTAATATGAATTATGGAACCGTTTTTGCCAACGTTTGTTTCCCCTGTTTTGTACAATAATTTATTGTTTAAAGTTTCAACAAGTTTCTTTTGGAGTGCGTGACACAAGTGTGTCTTGAAAACGACCGCGGACTGTCACCTGCTCAGTGCATCAGTACCTTCGGATGCCGTGACAGTAATAGTCAATAATGTCAAAATATCATTTACAGACCGATTTAACAGACGATCACTGCTGCCCGAACTGCAGGTCCATTTGCGGGTCCCACAGGTTACGGGTCGACCCACACATCACTACTCAGCTCAGTCTATAAAGGCTGTACACAACAGTAAGGCTATAGACATTATATTCTATTCAGGCCGGCAGAACCAGCAGCGCATCGGCTCTACAGTGCACGGCACTGCTGATTAACCATTTTATCGCAGCACAGAGTGTCTGCCAGCAACCAATTACTTGCAGAGGCTTCCTACAACTTGTTTCAGCGGTTCCGATTTAATCAGAAGACAAATTAAACAGGATGACTAGCCAATGTGAAAATCAAAAGAAAGCATAGAATAATGTACTGAAGTAGACTGCTGTGCCATCACATTTTTTTGTGGTTTTACAGCAAAGATCCGGTCGCTGCTGTGCAAAACTCAGCAATACAATTGGGTCCAAAAAAAACCCTGGAGTCCCCCCCCACAGCACCCCAGATTAAAACATCCAAAAACACATAATTGAAACCACAAAATATCTCCATACTGCTCGTCCGTAGTGATCCAAGTGTCCTGAAGCCCCGACATAAAAAGTTGTTTGGAAAAACTCTGTTTTTAGCCTCATTGTAGCATGTAGCTCTAACTGCCTCTCTGTGCACTGCACTCATGGCTGCATTCTCTCTCTCTCTCTCTGTCTCTCTCTCTCTCTCACTAACCTACATGCACACTCGCGCACACACACGTAGACCTCCTACTTGTGGTAAAGTCACACATTGCTCTGTGAGCAACTCCTTAAGAGCAGTTAGCCATTACCACAGTCTCCAGACATATGTGTTGGCACAGCTACTTTGTTAGAACATACAGTGTGTTTGATTCCGCTGGATGCCATCTTGTGCGTATTTTAAAGGAGCACATGAGGCCTGTGGTTTTATGACCCTTTGTCTCTGTCACTCTTATCAGTACGTGGTGACGTGTTTCGCGGTCGCCATTTTAGGTCTGTGGTAACATGACAAACTGAGACAAAGATTTCCCCCTTTTTTACTAACAGTTGGTCATTGATCCCTGAATCCAGGGTGGTTCCCCGGGATTATTAGTTTACATTAATAATTTAATTTCTTAATTAACTGCAATTAGTAATTAATAATCAATAACCAACTTGCCTTTACAAAATCCCAACATTATTGATATCATATTTACCAAAGTCAAATCATCACCACGGGAAATTATAAGGATTTTGGACTTAACGATTTTTTAAATGATTTGTCAATCTCTGACACTAATAGTATTTTTTCTATTATGGATCCTGCCATGGCACTGCAAAACTTTTCAAAATCTTTTAAAGGTATATTAAGTAGTCAGGCTCAGACACACTATCTGCATTGAACGTCCACAGACAGCTAGGGTGATGCAGACATGCATGCAATTCTATTCATAGTACAACTGAGGGTTGGCATCAGCCCCCGACAGTAAACAGGAGAGCTGGGAGGTGAGCTTACTGTCCTCCTACTGCCAACATTGGGTGAAAGTGGAACTAAAAAAAACACTGCTGGGTTTGGAATCACTTGTTTGAGTGCAGACAACATTAAAGCAGTGGAGAAGCAAAGAGTACATGCACTAGATGTGTTCACAACAATGGAAAGTTTGCACAGACACGCTTAAAATACTAATATGTACAACACAGAAGAGAGGAATTGATCTCTTTTTGCTATCGATCCTCTTGATGCAGTACATAGAGCATTTTGGTATCAATGTGCCCACCCCTACTTGACGACACCAACACCCGAGTGCGCACAGCGAGAAAGGAGAAGGAGAGATGCCGTGCTGCTGCCAGAGGAGCCCCTGAATAAGTTCCCTCTGAGTGGGAAGTCACTGAAAGAGTCTGAGAAGTCTGGGGCTGTTCATAAAACATTCAGGACGCCACAGTTTTCATCCACACTACTGAAGCCGTTCCTCCTTTTGGAACCACCGCAGAGTCGCTAATAATTTCACTTTCAGTGATGCTTGTTACTGCAGTGGATAACAGTATGTGTAGCATCCCCGGTTGAATGATGGTCTTACTCTCCAACTGATGGTTCACAAGATCTTTATTTATGACACTTGTAGCTCCAAAACATTGCTGTGAACACACCGTAAGAGCTAGGAAGAAAACAAAAAACGACAAAAATATTACTTTTCTTCTATCCTTTTGAACCTTACAATATTCAATAATATTTAACCACAATTCAAATACATTTACTGTAATTTAAAGCTTAAATCTGAAAATGAATTGACTTTGCTATTCAAGTAAAACTATTAAATGACCCTTTTTAACTGTTTTTAGCAATTAGTGACAATCTCCAATAGAGTGCTATGATGTAGGCAAGCATATCTAACCTGAAATATTTATTCACAGTCTGTGCTGCAATAATACAACATAAATCATACAAAAATGTGCAAATTACACATAAACTGCAGAGCCTTCTCCCATGTTCAAATTTACTGCAGTTATTGCAAAACTAATCTTAAACTTAAACACAAATTTCATCTTAGTAGCAGGCTTAATTCAACCAAGGAATAGCAATGACAACAGAATTTCTTTGTGTCGCGGCTAATATACCAATTAAGCTAGCCTACACATACAGCCCCAACAGTTACTCAGTACAAACTCTGAAAAGAAAAAAAAACTTCTAAGAAAAGGCATTATAATGTGACTCAATGTTGCACACAAATGACATATAAACCGACAAACCTTGTGCCCTTTTCAACCAGGTGCTAATTAACAAAAGCATGGCATTTTCGTTCGTCTGGAAGAAGCACTTTAAACATTTACCGTCGTGCACGTCTCTTACTTCCTACCGCATTCTGCCTTCAAAATAAATGCACCTTCAAAATAAAAGCACCCATTTTATAATTTCACAAAATGAGACAAAATCAACATAGGTCACAAGAAAGCATTAATAAACTGAACAAACATCGTAATTTAGGTCATTTACAGTATGACATCAATATGTTAAGTCGAAATACTGCAAGTACCATGATATGTATTATCATATTAAAAATTATACCGGTATTATCGTGAGCGATATGATATGGCCTACTCTTGTCATGGTGCATTAGCCATTTATATGTAGTTCCTGTTCACATGGTTGTAAAGATAATAATCACTAGGCTAATAAAGAAGAAAACACCACCACGCCTAACAATTCACCGTTAACATGAAAATACCAACATAGCATAACAACATCAGGCTTTTTTTTCCACCCAGTACTTGTCCAGTAATGTCCTCACATCCAGGCGGCTGCTCTGTGCTGGGGGACTTTGTCTGGGAGAGTGTGTGTATGCTACCTGGTCATTTCTTCAGATGGGAAACAGCATCCTGCCACAGCGCCCATCTATCAGGCCCAAATGAGATGTCAAGGGTCAACTGCGACGCAGAGCATCGCATCGCCCTTTCTCCACAAGCTGCCTATTTGTCACCACAAATGAGGAAAACAGCGTTCTCTAGGGGTCCTTGACACACACACACACACACACACACACACACACACACACACATGCACACACGTACACAAACACACAAACAAAGACACACAGAAACCAGACTCACACACACACATTAATTAGGCAGCCCACACATGGTTGAGCGTCTGCCGTGGAGGCTGACACACACACACACACACACACACACACACCTAGCTCTTTAGATGGAATGTGTGGAAGACACAACACATCGCTTTTCTTTGTTTTGTTTTTTTTATCTTCCAGCTCTCATAGCTCCATGTGTTTCTGTGTCACACGGGTATTGCAGTGTGCTGGTATTAGCTTGCTTTTAGCCATTGTTTTGTTCATGAACACTCAAACAAATGTGCACAAAGTGTAGGCCTACAAATGATGCTGCTTCCAGATGAGGCCCTGCTGAGCAGGCCAGTCTCACACCAGCATGATGAAATCTAGAATTTTATTTATTTTATCCACACTTTTTCCTGGTCTCAGGTTACCTTGTGTGAATTATAGGCGCAACCTCAGATTACTCCTTTCACTGGACCAGCGTCTGCGAGAATCAGCAGTATCCTACAGGTATTCCCTTGTCTTAGAGATTCTGGAGCATTAAATGATATGGGAACTGAGCCTGTCACACCTTCTCTGATGTGATCACACTATGTCTATACTGTAAGGTAATAAATCTAACTACCATAACTTCTCAAATGAAAGCTTGTATTTAAATAACAGCTAGCTCTTAAATACTGAAATAGCCATCATAAGCAGGTGAAGGTATATTCAGAATACAGATGATCAGTTATCTGCAGCTAATATGATATATTATGCACCTTATACCCAGGGCCAGGGATTGTATGATACTTTTTAAATACACGTGTTGGTAAGATAGCTGACTTTCTGTATGGATGCCATAATATTCATTTCAAGACCTTGTATACACAAAGGCAAAATGGGCCTGTCATGATAATTTCGTCATCAGTTTCTCGCACAGTGTATGAACCATAATGATCCATCATTTTGCTGAGCATTGTGTTTGTGTGTGTTGGTTTACACCAGAATTGCACCAACATTTTAGGCAACATGACGCAGCAAAATAAACAGCAGGGTTTTCCTGACCATTTTAAGACTTGGGTTCAGCAATTCCCTTTTTTTTCTCACAACCCCCACCTACTTGCATTAGTTCAGAACAGAATAAAACAACACTTCAAAGCCCACACTGTGTAGCTTACCAGTGGCGTGCAGCTACATTTTTGGAGTGCAAGAGGCACAGTCCTGATAGTCTTAGCTTGCTTGAAGGTAACTGCGGTGTTCCCGCAGCTTCGCTAAGCCCGTCATGTAGTGATTAGAGGTATCACTTGGCTTTGTTTATATCTCATATATGTTATTGTTTATTAAATTAACAGGTGTTCATTACTATATATGTTAAATATATATTAAATATTTGTTAAATTCCCATGTCTGAACATTCTTAAGAATTAAAGGTTCATTGCTCTTTGAAGGAGCATACTTGTATCATTATGCTATGATCATTATATCAGTGGCATAAAATGGCCTCAAAATGGCAATAATATCATTTATCATGATTATTTCTGGGACAATATATCAATACAGTTACCTTTTATTTTACATCTCTGTGCAAGGCAGGTTGACAGAGCATTTCTCTGGGGCCAAGGTGCAACATAAATAAATAGTACTGTATGCAAGAACACAAACATTTATATGGCACAACCATAGCCTGTATAAAAAAGATGGACAATATTACAACCCCCCAAAAGTGAAGACAAAACATCTTGATCGCCCTCCGGTGGCCCACTGCAGTATGGGTCAAAAAGCACGCCTCCTCTGTGTTAGTGGTTGGGACATGGGCCAAACTCAAAAACGTCAAATAAATTTTTCCCAAAAATGGTTTCTGTCAATTTAGGTATTTCTTATCATGCTGCTGTATGTTCAAGTATTAGTTTATCTAATAAGCTTGACTTTAATTAGTTATTTGATGATATAAAATGCTGTTTGACATCATGGCTGACAGCTATATGTGCTAACTGGTGTGCTCATGAACTGTGGCAATGCTTGTGATTGGTTGGGTGAGTGTTTGGGTGGGTACTCAACATCGCAGACTCTGGCTCCAAATGCAGTCACCAGCGCAGGATGGCAGCAGCCATATCTGGGATATTTGTTAAAATTAAAAAAGTGGGGGTAAGTGGAGATGCGCTTTCCATCTTTTTATACAGTCAGCACAACACAGTCCCTGAGCCTGCATACTTCAGATATATATAGTGCAAACAGAAGTAGCTATCATGACAGGCTAACATGCAAAAAAACTCCAACAACACTCTTCTTAAACAAGACAAGAAGTCCTTTAATGGTAAATTTGCCTGAACTCATGCAGTATGCTGTATAAAAACTTTGCCTAAGAAATACATCGGCAACTTTTTTATGCAAATTAGAATCTATCTGATCAAAGAGTAAAGAAAGTAGCCCCTATGAAAACTGTAACAGTTGAGGTCGATGAATTAGTAACAGGGAGAATGCTTGACATTCAGACATTGCCCTGTGTGTATATACAAACTAGGCTACCTATAAGGCTTT
The DNA here is from genome assembly GCF_011397635.1 of Epinephelus fuscoguttatus. NCBI lineage: Eukaryota > Metazoa > Chordata > Actinopteri > Perciformes > Serranidae > Epinephelus > Epinephelus fuscoguttatus. Next base: position 4,718,566 of record NC_064770.1, on the reverse strand, counting down.
ATTTTTTCATCAAGACGTGGCTTTGTCACCTTCTCTTTCTCGGCATGGAAGCTAGTTAAGTTGCTAGCCTAACGTGAAGTTTGAAATGTCCAGCAAGCCCAGTTTTAATCTTCAAGCCCAATTTAATCTATGTTTGCTTCCAAGGAGGAAATATATTCCTAACAAATGCAAACAATTTCCCCACTCCCAAGCAACCAATGTACATATTGGTGTCATATTTGATTCTGGTTTAAAATTCGACAAACAAATAAATTCAGTTGTTAGCACTGCCTTCTACCACTTAAGATCAATAGCAAAAGTTAAATCACTACTATCCGCCAAAGACTTAGAGACCCTACTCCATGCATTTATTTCCTCTCGCATCGATTACTGCAATTCCCTTTATACTGGACTCAGTCAGTCAACACTTTCACGCCTGCAGCTGGTTCAAAATGCAGCAGCAAGACTCCTCACTGGTACCAGGAAGAGAGACCATATCTCCACTGTACTGGCCTCTCTTCACTGGTTACCAGTGAAGTACAGAATTGATTTTAAAATCCTTTTATTTGTTTTTAAAGCACTGCATGGACTGTCACCAGGGTACATTTCTGATATGGTCATCCCTTATTCCACTTCCAGGCCCCTTAGATCTGCTGACCAATCACTGCTCCTCATTCCACACACCAAGTTAAAAACCAAAGGTGATCGTGCATTTTCAGTTGTCGGCCCAAAATTGTGGAATAGTTTGCCACTAAATATTAGAACTTCCCCGTCCATCGAAGTCTTCAAAGCACGTCTGAAGACTCACCTTTTTTCTTTAGCCTTTTAATTATTATCGTGTAAATAGGCTCTTGTGTTTATTCGATTCTATGTTTTATTTGTTGGTTGTCCGATCGCTCTTTACTAATTTATTATATCTTCTTATTTATGACTTTTGCTTTGTTTTGTTGTTTTTTTGATTGATAATTTCTGTGTTATGTGAAGCACTTTGGTCAACTTCTGTTGTTTTTAAATGTGCTATATAAATAAACTGACTTGACTTGACTTGACTTGACTTGACATATTTATATTTTTATCTCACTCAATCCCAGTTTATCCAGCTAGGTCCATTATCCAACAATTATATTCCATTTATCATCAATTTAAAACAATAAAAAAATACCTCTTGTTCCACTAGTATAGTGGTTTGTTCAAGAATACTAGTATCGAATTATTCATTGTGTTTATATTAACATAGGCTTCTTTTCTCTCTGGTGAGGAAGGTTGCTCCTACAGATAAATTTTAAAAAGGCTGCACCTGGACCCTTGGAGAAGGCCAACGTGAAGAGCAATCATCCCAGATAACCATACTCACATCATTGTTGTTTAAAAAAAGTCCTTGGAAGGGAAACAAATGGAAAGATTTAGGTGAAGAGAAGTTGGGAAAACAAAAAAGAAAACTAAGCTCAGGGTGACGGATGTGAAAGCTGCTTTTCCTCACCCTCTCCCTACAGTGAAGTGAATGGCTGTGTGAAGCAATAAGCTTCTGGCTCATACTTGGTAAAGACAAACAGAAGCAGTCCAGGGCACAAGTACTCATAGTAAGCCACTGAGTGCACATGCACATATACAGCCTGTGCAACACACAAGTGAAAGCTCAGAGTGCTGCAGTATAAAATGACTCATAGTTTAGTCACCCTGTTTAGCACCAATTGCTAATTGGCTGCCACAACAGTGATTACGTCAGCAAGGCTCATGTTTGGCCTTTACTGCACAGCTGTCAGGACATCCAAAAGAGTCAGTCAGTCCGTTAGTTTGCAACACCGACTCTGTGGAGGCAACAAAGAATAGTCCACTGATGATGGACTTCTGTTGACCAACCACAAAAAAATGGAAGTAAATAAATAAAAGGAAAGTACGTAAAATTTATTTATGTAGCACTTTTCGCAGACATAGGTCACAAAGTGCTTCACAATGGCAATATACAACAAGAAAGAAATCATAGAGACAAAGTGACTACGTGAGCCCCATAGTAAAAAGTGCACAACTAGTAAAACTATTTGCACACGCACAAGAAAAAAAGAGGAAGAAATCACAATACACAATAAAAATACATAAAATATTAATAAAATACAGCTCTCGTGCATACTGCAACAGCGGCGGCAAAAGATGGCTTCACGTGTAGACGCAGCGACGGGCGCTCTTCCTTAGTTCGCAGCTACTACCGGAGAAGGGCTTACACCCGAACCGAACTTATCAGCCTGAAACAAGACTGGACCGGCTGGACCACGAAAGGGTTCGACTCGTTCCCAGAGAGGATACGCCGGCAAGAACGGGCCGAGAGGAGGCGACAACGGTGCTGCGAAAAAAAGCCAGAAGTGGGGCAAGCGGGCCGGCATCAGAGCTAGGCTAAGCACGACTCTGCATAAACCAGCAATTCCAAGCGTTTTTCTCACCAACGTCCACTCCCTGGTTAACAAAATGGACAAAATAACATTACGGGACGTTAACAACCGGATAAACAGCTGTATCACGGTGATAACGGAGGCCTGGCTGCAGGAAAACATCCCGGACCTAGCTGTGGAGCTGGCAGGCCGCACAATCTTCCGGGCAGACCGCACATCAGACTCCGGTAAACAAGAGGAGGGGGCATGTGCGTCTATATTAACAACAGTTGTTGAGAGACAGTGTTGTTCAGACCTGGAGTTTTTACTGCTGAAGTGCAGAGCCATTTACCTTCCCAGAGAAATCACTGAAGTGTTTGTAGCTGCTGTGTATATCCACCCGCAAGCTAATGCTAACTATTAGCTAACTATTAATGCTAGCTATTAGCAGGCTGCACGACAGTATCAGCAGAACAAACGCCCAGAGGACTTCTTTATCATGGCTGGTGATTTTAATCACACTAATTTAAAGACTGTGCTCCCCAGATTTTATAAGAACGTGGAAATCAAAACAAGGAAGGACAAAACACTAGATCGGGTCTACAACAGCATTCCTGGAGCCTACAAAGCTGACTGATTGATTGATGCAGCCCATTTTGTGTGAATGTGCGGAAATTCACTTTGGACCCAGCAGCATTGTTTAGTTTCTCTAGCTCCCCTCCAAACACTCCAATTTACTGCCGGGGGCTAAGAAGAACCATCAGTTGTACTATGCATAGAATGGTATGGATGTTTGCAGGATTGCAGCTGTCCACGTACGCCCTACGATTTTACAGCCATGCTAGCAGCTCTCTGGGACTGTACTTAGGCATAGCAGTGCTTTAAGATAAATGCTAATCTCAGCATGCTAACATGCTCACAAAATGTTAACATGCTGAGATTTGCTACTGAGATAAAATGCAAAATACAACTAAGGTCAATGAATATGTCACGAGTTTTGCAAGTACTTGGTCATAAGCCAAATTGGGGAAATACAATTTTGACCCAATGATGGTACTAGAAGAAACCTGAAGGGATCATCAACGTCATTACAGTTCATCCTGAGGGGTACATGTGCATCAAATTTCATGACAACCAATCCAATAGTTGATGACATCAAGCTGTACACCAGGAGTGATTGAGACATTGACTCACTGATGTACCTCACCAGGATCTACAGCAATGACATCGGAATCTGGACTAGATAAGTTTGGTCAGATGGTGTTAAAGAGGGGATAGATGATCAGAGCCGAGGGGGCTGAACTACCAGAGGGCAGCACTGCAGATGTTCAGGACAGCTACATATACCTTGGGGTCCCGCAGGCAAATGGGAACCATGATGAGGCCGCAAGGAAGTCAGCCACAGCCAAATACCTACTAATCACAGTAGGCCATCCTACGAAAGCACTGATCATGGCAGCACAAGAACAGGCACTTAGTACAAGATCAACAGAGGCACGAGTCTACCACACCTGACAGGTCCTCAGGTGCAGGCTGTGCAAAAATGCTCCTGAGACAGGAAGATATAACCGGTATTAGTGTAGGTGACTATGAATTCAAAGCCAACTTTTTTGCCGATGACATATTATTAACACTAGCGAATCCTAAGCACTCTATTGCACAAGTATTAAAATTTATAGATACATTTGGACAGCTCTCTGGCTACAAAGTAAACTATAGTAAGAGTGAGGCTATCCCACTTAATCATTTAACTTTTCAATCACATTTGGGCACTGCTCCATTTCAGTGGAGCGCAAAAGGCATGTAATACTTAGGCATTAAAATTCGATCCCCTGTTAATAAAATAGTTGAATTAAATGCACTAGATCTAGTCTATCAGGGAGGACATTAAACGATGGACAGTCTTGCCCTTATCCCTGTGGGGCAGATTAGCTGTTAAAATGAATATGTTACCAAGGCTGGCGTTTCTTATATCATCTATACCGCTTAAATTTCCTCCCAGCTGGTCTAAAGAAGTAAATAAACTACTTTCTGGCTTCCTGTGGAAGAATAAAAAACCCACGATCAGTCATAAAAAATGAATAAACCCGCGAAGTAGAGGAGGAATAGGGCTTCCTGATATTCATCAGTATTACATAGCATATAACTCAAGATATCCCCTGCATTGGACTTATAATTAAGTTAGAGTGCTTGGTAGCTGGGAATGACTCGAAGAACAAATATTAAAAGACCTCAACAAAGAGTTATCTCTGCAAGGCTTATGGCACAATCCAAAAATCACTCCTAGAATGGACAATCCACTTTTACAATTTTCATGCGAGATAGTGAAAATGCTACAGAAATGTTTAGGTTTTAGTGGAATTTCTTTACCATCATGTCCACTATGGAACAATCTCTTATTCACTGCAGGAGGTAAAGCCCTTAAAAATAGTATATGGCAGCAACATAACATTTTAAAAATGGTAATATGATTCCTTTCAATGACTTGAAAATAAAGTTTGGGCTGAGAGATTCAGAATTTTTTTTTACCTTACCTGCAACACAATGGGAAGCAGCTCTCAAAAATAGTACTAAAATATCAAAATGTGTTAGATACAAAATTTTGCAAATAAAGACAATACACAGGGCATACATTACACCCTTCACGTTGAAGAAAATTGATCATACATTATCCAAATTGTGTTGGCATGGTTGTGAAGTAGAGGGTACGCTGATGCATTTGTTGTGGTACTGTTCTCTTGTCAAGCAGTTCTGGTTGGATGTTACTAACAATTTGTCAGACCTTCTTAATATAGATATCAAACCTTGCCCAGTCACTTGTATATTAGGTGTGAAAATGCCAACTGATCATTCAAAACTGTACATATCGTTATAACACTGGCCTTCCTATCAGCCAAGCAGATAATATTAATGAACCGGTAACAACGCAAACCAAATTGTTTCAGAGTGGAGAACTGGCGTAAGAACTTTCTGGATCTGTTATCAATGGAACAGGCTGCTCTAACTTTTCAAGATGATGCTATGCCTGATGAACTTGACAGTCCCTGGAACTTTATTAGATCCTGTTTTGCGAAAACTTAAACAGACTGTATAACTGAATCTCTGTCATACTCTGTATTCCCCCACCTCCTTTTTCGTTAGTTCATTTGTTCAGTTGTTTGTCTGACTGTTTGTCTGTTTATCGTATCATTTTGGTTGTTGTTGTCTTGTTTGTTGTTGTAACTGCTATTAAAAATGAAAAACTATTAATAAAAAAAAAAAAAGAAGAAGAAGAAGATGATGACAGCGGTGATAGATGCAGAGACCCAAGCGACAGCAACATCAGGAAGAAGAAACACAAGAAGCTCGAAAATATCAAGGACTGGAAGAGGAGCTGGACAAGCTGTGGGAAGTAGAGGCAACAGTGGTGCCAGTGGTGATCAGGGCACTGGGGGCTGTAACCTACTAACTGGGAGAGAATTATATATTAGAATTATTATTAGCTAATGTTAACTAGCTCTCCAGCAGACTCCAGGTACAACATCTGAGGTCTCTGTCAAGAAGAGTGCAGTCCTAGGAACAGGTTAGATAGTGTGCAGAACCCTCAAACTCCCAGGCCACTGGCAGAGGACCCAAGCTTGGAGAGGGGACGCATTATAATGTAATTCAATGCAACCTCAGTGAGATGTTCGTTGCAGCCACCAGCTGCTAACAGCTGACGTTAACTAGTTCTTCTCTTGCTGATTTCAAAACAGATTTGTTTTTCACGTAGCATTATCAGGTAACAATAGGGGATGTCCTCTGATGCAACAGTAATGAGTATGCTGCAAACTTTCATCCCAGAGGCATCCGGGAAAGATCTCTGTTTGTCCCAAATGCATTTACTACTGTCTCCGGGACGACAGGACTGGCTGTTACTACCCATCTTGTCACAAAATGGTGAAATTATAGAGCCCATCTGCCAAACAGTCATTGTATTCTTCTTGTACCTTCTCACTAATTTAAGTTTGTGGCTGCTAGGCTCAAGCCCTGCATTTTAGCCTGCACCAAACTGAAAAGGGTCCATGTCATTGGTCCAAGAGCCCATTGGTTCGACATCCCATTAGTCTGACGGTCCGCAGTGCTGAACGGCTCCCGGCGGGCGTATTTCTGCCTTGATGGTGCGCCGCGACCGGCTCTGGGTCAGCTGGGAAAGGCTTGAGGAGGAGCAGGCTCACAGCTTATGTGTTTGTCACTTTCTTTTTCATTTTAACCCACACCATGATCTTTTCCTAACCCTAACCAAGTGTTTTTTGTGTCTGAACCTAACCAGACCTTAACCACAGGGCATCATGATAATTTTGGAACAACGGGACTTCGGAACAATGGGTTTAATATGGTCGGAACAATGGGATGTCGGACCAATGGGCAGTTCCCACTGAAAACTTATTTGCCGATAGGCCGACGGCAGTCAGCAAGGAAAATAGCGGCCAATGCCGATGTTCAGCTGATAAATCAGTGCATCCCTTATAATTATTTTTGTTTTCAATTATCTGGACAACTCCTAACCCCATCCTTTTTTGGTTTGTGAGCTACATTCTCAAGGCCTGGTGATTACATGGTCCAAATAAATTATAACTATAATTCTCGATTTTCAGCACATTTCCACTGTAGAGGACATAAGCGTGACATCTAGATATGGACATGTCCTGCTAACGCATGCTATCCAAAATTAGTTTTCACCCCCTTAAAATTGCTCAGAATCTAGCAAACAGTTGGAGAAAACAGACAAAGCAGACACAGAAACAAATGTGTATGATGGATTGTGCCGACATAAAACTGATTCTGCGGTACAGAACTTTGCCTACATCCTTTGCAATGCTAAGTCACAGACTCTGTTTGTTTGTCACCTGTATACTGTCATACACATTTAACTTAACATATTTCTAAACTGCATCAAAACATTTACAGAAAATACATGCTACAAAATTTGCAGGACTTTTTCCTCAACACAACATGAGCACAGATTGATCGGTTTTGCAATTGTCTAACTGTTGCTAATGATCATTTGCAAATTAATTAAACATTAAAACAATGAGACCATTTATTATATGTTTGTAACAAATGATATGGTTAAAAAATGCTTTTCATTTGCACATAGCCTCTGCCAAATCAACAAAAGTGTTCACTGCACATTTTCTCACCAGACAGATGGCCACACACACACTTGCGCACACACACACACACACACACACCTGATATATGGGGACAGAATTTGTACAGTAAGTGCACAGTGTGACACGAAACAAGCTGTGCTCTGGATGTTGGTTAACCAGCTAAATAAAAGATTATTAAGTTATCACACAGTTGTGCTGTTGGTGTCCAAAATGGGTACACAAGGTGTGATTTCCCCTCAGATGTACCTTTTCCTCCATAATAAATTCATCAAGATCAAGTCAATCTCAGGATCAGTCAGTCCCTGTACATCCAAGGATAACCTTCAGAATGTCGGCAATGTACTTGCTTGACTTACAAGCCACACAATCTTCATGTGGCTTTCCTGCCTGCTCCATAAGGTGTCAGCATGCCCCAGACACAGTGCTTCTTGAATTGTCAACCAGTGTCTGAAACCACAGGCCCCCACACCGCTGCAACTAACAGAATTAGGAGGAACTGGAACTGACTGATGAAGTAACGTCCTGAAACCAACAATCTAAGCGTGTCTACTTGCAGGTGAAACAGAAAGATGTTTTTTTATCTTCTCTCTACAGCTCTCTCTTTCCATTCCTGACACAAATACTAGGGATGTCCTGGGGCACCCATTACCTCACGTGGCAGAGCAGGCACCAAATGCCATGTCCTTGCTGAAGCGGCTGCGGGTTTGCTTCCAACCCACAGTCCTTTGCTGAATGTCATCCCTCCTCTTTCTCTCCCCCTCATGCTATAGCTGTCCCATCAAATAAAGGCAAAAAGCCCAAAAACTATCTTAAAAAAAAAAAAAAAAAATCCTAAGGATGTCCTGACAGAGTTGGGTAAGGGTTACTTTAAAAGTAATCAAAGTACATTACTGTGTTACTTTTTAAAAAAGTAACCAGTTATTTTACTGTGTTACTCCCTAAGTAAAGTAACTCAATTACTTTAAAAGTACTTCCAACGTTACTCCCTGAAAAAAGTAACTCAAGCACTACATTTCCTATTGGGCAATGGACCACAGGGTGCTAACTAAGCCTACATTTTTTGTCTCCAAAATTAAAGTTATGGACCACTTGCCCTTCACTGAGATCCAATTCTCCCATCACAGCTGTCACTTTGACCAGTAGAAACACAGAACGATCTGCTGCCATAGACAACTGTATGACAACAACACCCCAGCGTTTTTAATATTTCCTCTAGGGATGTTACCACACAGAGTAAAAGGGGGAAATGATGGTGTGAAACAGCAGAGGCACTTTGTCAACCCGCTGAGTTAACATTACTGTCATTAGCATCAAGCTAGCAAACAATGGTACATCCTCATGGTCGGACATAAAGTAATAACATTAACAAATAGCGGCGGGGCTTTTACTCACCACAACTGCAGAGGCTCCCAGCTTCATTTGAAACAAACTACATTATAGACGGCCCGTTATTTATTAATCTCTCTGTGTGACATGAACAGACACAGTGACTCAAATAATAGTGAAAGTAATAAAAATAGGACAAGAATAACCCGATGACATCACACACGCCGTGAAAGACGACCGGGGATAATTGGTGAGTACCAGCGTGTAGCATGTACCAGGCATAATGCAAGTCCTGAGTCTGACCTGTCTGTCAGCGAGTCCTACTCCACCTATTTAGACTCCACCGTAGACAATGGCAGCATTTCTCCGACCACGTAGCGAGCCACAAGCTCCGTGGCTTCTTTCAGACTGATAGGTTTAACGTTCTCTCCGTTATTAGAACCAAACGACAGCCGTTGCTGTTTCAGAGCTGAAGGACCAGCGTTCTAAAAGTAACGGAAGTAACTGATGTCTTGTTTGAAAATGTACTTAAGTATCTGATTACTCACACAGCAAACTAACGCATTAGGTTACTCGTTACTGCAAAAAGTAATCAAAGTATTCTAACGCATTACTTTGTAACGTGTTATACCCAACTCTGGTCCTGACTCAATCCCATGGATCCCATTGGGGTTGATCTGGGTTTATTACCTCCGCCAAGGAGGTTATGTTTTCGCCGGCGTTGGTCTGTTTGTCTGCAAAATAACTCAAAAAGTTCTGAACAGATTTTGATGAAATTTTCAGGAAAGGTTGATATTGGGACAAGGAACAGATGATAAAATTTTGGTGTTGATCGGTTGAAGCAAAGTGGATAGAATAATTAAATGGCGGGAAATCCGAGCTGCTTGGCGGAGGTCTGCGCTCTCTGAGTGCTTTTCTAGTTTATACTTTGAACTCTCCAGTAGAAAAGGTCTGCCAGTGCCTACCTATGTATTTTTGCTTACTGTGGTGATATTTATTGGGGAATTTTCAAATGCTTCATATGCCTAAAATCTGTACAACCTAAGCTCAAAGGTTATGTAAGTCAATATACCATAATAATTGCTAAAAGTATTGAAACTGTCATAAAACATACAAAAAACATTTTTTCATCACATTTTACAAAATAAAAACATAAAAATAATTATTTAAAAGATTTTCAACGTAGAAACATAAAGAAAATATTCCGTAAAGGAGACCTACTATGCTTTTTGGTGTTTTCCCTCTTCTTTAGTGTGTCATACAGCATTTTTCAGCCTAAAAAAAAGGCTAAAAGGAGTTCTCTCCCCCTACAGACACACAGCTCCTGACCTACCTAAAACAGCTCGTTTACTTCCGCAAAGTTATTTCCTAACAATGTTCAAATTAGCATGGCACACAGTGCCCACCTGCCGGACACTGAGCCGCACCCATGCTCCGAGCAGAGGGTGCAGAGTTTGAACTGTTGAGGAGATGTTGAGGAGACGCCATGTCTCAGAGACACTGCTTTCTTCATTGTGACCAAAAATTACCCTTGTTTGGACTGCCAAAGGATGAAGGAACAAAGAAGAAGTGGTGGGAATTTCTTTTTGATACAATTCCTCCACAATACAACCCACACATTTTATTGTGTTCCCTCTATTTTCCTGAGGACTGCTTCACAAACTGGCAACAGTTTACTGCTGGATTTTCACAGCAGTTACTGCTGAAAGACGGGGCAGTTCCCTTTGTTGGACAGATCTGGAGATTCGAGATCAACATGTGTGCTTTGTGAGTTATGAATTTGTTGTGTAAAAACAAATTAGGAAGCTGCTACCCAGTGTTGGAGTAGATGGCTGTAGAAGCTAACTTCAGGCTGTACACCCAGTGCTTACGGGTCCATGTCATTGGTTCGACAGCCCATTGGTTCGACATCCCATTAGTCCGACTGTCCGCAGTGCGGGCAGTATGGTGTGCCGCGACCGGCTTGAGGCGGAGCAGGCTCACGGCTTATGAGTTTGTCACTTTCTTTTTCATTTTAACCCACACCATGATCTTTTCCTGACCCTAACCAAGTGGTTTTTGTGCCTAAACCTAACCAGACCTTAACCACAGGGCATCATGATGATTTCGGAACGGACTTCGGAACAATGGGTTTAATATGGTCAGAACAATGGGATGTCGAACCAATGGGCTGTCGGACCAATGGGCAGTTCCCGTGCTTACATGTAGGCCTCAGCTAATTCGCTAAACAAAGCTATTGTTTTGAAATGCTTTTGCTACTCGACATTAAGTAAGTTAAACTGCTAGCTGGGTGGTGTCAGTAAGATGAATTTAATGACTGAATTGTGGAGAATCTACCAGAGCTAAGATGTGCAGCATGTCCATATTGACAAAAGTTGAAACATTTCTATGTGTAATGCTGGAGCTCAGCAGCTACTGCCGCTAGCTTAAGCGTTTAGCCGACAGGCAGCAGTCAGACCTGGGGTGAAAGTGAGAGCTATTATTTGTCAAAATGTGTGGCTGTACTGGGAGTTTGACTGTGGATCGGCTTTTACCATACGTTTTATGGAAAATGTACAACGTGTTTTTTTACTTGGAGCTCTGTTACATTGAGGCCATTCACTATCGTTACTAAACATTGTAGTTAGTCTGAGTTAAACAGCTGAGGAAATATTTAGTGTGGTGAAAGGACGTTATGTGTGTGTCTGTCTACATGTGCTTGAATACGTATGTTTGGTCTGCTGATTTTACAGGGAAGGGACAACAATGTTTAGCGTTTTAGATGTTGACTATGGATGGGTACCAAAATCCGGTATTAAATTAGCCCCGGGTCAAAATTTTCAAAGACCGTAGTATTGATAATGTTCTTTTATTGGAACTTTTACACACTTTGATTTAATTCATTATCATCCTGCAGCCTTTCATCTGCACTCTGTGTCGGGGCTGAACTCCTCCACACACACGCACACACACACACACACACACACACACACACACACACCAATCTGCGAACAGCTGAGGGGCCACAGTGGAAACAAGGTGAAGATGACTCAAAAATTACTCAAGTCGCAGCATCTACACTCTGTAAGTGCAATTAAACCTTATCGAATAAGAAGCCAATAATTACATGTTCAGCAAGCATGTAAACATGTAGACAGTTATATTCAATATGCTCCATCCGCAGTCTCTCATCCACCATCACTAACGTCATGTCTTACACGCTGATTTAGACAGCACGCTAGATCAGCCGATAGTGAATTGTCACTAATAAGCTCAAATGACAGCTGTATGTATGTAGACTAACTTCGTTTGACACTTATCGTAAAACTCGGCAGATACTTTTAAACTGAGCTGCTGGCTGAGAAAAACAGCTCCTCCTCTCTCTACCAGCACCAATGTTACCTGCACACAGTGAATCACATCAGCAGTGATGGAGCAGGACAGAGGACAGGAGGACAGAGGACAGGAGGACAGAGGACAGCAAGACTGACTTACAGTGACTGATAAAAACTAAACTTCACTCAGTATTGTCATGTCAGGAATATTATTTATATAGTGACTTTGCTGTTGTAAAAATTACTGTTGCTGCTCCTGAAACAAAAAATATTCAGTTATCCTGTTCTGATTTTTTTCTTTTTAGATTAATATATTTTCTAAAAAGCAGTAATTTTTATATATATATATATATATATATATATATATATATATATATATATATATACACACATATATATACAGGCCTGGATGGTGTATCAAACATGTAGGATGAACCTGGTTCACAAGTTCAAACTTTGTGGTTTTAACAGGGAATGCGTTAGTAGCAGAATTTATGATAACTTTGGTATCACCCAATACAAGCTACATTAGTGTGATCTTAGATAAGCCTGCTTGATAAAAAAGGAGTTATTCTTTACACCACGTTTCTTAGCTTTCTGCTGCAAAAAGAAAATGTTCTAGCAATTATGTTTTTGTGTTTGTTTGTTTGTTTGTTTTTCAAATCGATAGATATATCCAGAATTATGCAAACAACAACCTCTGTTGCCATTACAGGGAAATACCAGCTTAATTACGTCAAAATACTACATTTATACAGAATGTAAGGTAAGGTAAATTAAAGTCATGAGTGATGATAGGGAAGACAGAAGCCTTAGCTTTCTGCTGCAAAAGGAATTAATGTTCTAGTTATTATGGGGTATTTTTAGATCAATTTATACCGGATCATGCAAACAACGATGTCCTGCAGCTGTCTGCAGGAGGTCCATTTTTTTTGGATGGGGGCTTTTTTGGCCTTTATTTGATAAGACAGTGGGAGCGTGAAAGGGGGGAGAGAGAGGGGATGACGTAGCAAATGGCTGCAGGTTGGAATCGAATCTGCGGCCACTGCAGGAAGGACGCAGCCTTTGTACATGGAGCGTTTCACCGTGTATACGCACAAAACAAATCAGGAAATCAAAATACAAAATAGTGTCTATATTTGAAGTTCAGTGACAGGAAATTATTTACAATATATACACCTGGTGCTCACAGTGATGCTGACCAGTTAGTCAGTCAGGTTTGCAGCACTGGACCTAACTCTTGTAAAGACTGCAACTCCTGAAGAAACTCTGACAGGGAAACATGCATCCACAGTTATGATCCTCCTGACACAAGTAGACTAAACAACTCAGACTTACATTGCACCAGGTAAAGCTGTGTTCTCCTCTTCACTGACCAACAGCAGTGGCGGCTCTGAGAGATGCCAATAGTTTTTTATTCTGCAGGCGTATATTACTTTTAACTTGTCAACTGAACCATCAGGGAGTTTTTATAGTGAAATGAGCCACTGGTGTCTTATTTTCCATCACTGTCGCAGCAGGAAGTTGCAGCAGCAGCTTGACTAGGGTGTGTCAAAGGGACAAAAATAACAGCAAGTGATACATGCTATTTAAAAAAAAACAAAGCAAGTTATGATTGGACCTTCATCACATCACAGTTAACATATTAACGCTGACACCCCTGCACAGTTGTAATGAATGGGGAAATTAACTATAAAGACCAAAACAGTTTTTTGTAACAGGCTGTAAATACATTTATTTCTGCTGTTAAGCTGAGCACATAGGGCTGGGCATTGTAACATTGTGGTCTATGGGGACTGACTGTTTTTTTTTGTTTTTGGAGCCTCAAGTGGCTGTCAGAGGAACTGCAGTTTTTGGCACATCCATGATGGCTTCATTTTTCAGCCCTGCAGGTATACCGCTTGCTCAAAACTAGCATGTTATCAATTCAAGACACACCCTCAAGCAGATAGCTCTGTTGTAATGGAGAGGGAAATTCCCCACTGTGCTGGGCTGACACGTTAATTCAGATCCAGTCTATCATACCCAACTCAACACCAGATGAGTTTCCAACACATTTCTCGGTCATTTATCAATTTGATTTGATGAGAGAACAGATAAGAAAGTTCTGTAATAAGTACATTTGCTTTTGTAGGCAAAGCAATTGTTTTGCAGAGTTAAATTTTTGTGAATTTTTGACGCACAAATTTGCATCATTGATCTAATTCAGTGAGCCAGCTGACTTCCTGCTGAGTCCTAGAACACATGAAAGGCAATCATTTTTTTTATCAATGTATTTTATCATTTTTATCACTGATACAGCCCTTTAGACCTAAAATAAAAATTGTTTGTTGATTTGGACGCTCAAGAGTATCCACCATGGCTTTTCTTGTTTGTTTACAGATCTGTCACCTAGGCTTACCTGATTTGCAAACACAAAGGCATGTGATTAGACATCATTATTCAGGTAACATTATACTGCATTAGGGTTACAACAGTATGAGATTTTTACAATAACTGTCTTATAAAATATTGTGGTTTCACAGTATCATAGTATCAAACAATTGTAATTATTATTAGGGAAGCACGATAATATCGGTACGTGATCAGTATTGGCCGATATTGGCTTTAAATGAAATATGGGGATCGGCCAATACGCCAATTTCTACCGACAAACCAATATTTTTTTTTTTCTAGAAGAAGAGAGAGATGACTGGTTGCTCTGTATAATCAAATGTAGATCAAAACCTTGTGTTGGGTGTTCATGGAGAACAAGAAACAAAAGTATAATCCTGAAGGGAATCAAGGTGCTCAAAAAATAAGGAAAAGGAGGAAGGAAGTATTAAAAAGCCTTTCTTGCAGTGGCTAAATCATTAAAAGAGCCAACATGTTTTGACCACTGTAAGTCTTCGTCAGGGCTTTAAAAATACTTTTTTTTTTTACATCTGATTTACAAATTTCTTAAAACAACACAAAGTACACTTTAGAAAACAAAAGGCTGGGAATTATTATTTCCCTTAGGGCTTTTTAAATTTTAAAGGCAACATTCTTAATAAAATCTCATGAATCAGACAATGAAATAACAATTTTTAAAAAAATCCAAAGTCAACATAGGCAACATGGTCTTAAACTAGAATATTCCATAGGTAGGCCTACATAAATGAAATAATATAAAAATCAAGATGAAGAGGTATGTTCAGTCAGAGTGAGGATTTGGGGAACAAAGTTGCATAATTTTCCATAATATATGAATATATTGGTATTGGTTATCAGCAAAATTAGTTGTTATACATTGGCATATTGGGTATCAGCAAAAGAAAAATCCAATGTTGTACACCCATAATTATTATCAGTCAGACTAACCCTTGAAGGAATAAAAACCAAAGGATTATTTTTGGTTGAATAAATGATTTTTTTTCCAGTATCATGGATTAGCACATGTACGTGGTATGACAACCATCAACTTTCATCTCACAGTATACCTTAAAACCAGTATACCGCTGCAACCCTACACTGAATAAAACCCAGTTCTGATCTTGCTCTTGTTTTAGGTGGAGAGGTGTTTCAGAAGCTGCATGTCATCTTTACACAGACTTAGACCACAGCACATCCTGCTGTATGCCAGCGTCATTTCTCCATGTGAGGATGGCTGAAAATAAATCAGTCCTCACACTGATAGAAGCATGACTGTGGTGTGTGTGTGTGTGTGTGTGTGTGTGTGTGTGTGTGTACAGTGTAGTAGCCATCCTTCCATGGTAATATGGCTGGCACTGACAGCTGTGGCAGTTCCAGTTATTGAGTCGATGGGTAATTGGTCTCACAGGAGATAAATGAAGCAGTGTGTGCGTGCATACACTCTTGTGCGTACATTTATCTGACATGTTTACGTGGGCACATATATGTGTAGTGTCAATTAGCATCAGGAGGAAGGGAAAATGATGCACCATCTTGAGGATTGCCCAAGAGAAGACAATCAGAACTGAACACTTGGACGCTTGAGCACCGTTTGTCACCCATTTAGGAGACACATACGGTGAGCACCATTCTTTCACTGCTGAGAAAGAGTCTTTTTGCTCAGTTATCATTTACCATAAAAGCCAGAAGTATATATGCTTAACCTTTTGAACTCTGCAATAGAAATGGTCAACCGGTGCCTACAATGGTACACTGCTCAAATAAATTAATGTGTTATGTGTGTGTTACATCATGTGTTATGTGTTAATACATCATATCTTGATGAGCAAATTATTTAAGTGGAAAATCTTTACTGATGTACATTGTATAATCTGTTGAGAACAAAATGGCGTAACAACTGTCAATGGAAACAGAAATCATCAACCCACTGAGGGCTGGATTCACAATAAAATCAGGTAAAAATTTAAATCACAGGCTATTCCAACTCGTGTGTATTTTATCACAATGACTTATAATGTGACTCAGCAGTGTGTATAGCCTCCCCATGCCTGTATGCACTCTGGACAACTTCTGGGCATGTACCTGATGAGTCGGCCGATGGTCAGGGCATCAGTGAGCTCCTGGACTGTCTGTGGTGGTACTTGGCGGCATCAGATGCACCGATACATAACGTCCCATAGGTGCTCAATTGGATTTAGGTCAGGGGAATGAGAGGGTCAGTCAATGGCATCAATCCCTTTGTCATCCAGGAACTGCCTGCACTCTTGCCATATGACGATCATTGTCCTGAACCAGGAGGAACCCAGGGCCCACTGCACCAGCGCAAGGTCTGACAATCGCTCTGAGGTAGTGTTGTCACGGTACCAAAATTGGGACCCACGGTACGATACCAGTGAAAGTATCATGTTTCTGAGTAGTATCACGATACCACAACAAAAATGAGGCAGATGTGCCTTTTGTCATTTATAAAAAGATAAATCACTTTTCTATAATGCATCAATGATATTTCAGTGGAATAAATTACTTACTGACTTATTCATACTTCAAAAACATTATCAACAAGTGATTGACATAGGGGGATCAAAATAAAATAAAATAAATAAATAAATAAAATAAAAATCAACCAGCCACCCTCCTCCTCTGACAAATAAAGAACAGTCCCTGAAGTGCGGTGAGGTTTGTGGACCGTTACCTGCCACAAAGAGAGAAATGTGAGCGGCTCGTTTCTCCTCTGGCACGTCACATACCTGTGTGCCGCCACGGCTCGGCTGTTCAGGTACTTTTGGAAGAGTAAAATATTGGACCTGGAGCCGGGCTTCTCGGTCGCTGGTAAACCGTTATCTTGCGGTGGCCATAGTGCTCCACCATATTCCTGTCTGTGACCCCCGTTCAACCCACAACTGGTAGGATTCGCCTTTCGTTTCTGCTGCTGGTTGAAATCTGAATTCGCACAGCGTGCTCCTGAATGATTTCTTGTGCTTGCACAAAACTATTTTTAGTAGCAAATGCGAGTAAAATGCTTGCTAACACTTAAATATAGTGGAAAACAAATCACTGTAGCATATATAAATAAATCTAGCCTACAAGTAAAAAGAAATAAATAACTTTCACTGCTTAAAGATACTCAATAGCTCAGCTAATACCTGAAATGTCACTGGAAAACAAACCACTGCAGCAGCATATTGAGTGCCAGGTGGCCAGCGTGCGGCCTTATTGGCCAGCGCGCGCCGTTATTGGATGGCACATGGACACTCACCCTCTTGCGATTAGACTTTGAACTTATCCCACAGTAGTGGTACCCCGGTACTACGGTACTCCAACATTATGGTATCATATGGTATATTGGTACCAGTAGATGGTACAACACTACTCTGAGGATTTCATGCTGGTACCTAACAGCAGTCAGGGTACCACTGGCTGTGACATGGAGGTCTGTGCGACCCTTCAAGGATATGCCTCCTCAGACCATCACTGATCCACCAAACCGGTCATGCTGGATGATGTTCCAGGCAGCATAATGTTCACCACAGTGTCTCCAGACTCTTTCACGCCTGTCATATGTGCTCAGTGTGAACCTGTTGTCATCTGTGAGGAGAACAAGGCACCAGTGGCAGACCCGCCATTTGGTATTCTCTGGCAAATGCGAATCGAGCTGCATGGTGCTGAGCTGTGAGCACAGATCCCACTAGAGGATGTCAGGCCCTCATGGAGTGTGTTTCTGACAGTTTGGTCAGAAACATGCACGCCAGTTGCACGCCAGGTCATTTTGTAGGGCTCTGGCAGAGCTCCTCTGTTCCTCCTTGCACAAAGTAGCAGATACCAGTCCTGCTGTTGGGTTGATGCCCTTCTGCGGCCGTGTCCAGCTCTTCTTGTGTGATGGCCAGTCTCCTGGTTTCTCCTCCATGCTCTTGAGATTGTGCTGGGAGACACAGCAAACTTTCTTGCGACTGCAGATATAGATGTGCCATCATGGAGGAGCTGGACTACCAGTGCAACCTGATTGGGCTGCAGGTACCACCTCATGCTACCAGTAGTGACAAGGACACTAGCAGAATACAAAACTAGAAAGAATCAGTCAGGAAGGATAAGGAGAGAGCACCTGTTTGTGGCCACCACATGCAAAACCATTCCCTTTTTGGGGATTGTCTTGCTTTTGCCTCTCCATTGCACCTGATGTCACTTTCTTTGGACCAAAGCAGGTGAAAATGATATATAAGGATTATGCAAACAACAGTCTCCAGTAGCCATTGCAGTGGGATTTCCTGGGACACTTTGGCATAATTACAGTTAAACACTACATTTGCACTGCACTAAGGTGATGATGGGGAAGAAAGGAAAAAATGTCCTAGCTAATATGGTATTTCTATTGGGTCAATCGATGTATGCAGGATTATGCAAACAGTGATCTCCTATGACCATTACGGGGAAATAACGGAGTAAATACAGCAAAATACTATGTTTGCACAGCACCTAAGGTAAGGTAACATAAAGTTGTGATGATGGGCAAGACAGAAGCCTTAGCTTTCTGCTGCTGAAACAATGAATGCTCTAGCTATTACGGCAACGCCATCTATAAATAATATCAGGGTCTTCAAGCATTGAACTATTTCATAGGGGTGTTAACTATGAGTTTAATTATGATTATTTTGTCAAATTTAATTTTGCCTGCCTTGATTTATGTATAGAACTATTCAGACTTTACATTACTTGCAATAAAAGTGTAAAATCAAATATACATATAAAAAAATCAATTCAGTAGCATTTACTGCCTCTCATTTACTGAGGATCTGGTGCGACTGTGGATTGTTTTTGTTTTGGTTTTTTCCTTTATTTATGCATTTTAATTTGGGTAGGATTTCCTAAAACATACTTGAGTAACTTGTCAAAAAACTGAGAAACTTTCTCCTTCCAAAAAAGAAAAATCCATTTGTGTCCCATCACATTTGATGGTTAAAGTTATATAAGAGGTGTCAAGCCATGAAAACATGTTAATCTCTCGGGCAACACAGCAGGAAGCTGGCAGATTGGACCTGTCAGGCACTGAGAGCTTTTCTAATAGCTACTAAAATCCACTTTGGATATTTGTGAATTGGTTGACATTCCCAAGCAGGAGGTGGGATTCCCTAACCTCTGAAGAGAAGCATGACACTTGCACTCAAGAGGTCTGTACATAATGTGTGTGTGAGTGTGTTTAAGCATGCATGGTGCTGTATAAAGTCTAGGTGTATCACATGGATGAAGCAGAGCCCAGAACTAAACGGATGTCTGCTTGAAGATGGCTCAGTTATTTACTGGGTGGATTTCAAGGTGTCAGCCTTCAGGCTAGCTGAGTAAGAGTCTTAGGGAGATCAGGCACTCAAACTCACACACACACACACACACACACACACATACATACACACACAGGCCGTATTAGAAGTGGTCTCTGCTGGCAGAGACACTGAGCTTCTGTTTGTATCACAGCACAGCCCTTTGATGTGCAGTACCATTTTGCATGCTGCTGTTCCTTTCCCCTTTCTGTCTTCTCTCCACACACACACACACACACACACACACACACACACACACACACACAGGGAGCCAGTTGAGGGAGATGTCCAAGTTATCTAATGTGTTCAGTGCATGTTGTGCTGCCAGACTCCATCTGGACTGAGCCAATTCCTAACCAAGGACCAGCCAGGATGCAACATCAAACAGCATGTAAAACCCTCTTACTGGGTGCCCAGCTTAATTTGTGTGTGTGTGTGTGTGTGTGTGTGTGTGTGTGTGTGTGTGTGTGTATGTGTGTGTGTTTGGCAAAAACATATGTGCAGAGATTTGCAAGTCATACTCAGTAGTTCATTCAGAATGACAGAAAATAGTGTCGGAAATAAAACAACTTTAAACCAAAAAAAAAAAGAGAGAGAGACCTACTGGCAGGTATACTGGAAATCAAGCCAAGCAACACTTTTCACAGTAAAACTGCAGATTTGCCACTGAAGACTGAATGATAGTTTAGCACAGCTTATTAGCCAAATGTTGTATTTTTTTAAATACACACTTTAAATAAGCAAACCTTTTAATAACAACCACCTAAGTTTGGTTACTAAAGAGTTGGCATCAAAATATTCACTCACTGGGACAATTTACATCGGTCACTGATTAAATGGTAAACAAACTACACTCACTGGCCACTTTATTATGTATATTTTGCTAGTACCGGCTTGGAACCCCCTTTTGCCTTCAGAACTGCCTTAATTCACGCAGCATCAGCATCACAATTCATAGCATCACGCAGTTGCTGCAGACTTCTGGCTGTGCATCCACGATGCAAATCTCCTGTTCCACCACATCCCAGGGGTGCTTTATAGGATTGAGATCTGGCAACTGTGGAGGCCATTGGAGTACAGTGAACTCATTGTCATGTTCCAGAAACCACTTTGAGATGATTCAAGCTTTGTGACATGGCGCATTATCCTGCTGGAATTAGCCATTAGAAGATGGATACACTGGATACACTGTGGTCATAAAGGGATGGACACGGTCAGCAACAATACTCAGGTAGGCTTGTGGCCTTTAAACAATGCTCAATTGGTACTTAGGGGCCCAAAGCGTGCCAAGAAAATATCCCCCACACCATTACACCACAACCAGCCTGAACCGTTGATACAAGGCAGGATGGATCCATGCTTTCATGTTGTTTACACCAAATTCTGACTAGAGTTGTACTGATACCAGTAACGGAAATGCCTCCGATACTGCCTAAAATGCGGCATCGGCCAGTACAGCCTATGACCAATCTGATACCATGTAATGCCTCACGTCATTACACATAGGCACGCTACAGGCAAACGAAACAGAAACGGAGCGGAGTTTAAAAAGCATTCTACTAGGGCTGCACGAGATATCGTTTGAACATTGCCATCGCAATGCGCGATAGTCACATCGCAGGATCTGCTCTGTTTTCTCTTTTTTTTAGAACATGTAAACTTTTTTTTGCTTCAGAAAAGCAGTTCTGAAGCTCCGCTCGCCTCGCTCTCTATCTCTCTCTCCCTCTCTGACAACAGCAGCCCCTCCCCCTCTCATGCACACGCTGCAGTCACACACTGAAAATGAGCGACATGCAAGAGGGAGAAATGGTAACGGAGGATTTATGCCTGGTACACACTACCCGACTTTTCTGCCCGTTCTGAAAGTCACTATGTCACATTACACGATTGTGAAGTAATAAAATCGTGCCGTGACTTGGCCGACAGACATGACGCACTACACGATGGTACACACCAATTATCCCTGGTCGTCTTTCACAACGTGTGTGATGTCATCGGGTTATTCTTGTCCTACTTTTATTACTTTTACTATTATTCCAGTCACTGTGTCTGTTCATGTGCCAGCCGAAATGTTGTTGCAGTCACATATAAAGCGCCAGCAGATGGCAGGAGCTACATTTGAAGTGACATACGTAAACACAATTTTCTTACTTTAAGTTGTACTCATACACACTCTACATCAACTCTGTAGCTCCTCTTAAAAAGAAGTTAACAAAGCAAAGAAAGTTCGCTCCTTGGTATAACTCTCAAAAATTTGAAAGGAATTGGCGATTAACCAAACTGGAAGAATCTCGTTTAATCTGGGCAGACAGTCTCAAAACGTACAAGAGGGGCCTCTGCAATGCCAGAGCAAACTATTACTCAGCATTAATAGAAGACAATAAGAACAACCCCAGGTTTCTTTTTAGCACTGTAGCCAGGCTGACTGAGAGTCAAAGCTCTATTGAGCCTTGTATTCCTTTAGCCCTTAGCAGTAATGATTTTATGAGCTTTTTTAATGACAAAATTCTGACTATTAGAGGCAAAATTCATGACCTCCTGTCCTCAGATAGTAGGCCTACCTATCTAACCTCAAACACAGCTGTAAGACCTAATATATATTTAGATTGCTTCTCCCCAATTTCTCTTCAAGAATTGACCGCAGTGATTTCTTCATCCAAATCATCAACGTGTCTCTTAGATCCCATCCCAACTAGGCTACTTAAGGAGGTCTTACCTTTAGTTAACACTCATATATTAGATATGATCAATATATCCTTATTACCAGGCTATGTACCATAGTCTTTTAAGGTAGCTGTAATTAAACCTCCACTAAAAAAGCCCACCCTGGACACAGAGGTGTTAGCCAACTATAGACCAATATCTAATCTTCCCTTTATGTCAAAGATCCTTGAGAAAGTAGTCGCAGACCAGCTGTGTGATTTTCTCCATGATAATAATTTATTTGAGGAATTTCAGTCAGGATTTAGAGTGCATCATAGCACTGAGACAGCACTAGTTAAAATTACAAATGACCTTCTGATTGCTTCAAACAAAGGACTCATCTCTATACTTGTTTTATTAGATCTTAGTGCGGTGTTTGACACAATTGACCATCAAATTCTGCTACAGAGACTGGATCACTTAATTGGCCTAAAAGGTTCTGCACTAAGCTGGTTTAAATCTTATTTATCTGATCATTTTCAGTTTGTTCACGTTCATAATGAATCATCCTTACGTACTAAAATTTGTTTTGGAGTTCCGCAAGGTTCTGTGCCCAGACCAATCCTATTTACTCTATATATGCTTTCTTTAGGTAACATCATTAGAAATCACTCTGTAAATTTCCATTGTTATGCGGATGATACTCAGTTGTATTTATCTATGAAGCCAGAAGAAAGTAATCAATTAACTACACTTCATAATTGCCTTAAAGACATAAAAACCTGGATGAGCACCAATTTCCTGATGTTAAATTCAGACAAAACTGAAATTATTGTTCTTGGCCCCAAACAACTCAGAGACTCTTTATCTGATGACATAGTTTCTCTAGATGGCATTGCTCTGGCCCCTGCCACTACCATAAGAAACCTCGGAGTAATATTTGACCAAGATCTGTCTTTTAATTCTCACTTAAAACAAACCTCACAGAATGCATTTTTTCATCTGCGTAATATTGTGAAAATTAGGCCTATCCTGACCCGAAAAGATGCAGAAAAAATGGTCCACGCTTTTGTTACCTCAAGGCTGGATTACTGTAACTCTCTATTATCAGGTAGCTCTAGTAAGTCCTTAAAAACTCTCCAGCTAATTCAGAATGCAGCAGCACGTGTACTAACAGGAACTAAGAAACGAGATCATATTTCTCCTGTTTTAGCTTCTCTGCACTGGCTCCCTGTAAAATCCAGAATTGAATTTAAAATCCTACTGTTAACTTATAAAGCTCTAAATGGTCAAGCTCCGTCATATCTTAGAGAGCTCATAGTGCCATATTATCCCATCAGGACACTGCGCTCTGAGAACGCAGGGTTACTCGTGGTCCCTAAAGTCTCCAAAAGTAGATCAGGAGCCAGAGCCTTCAGCTATCAGGCTCCTCTCCTGTGGAATCATCTTCCTGTTGCGGTACGGGAGGCAGATACCGTCTCCACATTTAACCCTGCCGTAGACCTTTCCAGGTAGGCTGAGGAGTGTGATCCCCTATAGTTGGAACACACCCTCTGGTCCCCTTTCTTGAAAATGGGGACCACCACCCTATCTGCCAGAGATAGGGTGGTGGCACTGCCCCCGATGTCCACGCAATGTTGCAGAGGCGTGTCAACCAAGACAGCCCTACAACATCCAGAGCCTTGAGATAACCAGGGCGAATCTCATCCACCCCTGGGGCTCCGCCGCCGCAGAGTTGCTTCACTACCTCGGCGACTTCTGCCCCAGAAATTGGACGACCCACCTCCAAGACCCCGGCTCCGTTTCCTCACTGGAATACGTGTTACGTGTCTTACTTTAAGTCATCTGGTGAAAATTCTTGTATTTTTTAATATCGCAATATATACTGCAAAAAAAAAAAAAAAATTGCAATGTCAGTTTTTTCCAATATCGTGCAGCCCTACATTCTACTGTAGCCTTTAAAATGTCTTTTTTACCAAATTGTGTGGCTGCACATTAACCTGTGTCTTGATATGTGTCAACATTGGATAATAATAAAAAAGTTTTATGGCATTCATTCTACTATTATGTATTTATTTCTTAATATTTTACATTGAGTTTTAGGAGTTGAGACATACAACAATTCATATCCCATCCATTTTTATTTTACGCGCTGTATCGGATCGGTACTCAGTATCAGCAGATACCGAAGGTTCAGGGATCGAAATCGATATCAGGAACACCTCTAATTCTGACCCTACCATCTAAATGTTGCAGCAAAAATTGAGACTCATCAGACCAGACAATGTTTTTCCAATCTTCTATTGTCTAATTTTGGTGAGCCCGTGCAAATTGTAGCGTCAGTTTCCTGTTGTTATCTGACGGGAGTGGCACCTGGTATGGCCTGCTGCTGTTGTGGCCCATCTTCTTCAAGGTTTGATGTGTCATTCGTTTAGAGATGGTCTTCTGCATATCATGGTTGTAATGAGTGGTTATTAGAGTTACTGTTGCCTTTCCATCATCTTGATCCAGTCTGGCCATTCTCCTTTGACCTCTGGCATCAGCAAGGCATTTTCACCCAGAGAACTGCTGCTCACTGGATATCTCTCTTTTTCGGACCATCCTGGTTGTGCATGAAAATCCCAGTAGATCAGCAGTTTCTGAAATACTCAGACCAGCCCATGTGGCTTAAACAAACACGCCATGTTCAAAGTCACTTAAATCACCTTTCTTACCCATTCTGATGCTCAGTTTGAACTTAAGCAAGTCGCCTGTCCCTGTCTACATGCCTAAATACATTGAGTTGTGGCCACATGACTAACTGTTCAGCTACTTGCTTTAATTTAGCAGTTGAACAGGTGTGCCTAATAAAGTGGCTACTGAGTGTATGATAGTGAAACTGTTTCCTAAACATACATTTAGCATTTCTGTACTTCAATTTCTAAATCTATGATAAGCTAATGTTGGCAGATAATACCAATATTGTCTTAACTCTGGTCTAAATCTAGGCAACTTTTAGACATTTGGCCCTTCATGTAGCCCCACCCCTTTGTGACTGTCTGTCAAGCTGTTGGAGCCAGCATGGAGCACTAATCTAATATTTGGGAAAATGCAGATGTCAAACTCACCCACTCAATCAGCAAAAACAGGTTTAAAAGATAAAGATAGAAACTAATGTTAAAGGCTACAGATCACAGTGTGAAAGTGAACCACCAGGTTACCTGGTGATTGATACACAGCACACTGAAATCAAAGGAATACTTTGCCAATTTTCTACCTGCTTATCATAGTGTGCAGATAAATAGTGTTTGACTTCCCTCCTATGCTGACAGCTCCTGAACCTCCACTGGCAGATGGGCGGGGAGCTCCAGAAGAAGCCGAACACTGTTCATCTGTACACACTGCGATGACACGTAGTTGGTTGAATATCAGCAAAGTTTCCCTCCACTGTTACTGTGAGCCAGGGTAGGTTGATTTTGACTGTTACACTCATTTAAAAGAATAATTTCACCGGGGTATATGGCATATGACGGTGTTAGTGTGTGCTGTAAACCCGCTGCAAGCTCTCTTTGTTTTTTCAGTGTAATACATAATAAGCTCACAAAATGTCAAGAAAGGTAAAATTCTTACACGTATTTTCCTTGTTAAACAGAAAAATAAAACCGTACACCCTCTGAATTGTACAATACAATCTTAATTGGCCAATTAAACTTATCCTAAAACACACCTCATTCAAACTCAACAGAAATAAAAATCATGCTTTCAGGATTTATAAATACCCTTGTATATGGTAATACTGTGATAATACCTAACCCTAGTGTATATATTTTCTTCAGCACCTAGCCAGCTAACCCTACATTTTTCAAGGTTTGGTTTTGGAATGGGGAAGAAATGTATGTCTCCTCCCAGTCTTTCCGGGTAACAAGTATCAGTATTAGACATGCCCCAGGCTAAGGCTGTACGGTTATGGCCAAAATGATATGCATGATTATTTGAATAATATTTCAGGATTTCCCACACATTCATTTACTTTTGCCAGCCTGCCACGATTCAAACATCTGCCGCCACAAATAAATGTTCTATTTTTGGAGCTAGACGATTCATTAGGAGTGTTATTGGTTATTCATAGCATCACACTGTCAGTGTGCAGAGCGCGCTCTGGTGAGACATGGAGCAGCAGAACATCAGGCACATAAAAAGTAAAACTTAACTGTTCATTCTGCTGGGTATAAAAGTTTGCATTCACTCACAGCAGCTGCTCCTCTCATTCATCACTCTGATCTCATCAGTTCGGAATGGATCAACTTATCAATTAGCCACCCCATGACTGAGGAGCCACCCCAGGACTGAGGAGTGCTGCTGAGGAAAAAAAGAACTCATGGAAAGTTCTACCTGCACTGCATTCATGGACCCACAACCTCAGAATTTAGAGATGGGACACAGAATAAGCAGGCATTTCAAAGAAAAAAACAAGCCCCCACTCTAATTCTGAATTAGAGTTTACGTTTTGAGATCACGATTATTTATCATGATGCTTGCACTTCCACATTTTGTAAACATATATACACGAATATGTAGCATCCAGGCTTGATCGAGCAGCCCTACCCCAGGCCCAATGTTTAACCATGACTTACTCAAAATCCACAGTACCAGCCTAAAAACTAAAGAAACAACTGCATCAGAGTCTATAGATTAATTGGCCTGTCTAAAGTCAAGGGGTGGGACTTAGCGAAGGTCTACCTTGTTTTCTGTTGGGAGTCTTACACAAATTATCTGGTTAACTGCAGGCACTTGATATATATAGCACAGCTTGGGTGAACCCCCAACACACTGAATCGGACTTGACATGCCTTTCACTGCTGCTTGTCAGGTTCTCATGTTCAGTCAGGGTAAACTTTTTCTCAGTTCACTACGCCACTTATAAATAAAATACCACTAAACCATATTCATGCCACCACTGCAGACCTTATGTCCAGATTAAAATGTGCACTTCAACACATGACCAGTATACAATCACGTCAGTTTTTGCAAAGAGCATTCAACAAAGGCCCATCTTGTCCAAAAACATCTCCAGCTACTCCTGTTTCCATTCTCTGTTGCTGATGTGGATTTCCCATTCTTTCCGTTTTAAAGCTCTTGCTCAGAATGATTGAGGGTGCTGTGCAATTCTCATTGGGTCCCAATGCACCTCACCCCCAACAACCTGCATGGGAATGAAGAATGCGCCAAAAGCTGCACCTGAGCATCTGGCAATCCTGAGGCGAGATAGTGCCACTTTTACAAGATGAAACAGGCGGATGTTTAATAATGCACTTTTTTTCCAGCCTCCTTTTCTCAGGAAGACTAATGTTTCCTTTCAAACGCATTAGCATTTTGATAAGCCCAGCTGAAGACCTCTCTCCTACTCCCTCTCCCTCTCCTGCCAGAGCGATAAGGAGGTGCAGTCCGGCTTTATGACAGCATGGAGTAATTGGAACGCAGCATGGAAGAAGTCAGCGTTTAGAGAGGAGGGAGGGGAAAGAGAAAAAGCTCTTTCAGGTGGATAAAGTTTGCTGATTCAGTAAGTAAGGAAATTAAGAGTGAGTGAATGAAAGACTAAGACAGACTGTATGACACTGTAGGCAAAAGACTGCCAGAGTGAGGGAGAGATATATAAAAAAGTAAGATTATTCAGTCACATGCTGATATAGGGAGTTTGTTGGAGGTGGCATTCAAGCCCTCAGGCTCAGTTCTGCAGAGAGCTTTCTGCCCATTGAAGGTGGCTCTGCACTAATTATGTAAAGATGCGTGAAAGGCGAGCGTCAGCACGAGCTTTTTTCTCTCTGGTGTCAGGTCTTGATGCTTGCAAGCCCTGCAGCACAACCTATGTTACCTTCCTCTGCTAAGCGTTTTTTGTATGCACTGTAAGTGGTCATGGTCGCACATGTCAGACGTGTGCACAGGGCACAGACTGACACCTGGCCCTGCTGCACTGCTCAGTGACCTGTGTACAACTAGATAATCAAGACGTTCTCATTCATCAGATGGAGGTACTGATCAGCAGCCTGTTCCAAAACATCAATAGTCATAACTCTAATGATTTTTTAAATTCTGCTCCAGGTAACAAATGCATTTATTACTTTCATTGCTCTGTTGCAGCATAGGAATTGATTTTTTTCATGTCTGTGCTAAAGGAATACTTCACCCATCACATGAAGATTTGTAAATCAATTACCCACCCCAATTTACATTGAATTCTTGAAGAAAATGTTTTTTTTTCTTATGCCTTTATAGCGAACAAAGAATCCAAAATCAGAGAAAATCTTTGATGAATTGAAGTTACAGGATCCACATATAACAACAGCAAAACTATATCATAACATCTGTTTTAAAATTCTAATACAACTCATGCAGTATAATCCAAGTCTCATTTATCCAGTCGTATGCTCAATATTTAAAGGGGCAAAAAGCAAAATCGTTTCACCATAGGTTTGCTGTTGTGCACTACCTGTAGACCAAAACAAAGTGTGTCATGAGCCACACCTCCCTCTACCTCTGCTCTACACCCCCCACTCGGCTAGAGCCATTGTCGGATCACGGCTAGTGCTAACACCAGGAGCTAATGCTAATGTTCCTACTCTTCTCCAAGAGTGAGCCCGCAAGCCCGCCAGGCTGCCCACCAGGCTACATTTTACAATGCTAATTGCAAATGTTAGCTGGGCTGCCAGGCTACTCACCTAACACAACCTTAACACCTGACCCATTGCTGGGACCGAGCCGCTAATAACTCAAGCTCCGGACATTAACCCATGCTACAATTGTAACATTAAATTTAATTGAATCAACATAGCGTCATGCGCCTAACGTTACTGTAACACTAATTAGGGGATTCACATGAACGTACATGAAAGCGCAGCCGGACCGGCTTGTAAACAAGGGGCTGGAGATCAACACAGAGAGAGGGTGTGTGAGGTCATGCTACACTCCAGATGAAATTACACCTCGAGTTCTTCATCTTCATTCATCTTCTAACCGCTTCATCCTCTTGAGGGTCGTGGGGGGGCTGGAGCCTATCCCAGATACATCGGGCGAGAGGCAGGGTACACCCTGGACAGGTCGCCAGACTATTGCAGGGCTGACACATAGAGACAAACAACCATTCACGCTCACATTCACACCTACAGACAATTTAGAGTTACCAATTAACCTAGTCCCCAATCTGCATGTCTTTGGACTGTGGGAGGAAGTCCGAGTGCCCGGAGAGAACCCACGCTGACACGGGGAGAAAATGCAAACTCCGCACAGAAGGGCTCCCACGCCCAGGATCGAACCGGCAACCCTCTTGCTGTAAGGCGAGAGTGCTAACCACCTCGAGTTCTTCACATAGCAATTTTTTAATTCCTTCAATTTAGAAATGATGAATTTCCACTTATTGCCCCTTTAAGTAGACAGCAATTTCTGATGAGGAGCTCAACTGAAAGTGGGACCTATTTATGCTCTCTTCAAGGCCAGACTCCTTTAACGTAAACAGTAATTTTAACTCACTGAATAAGGAAGCTGCTGGTCTACCACTGCCTCGATCAGGGTTTATGTTATTGTGTGACTCTGGTGAATGCAAACTAACTCTTCAAAGGTCGAGTGTGTAGGATGTAGTGGCATCTAGTGATGAGGTTGCAGATTGCAACCAACTGAAACTTTTCCCGTGTGCCAAGCGTGTAGGAGAACTATGATGGTCGACGCAAAAATGTGTATGGCCCTGTCTGCTAACGTACTTACTTTTACTTACTATGTAGAGGAGCTGACAAACTATAAGAAGTAGGGGTGTAACAATACACATTTGTATTGAACCGTTTGGTACGAGGCTTTTAGTTCGGTGTGCATTACAAACTGAACTATCCTATTACATTTGGTAAATAAAACAGCTTAAACTGTGTTTAATATAATGTTCTGAGTGTCACTGTGCTGAAAAAGAAAACCCAGATGAAGCAACGGGCAAGATGCTTTCAGCCCCTCAAACCCCAAAACCAACACCTTCTTCTCCAGTCAGACACACTGGGAGTGAGCTACACTACGCTAGCTCCATGCAAGATGGTTGGTAATACCATTACCAGACCAGAAATAAAAGGTCCTCTGATAACCTGCAGATCTGGGGTCTCATTTATAAAACAATGCATAGGATCCATACTACAAAATGTACATGCAAACAAAAGCCCAAAATGGTGTGCGCCAAAAAATATTTGACAGTTTCCACAATCTAGATTCCACCTTACCACCTGCATTGCTAATTACCCATTTCCAAAACGTTCGCAAGCATGGGTCAAAGTTTCTCTCATTAGGTCTGTTTTTATATAACAAACTTTTGTATTGAAAGGCCTCATTTGGTGCATACACAATGTTTATATATGAGACCTCTGGTGTTTGGAGCCACTTTGGTTTTGCTGTAAATTATGAGGATGATGGCAAGAGAGAGTGGTGGATTGAAAAAACAAACAAACACAGTAAGTCACATCTGCTACATAACAGTAGGTTACATCAGTGGGAATACTTAAAACATGTCAACTCATTTAAGCTGAAATCACCCCTGTGTGTGAACTGGTGGAACTACACCAAAACAGGGAGCAACAGAAACACTATATGCTACAGAGCATTAAGGCAGCCATTCCCAACTAATTCAAACAGGGCAAAAGAAATCACCGTGGTGATTGGAACATTATCTGGTATAGATATGAGATCCAACTCTGTAGTGTAAAACACAGGCTTTACAAACATGCTTAAAGGGCCAGTGTGTAATATTTGGCATGGTTTATTGTAAATCTGAATCTGAATATTCTACCCATTAATATGTTTATATAAGTGTATAATCGCTATAAAATAAAAATTTGTAGCATATATATATATATATATATATATATATATATATACAGTACAGGCCAAAAGTTTGGACACACCTTCTCATTCAATGCGTTTTCTTTATTTTCATGACTATTTACATTGTAGATTCTCACTGAAGGCATCAAAACTATGAATGAACACATGTGGAGTTATGTACTTAACAAAAAAGGTGAAATAACTGAAAACATGTTTTATATTCTAGTTTCTTCAAAATAGCCACCCTTTGCTCTGATTACTGCTTTGCACACTCTTGGCATTCTCTCCATGAGCTTCAAGAGGTAGTCACCTGAAATGGTTTTCCAACAGTCTTGAAGGAGTTCCCAGAGGTGTTTAGCACTTGTTGGCCCCTTTGCCTTCACTCTTCTGTCCAGCTCACCCCAAACCATCTCGATTGGGTTCAGGTCCGGTGACTGTGGAGGCCAGGTCATCTGCCGCAGCACTCCATCACTCTCCTTCTTGGTCAGCCCTTACACAGCCTGGAGGTGTGTTTGGGGTCATTGTCCTGTTGAAAAATAAATGATCAGCCCAACTAAACGCAAACCGGATGGGATGGCATGTCGCTGCAGGATGCTGTGGTAGCCATGCTGGTTGAGTGTGCCTTCAATTTTGAATAAATCCCCAACAGTGTCACCAGCAAAACACCCCCACACCATCACACCTCCTCCTCCATGCTTCACAGTGGGAACCAGGCATGTGGAATCCATCCGTTCACCTTTTCTGCGCCTCACAAAGACACGGCGGTTGGAACCAAAGATCTCAAATTTGGACTCATCAGACCAAAGCACAGATTTCCACTGGTCTAATGTCCATTCCTTGTGTTTCTTGGCCCAAACAAATCTCTTCTGCTTGTTGCCTCTCCTTAGCAGTGGTTTCCTAGCAGCTATTTGACCATCAAGGCCTGATTCGTGCAGTCTCCTCTTAACAGTTGTTCTAGAGATGGGTCTGCTGCTAGAATTTTGTGTGGCATTCATCTGGTCTCTGATCTGAGCTGCTGTTAACTTGCCATTTCTGAGGCTGGTGACTCGGATGAACTTATCCTCAGAAGCAGAGGTGACTCTTGGTCTTCCTTTCCTGGGTCGGTCCTCATGTGTGCCAGTTTCGTTGTAGCGCTTGATGGTTTTTGCGACTCCACTTGGAGACACATTTAAAGTTTTTGCAATTTTCCGGACTGACTGACCTTCATTTCTTAAAGTAATGATGGCCACTCGTTTTTCTTTAGTTAGCTGATTGGTTCTTGCCATAATATGAATTTTAACAGTTGTCCAATAGGGCTGTCAGCTGTGTATTAACCTGACTTCTGCACAACACAACTGATGGTCCCAACCCCATTGATAAAGCAAGAAATTCCACTAATTAACCCTGATAAGGCACACCTGTGAAGTGGAAACCATTTCAGGTGACTACCTCTTGAAGCTCATGGAGAGAATGCCAAGAGTGTGCAAAGCAGTAATCAGAGCAAAGGGTGGCTATTTTGAAGAAACTAGAATATAAAACATGTTTTCAGTTATTTCACCTTTTTTTGTTAAGTACATAACTCCACATGTGTTCATTCATAGTTTTGATGCCTTCAGTGAGAATCTACAATGTAAATAGTCATGAAAATAAAGAAAACGCATTGAATGAGAAGGTGTGTCCAAACTTTTGGCCTGTACTGTATATATATATAATATAGCAAAGGTCTTGCTTTAGAGAGGTCGCCATCTTGCGCCACCATGTATGTAAGGCAGACCGAGCAGACAATCCAGCCAGCCAGAGAACGCGTTTCACATGTATAAATGAACCAACAAAGACAGCAGAAGGAAGGAAGGAAGGAAGGAAGGAGGAGGAAACAGCAGATAGTGTTAGTAGTTCGTCAATAGAGAGTAGTGAAAAGTTTTTTTAGTTATAAAGTTTGCGAATGGACCACACTTACCACGCAACAGGAGAGAATGAACCCGAAACATCATCTGCGAGGAAAAGAAGACGCAACTTCACTCCTTATGATGCACTCTCTGCGGCGCTTTTCCTCCTGATGATATATCTCCCCAACGATGGTAGCAGTAGCACCGAATCCCATTCTGTGCATTCAGCCTCTCTTCTCGCCCGCTCAGCATCCAACACATGGAGTTCCTCATCTGTATGCTCCGGCTCAAACAGGTATGGCTCTGGGTCTGTGTCCGCTACAAGAAACTCTTCAATAGGCTAAATAAACAGCTGAGTTTTGTTTACAGGCTACGCTGTCAGTCAGTGTGCGGGTTGGAGATTGGTGGAGCAGAGGGGGGAGGGCTGCCCCGCTGGGTACTGTAAGTGAGTATGTGTGTATGAAGTGTGTGTGTTATGCTAGAAGAGTCAGAGTTTGGGACGGAGTCTTTTACCCCCTGGAGTGTGACCGGAGTTCTTGGAGTGCTCAAATAAACAGGCCTTTTCCCCGAACGCTATTCTGGTCTGCTCGTGAGGGATTCATTACAATATTGTAACATGGTTTAGATTTCTAAATAAACATTCACCTCGTCGCTAGATAGACCTACTCCTGAAAAACTCGTGTCTGCGCAAGGCTTTTGTTCCTACAAGGCCACCGTCATTTACCCGACGGTAGGGGTGAGCGAGTGAGTCCTGCAATCTAGAATTTGACCACTGCCATGTCACTGTTTTCAACCCATTTTAAACACTAGCCCTTTAATGTATTCAAGCCCCGTTGCAATATTTTTTCATGACCCATTTCAGCCAGAATGTAATTTCTACTTTGCACAAAAACACAAAAGCCCAAAATAGGTAAGTTTTTATTAGGACTATGCAAATGATTGATTTTTTAAAAACGTGTGTAATTGATGACTTTAATAGTTCATCTTTATTGTATGTTTAAAATTCAGCATTTGCACTTTTCAAGAGTTCCAGTTTAATTGCTTTCTTTGATTCATACTGTGTGTGAAGCTATTCTCTGCAACGGTAAGGCATGTTACTGTTCACAATACACCACCGTGAAGATGTCCCCTAGACCCAAGTATGCAGTCAGTTGCCACCCATTTAGCAATTGCTGTAGATAACTTCCTTGATTTATTTTCGTCCACAGGTCTGTGGTGATTCCCACACTACAAAATAGTGCTTTGCTGCTGATCAGTCTGATTAGCTGCACCTGTATGTTCAGCTCATAGGGGGTCGCTAAAATTCAAAGTACTTTGGTGATATTTTAATTCCACTTGACACAAGGTGCATATTACTCTTGACTTGTCAAGTGAGCTGTCTGGGAGTTTTTTTTTTAAAGTGAAATGAGCCATTCAAAAGCATGGTGGTGTTGTTACTTTCCATCACAGCATCAGCAGGAAAGCAGAAGCACGCAATTAATGTGATTAAAAAAAAGAAAAAGAAAGTTATATTTGGACCTTAAAAGCATTGCAATTAAGCCGTTAACCCTGATAGCCTTATTTTTTCTTATTTTTTTCTTAAGAAAATTTCTCTGGCATTTCAGAAACAGGTATGTTTCTTTTGATTTCATTTAACTACAATACTAGATTTTAGATTTTATAAGGAGCTGTTTTTGTTTTATATGCTGCTTAGAAGACATCCCAGAAGATGGGTCACTCAAGTATAAATCCATCATTGTTCAAAGTCAAAAAACATCATACTTGATGTTTTTATAAATGAATGAATTAAAATAACATAAGATAAAAGATTAAAGAAGTTAAAGTCAAGGAAATTTCTCTGACATTTCTTCTTTTTGTCTGTATCTAAAACGTACTGTAATGTGACACCACTGTCTTGCATTGACCCAAACCAAAAAAAACTCTTTCATTAAGATATAAGATATTAACACTATTAAAGGGCCAGTGTATAAAATGGGTTGAAAACAGTGACATCAGTGGCCAAATTCTAGATTGCAGGGCTCACTCGCTCACCCCTCCCGTCGGGTAAATGACTGTGGCCTTGTAGGGACAAAAAGCCTTGCGCAGACACGAGTTTTTCAGGAGTAGGTCTATCTAGCAACGAGGTGAATGTTTATTTAGAAATCTAAACCATATTACGATATTGTAATGAATCACTCACGAGCAGGAGACCAGAGTAGCGCTCGGGAAAAAGGCCAGTTTATTTGAGCACTCCAAAAACTCCGGTAACACTCCAGGGGGTAAAAGACTCCGTCCCAAACTCTGACTCTTCTAGCATAACACACACACTTCATACACACATACTCACTTACAGTACCCAGCGGGGCAGCCCTCCCCCCTCTGCTCCACCAATCTCCAACCCGCACACTGACTGACAGCGTAGCCTGTAAACAAAACTCAGCTGTTTATTTAGCCTAGCAATATCTCCGGACTATAGTCGCTGCAATGGACGACTCTGAACGCGATTTTGAAGAGTTTCTTGTAGCGGACACAGACCCAGAGCCATACATGTTTGAGCCGGAGCATACAGATAAGGAACTTGGATACTGAGCGGGCGAGAAGAGAGGCTGAATCCTTCGCTCCCATTTTGCTGCACAGAATGGGATTCGGTGCTACTGCTACCATCGCTGAGGAGATATATCATCAGGAGGAAAAGCGCCGCAGAGAGTGCATCATAAGGAGTGAAGTTGCGTCTTCTTTTCCTCGCAGATGACGTTTCGGGTTCATTCTCTCCTGTTGCGTGGTAAGTGTGGTCCATTCGCAAACTTTATAACTAAAAAAAA
This sequence comes from Epinephelus fuscoguttatus, assembly GCF_011397635.1. Classification (NCBI taxonomy): domain Eukaryota; kingdom Metazoa; phylum Chordata; class Actinopteri; order Perciformes; family Serranidae; genus Epinephelus; species Epinephelus fuscoguttatus. The sequence goes on along the minus strand of NC_064770.1, from coordinate 4,682,611 downwards.
CTTTTCACTACTCTCTATTGACAAACTACTAACACTCTCTGCTGTTTCCTCCTCCTCCTTCCTTCCTTCTGCTGTCTTCGTTGGTTCATTTATACACGTGAAACGCGTTCTCTGGCTGGCTGGATTGTCTGCTCGGTCTGCCTTACATACATGGTGGCACAAGACGGCAACCTCTCTAAAGCAAGACCCTTGCTATACATATATATATATATATATATATATATATATAAGCATAATTATAAGGCTACGAAAACCAAACGAATTTTATTTTATAGAGATTTTACACTTATATAAACATATTAATGGGTAGAATATTCAGATTCAGATTCAGATTTGACAATAAACCATGCCAAATATTACACACTGGCCCTTTAAGAAGTTTAACAAAACAAGAAGTGTGTACTGCCAGTTTTGCCCAGCAAACACCAACCATTGCAGTCAGTCGCTGACTATTTGCAGTTTACATCTGAAGATGATACGACATGACTTGATGTGACCTTATGTCTGCAGCTGTGATGCGTCATCTCCCTGCTCATGGCTCCTTCACTGTGAGAGGACTGAGGTTAACTCAGATCTGCTGACAGGCTGCATGTTACTTAAAGTTGCCACAGAGTGAGGAAGGAGCATGCTTGTCACATGATAACTCCTCTCACCAGATTAATCTTTCTTTAAAAACACCCTGATAGATGACCAAGATATCACTCTGATACTCTTGCAGAGACCATGAAATGTGATTTTCTCATTTAATGGACTATGCAGATTGAAAAGTGCAAACTCTGTGCTTCAAGCAGACTAAAGCAAACCCTCCTCTGAGGTTATGTACAGGTTGACCAAGGCCTGGATGTGACCTTAGATAAGTCGATAAGCAGTGAGACAGTGGTGGATCACTGTAGTGTATTAGTGTATTGCCATGAGAGCATGACTGCGGCGACTCTGACAGCAGCACACTAAAGGGAGCATTTAGTTGTGTCATGTCACAACAGCATCCGATCACTGCCAGGGCCAGAGTTGTCAGATGTGGTTCGGGCTTGGCTGAGGGCTTGATTCGACAGAGTCATGCACACAGGAGGGAGCTTAGCATTCTAGTGAATACCAGGACATGTACTAATAAAGTTTTTATCTAAGATGTGCTTAAGTGCTCCAAGAAACCTCTTAGATAGACTTCTAGGCGAGGTGACATACTGAAAGATTTCTCACACAGCCGGAAGACAGGTACCGTTGTCATGGTAACACTGCTCCTGCTCAGGTACATCAAACACTGATTGAAGTCAAAACATTTATTGCTGTTGATGTTTTTATTGTGTGACCATTGAAAATATCTCATGAATTCTGAGGAATGTTGAGGCCTTACTTGAATGAAGCAGAGAAGCTTGTTAGATAAGATGCGCCAAAATAAGTGCTGAAAAAACAGGGGTGAGCGATATACTGAATATACTTGATGTATCACAGCTCGTTCCACATGGAAAGTATAAAATGTATACTATAAATGGTCATTCTTTTTCAGACACTGGCATTAGACTCTCTTCAGCGTTTTGGTTTCACTCCTCTGCCCATCCAGATCACTTCCCCCCCGAGCAATAGCATGTGAGCAGGTAAGGTTAGTTTCTCACCTGCAGGGATCCAGACCGCTACTGTTTTGCAACTGTAGAGCACCAATGCGACTTGCAGATATAAATAAATGGACTGGAGAGCTGTTAGTTTGTTCCAAGCTTACAGTCAATAAATCATTATGTTTTATGACGCAGTGGTAACAGTTTAACTTAATGAGATTAACAATAGCATGACCAGAGGAAGCGTGTGTCTTAGTACCTGTAGGGCCTAGACCACAACTGTTTTGTGACCATGGAACATTAGTGTGGCTTGCAAATACTATTAACATATGAACTAGAGAGATGTTAGTTTGTTTCCAGCTTACAGTCAATAAATCATTGTTTATGGAGCAGTGGTAATATTTAAACTTAAAAAGATTAACAATAGCTTTACCAGAAGAAGAATGTGTCTTGGTACCTGTAGGGCTCCAGACCATGTCACATTTTGTGACCATGGAGCACCAGTGCGACTTGCAAGTACAATTAATAAATGAACTGGAGAGATGTGTGAGCATGTCTCCAGCTCATAGTGAAGGTTACAGCTGCAACAGTTTAACTTTCTGCTAACTACCAACATCTGACTGTTCACTGAAAGCTTCAAGTTCACAGGAAAAAGCCAGGTGCTTCAAAATAAAAGCACCAGTGGTTCCAAGTATAACAATATTCTACCTTATAACTATAACTTTATTATAGCAGTACTTTATCTACCTTTATTACGACAGTAACTACTTTATTTAGCTTTACTGTTACTGTAGTTTGTAGTTTAAATATTGTGAAGTATATGATGTATTGTGATATAGCCTAAACATATTTCAATATTATTTTTAAGCCATATCGCCCTGCCCTATTGCAAAATAAATAGGACCCAGTATGAAGCCACACATGGCAAGAAAAAACACACATAAATCTCTAAAATGCATCATAGAATCTGCACTGTTTAGAATTCATATGTGCGCCAGATTACAACAGAAGTCATTTAAGGTTACCTTTCCTATAGAACAGGTCTATACCATGTCCTTTTATGTAACACACTAAATAGCCTTGTGTTACTTATTTTATTTACACAATGGCATGTCATCTCTGTCTCTACATGGTTGTGCGTTTACAATTCTCCTCTGCTCTCTGTATCGCTCACGGCAGAGTTCCACCCCAATGCACACACGGGGTCCAAACCTAATGCGAGCCCAACGCAGTTTGTTGCCTGACATAGTTATTGTTATGGACAGTGTGTAGATGTCCATCAAAGGGCTGCTGTTACACAGTCACATAAATAAGAAATTCCAGCACTCAACTAGGCCATAGCACAACACAGCAACATGTCAAGTGGGCCGAACCCAAGCAAAATTTTTCATTTGTTATCTGAAGCTCTGTGTGCCAATGTAGCAGTGTCAGCAGAACGGCACAGAGGTCTTCGAGGACCACCACTGACAATAACCTTATATTTTTTGGCTCATACAGGGTACCCAACTTCATGAATATATAGTCTATAACTACAAACATCCCTGCAATATGATAATCTTAATCATAATTTTGGCTTCCCACAATTAAATGAACATGATCAACTGCAATACTGATGTTAAAATGTGTGCTCCACTCACAGAAAACTCTGCTTCATATCAAATCAAGTGCTTCCTACACTAACAGCCAGCCTCCACTGTTGGGGAGCTGCCATGCTGCTGCACGTGCATCCTTGGTGGCAACCTGTTAAAAACTTTGCTGAATGTTGGGGCTGCAGTCTAGAGAAGAAGAGTAAAACAACAGAGCAGACGCACAAAACAAGATGTCTGGAGGAGAGGGCGAAGAGCTTGTCCGACAAAATGGATCATCTGTTGTTCGGAATAATGACACTAACTTTTAGGGCTGTACCCAACTCAGAATTATGTCAGTCGAATCAGATTTGGCTGTTCAATACGAATATTCGATGATGCTTTTTTTTTTTTTTTTTTTTTTCCCCAAAGTTTGAACAGGTTCAGCGGGACATTCAGTGTGACAGTGACATTCATGTAATATAATAAACAAGCTAAACCTGCTAACAGCAAATCAGAAACGTGCAACAACAAATTTTTGCCAACACTACATCAAACTGTAAATTCACCACTTCTAAGCAAAAGAGAGAAGATAATGTTATCTCAGAGCCTTATGTTGCAAAGTCTCTCCTGGTGTGGGCCGCTGCATTGTGTTTGTAGCTGCTTGAACCAAAGAGTAGCGTGAAAGTAGAGAGAGCTCACTCTACAGCAAAATCTGGGGACCAAAGCATCCCCACAAGTACACAGCACACTGAGTCAAGCACTCATTTTTTATTTATTTTTTATTTTTTGGCTAGACTTGAAGCAATCTCAGTTGTCCAAGCAGTCTGCAACTGATGATTCAAAATGCCTGTCAGAGGCAGCCCTACTAACATTACCTTATGTTACCTCACTGAATCCCTGTCCTTATCCAGCATCAAATCAGGCATGCATAACAACGACACTGTTCACCATGTCACCGTATCCATTGAGTTCTCAAAGACGGACTGGAATAACCAGTTTAATCACGTATGGCCAAATATATGTGCCCAATAAAAACTGTTATCATTTGATTGCATTCTGTGATGGCAGTTTATTTTGAAATAGCTTACAATTTAGGTGCAGTTTTATTTATATTTTACTTCCTGAAGATGCAGTGAAGGAAAAAAGTGAGAGCAATGCTCCATTGATTAAATTTTTGGTTAAACTCTTTGGTATAATTTTACCTATATTTTGCCTCTAGGAGACACACTGAATACAAACCAGTCTTATTTTGATGCAAAGAGTTGTACATCTGTGGGAATGTAGCACAACATGGAAGTTAAATGGTCTAAAATATTGTGCCTAGGGGCGTCAGTGGCTTAGTGGTAGAGCAGACGCCCCATGTACAAGGCTGTTGCAGCAGCGGCCCAGGTTTGACTCCAGCCTGTGGTCCTTTCTTGCATGTCATTCCCTTTCTCTCTCTCTCCCCCTTTCACACTTGTCTGTCCTATCAAAATAAAGGCTAAAAATGCCCCCCCCCCCAAAAAAAAATAAATAAATAAATAAATAAAATATTGTGCCTGAATCGTAATAAATAATCTCAGTATTGATCAATATAATCCAGTTTCCCGGGGACTTACTTCATTGTAAACCTATCAACATCAACATCAATGCAGTACAATCAAGGAGATGGAACTAGTTTAGGTGTGTGTATTGGCTTTAAAAATGACTTAAACTGCTGAAATAACGAATCCATTATCGATTTATTTTCATGCCATTGACAAATTGATTAGTCAACAAATTGTGTCAGCTCTACTTTCATGACACTAAGCTGAATACTTTGGGATTTTGAAATATGGGTTGGACAAAACAATACATCTGAATTTGTCAACTTGGGCTTTTGGATTTGTGACGGAATTGTTTAACTGTTTTCTTAAATTTTACAATGATATAGGCACAACAGTAGCAGTATTTTAGTGCAGACTTTTTCATTGATTCAGTATACAGTACATTACAGTATCTGTGTATATCTGTAGCTTCCTGATGCAACTTAAAAAGGTTAATTGACTCTGCAGCTTTAAGAACCACAGTGATGCATTTTTTCATTTAGAGCCTCGTAACAACTGTTCCAACCACCTGCCTCAAAAGAACAAAACTAAATTAACAACCGCTTCATGAATATTTACGTGCACTTAGAAAATGACCCCAAAATGACAAAAAAAAAATAATTGTCAGATGTGGAGATAGACTATGATGATGGCTGCGTTAGTTGCTGCTTTTCCAGCACTGTGAAGCCCATGATGATTAGTCCAATGCCTGTTTGTCACTGCAAACCGTGTCTGGATTCAAAAGACCAGATCTGAGAGCAAATCCATCATTGCATGAAAGGCTGCTCCACCTCTGCAGGAGATACTGATACCAACACACAGCCCTCTCTCTCACACACACGCATTCTTGTTAGCATTCTCTTCTGTATCCCACCTACTGACACTGCTATTGATTACAGTCGGGGACTTTAATGACCCTGCACAATAAGCAACCACCATAAATGCACAATTTCTTCTTCCCCAACCCCAAGGTAGACTGTCTGGCCCTGTGGGAGTCTGTCAGAGGCTTATCAGGATGAAGAATGCCATTGTTTTAGGTTTGGCACATTATAAAAGTAGATATGTTGTATCTGCTGATGTAAACCCTGTTTACCCAACATAGGAACAATAACTCAAGTGTGTACATAGAGATAAATACAAAACCATACACCCTGCAGCAACAAACCACAAAGTCTAAAACCAACTTTAACTCAGTAATGAAAAAAAATTAAAAAAAAAAATCTTAAAAATTTTAAAAATTAAACCTTGTTAGCAGGCTTGGGCTGTATTTATTTCTTGATACCTTCATACTTTAAGTTTCACCTTGGTATATGGGAAATGACAGCATTTGTGTGTGGCACTACTGCTGTCTCTGTCTGCTGTTGTTTACAGTCCTGTAACGTTATCCCCACCACTCGCAGTCACCATGTTTGCCAGCTCAGCTGCCTGTTTCATCGGTAGAGACTAACCTCTGGTTTAACATTATGTGCACTACTTACAATATATCCTAAATGAAGCCTCTCAGTATGAGAAAGATAAATGTCAGAAATCTAACATTGTTTTCAAACACAAATTGCCATCCCTGTCTAGACACATGGAGTTAACCACAGGACATTACAGATGATATGGTGAGGAAATTTTCCCAAAATAAATATAATGGTAGGGGAAACACTGATGTTTCAATAAATGTTAATAAGAAATATTTTGGTACTCATATTGTTTAAAGTGCCTCATTAACCAAGTAATGAAAAAATAATCGATAATCAAAAAAAAAATCCTTAAACTAATTGAAAAAATAATCATTAAACTAATTGAAAAATTAATCGTTGGATTAGTCGATTAATCGAAAAAATAATCGCTAGATTAGTCGCTAGAAAAATAATCATTTGGGACAGCCCTAATCAGATGCTCTCTTTCCACACTGGATCCGTTAAATATGAAACTCCATCACATCATGTAAACTAACCACTTACGTAGCAGTAGAGGTTTCAGAGTAATCACTGAAAAAATGGGTGTACGTCCTCATTATTCATATTCACATCAGATAACTCCTCATTTCAACCTCATGAATCAACCATTCCTCATCCATTCCTGCGTTTTCAACGGGGTGACAGGAATTGCATTAGCATTAGTTCAGGCAAGACACAGTGTCAAGCTCAGCTCACATTCCAGCTACATCAGCTGGTCTCAAGCAGCCCAATCAACTGATAGATCAGCTGATTGATGAAAGGGAGTCAGCTGATAGATCACATGATTCCTTTCCATTCAACCAATTGGCAAATCTCATTCAGGGCACCCCATTTAAGCCCTCCGTGCCTTAGGCATTCCATGTAGGCACATGGCAGGGCAGGGAGGTTTGCTCTCTCCTTCTCAAACTTTCTGCGTAGACCTACCAAAGGCATAGAGGCCCTTGAACAGAGGCATACCGCAAAATATAATACAGCAAATAGAAATAAAGTTTTCTTTGACTAAAGTGGTCCTGACTGAAGTAAAATAGCAACGGGGTGTCCAACAAAAGTTTCACTCAATAGGGAGTGCTGCATCACGCTGCTTTGCTCAAGGGCAAACAATAGAAAACAATGCAATCAAACTGATTTAGTCACTGCCACTCACTCCCGTCGCATCCAGTTTGGACACGGTGTTAGGGTTGGGAATCTCTAGGCACCTCATGACTCGATTCCAATTCAGAAGATTACAATGCAATGATGAAATGGTCAGTGCATCCTGATACATCAAAATTTTGATTTTCATCCATGATCATTTTTTTCTCACTGTGTGACTTCTTGCTACTTTTCAAACAAAGTAAATTTGTAATGATCCATAATTAAAATAAACAGTGGTTCCCCAACCATTGCCTCAGGGGGATCACAGTGCATCCAAAAACTGTTTCTCCTCACACCCCTATAATTTATGCAGAGAATGTGTGAAAGGAGGGAGGACATTTTTTTTTTCATTCTTCAAACTACCTCTGTGTGAAGAATCAAGTACCACACAATGAATGCCTTGAAGGAGAGACTGTCTGAAAGTGTGCACTGCTATCCTTATTTGTACAATTCGTCATTTCTCTTCCCTCTCTGTGACAGGCTCTTCAACCCGCCTTCGAGTGTGTTTATTCAAAACAAGTGTAAACATTTATAAATTTTGGTCATGTCCTATCTACTTCTTATTAAACATACAGACCTCATGACCCGGGCTGACTTTACCAGAATGCCCATGCCAGATTGTCCTTTACAAGAAAAAAAGATAGTTAAACTGACTTAAGGTGGTTTGACCCACATGTTTCAGTGGCTGTCAGTAAAAATTATGGGACAACTCACTGGTGTGGTTTGTGGAAAAGGGGGATGTCAGGTGTGGTGTCAGCGCTACATGGTTACAGAGAGTTCTCATGGTTTTTGTCCGTGTTCAGCTCATCAGCATGTAACAAAGGTCTTCATCTTCTGGGCTCAGCTGCTGCTGTTTCTGCCAGCGTGTTCCTCTGTGGCAGCAGCATGCACATTTTAATCACTTGCTGGCAGACAAAAAAAGGGGAGTGGGAAAAAAAAGATGAGAAATATCTGCTGCTTCCTGAGAGATGGAGGAAGAGGGAGAAGCCCCTTTGGGCTAAATAGAGGGAGAGCAGAGAGAGTGTGTGTTCTTGTTGACTCTGCAGCAACAAATATTAATAATGAGAGATGAAAGATATCATTCACCTTGTAGAGTGAGGAGTGGGGACCGCTGGGCATTTATCGCCTCTGCCAAACAATGGCATGTGTGAAAGGCTTCCTGTAGAGGCAACACCTTTGACTCCACATTGTAAGGGCTTGTGGAGATTAAAGTACAAACAAGAGAATGGAAAGTCTACTAGAGCACAGGAAAGTGCATAGTGCACATACATCAGAAGACTTCTCTGATTCTACCTTAAAAAAACTGCTGTGTGTATTTTAACAATTCCGTATAATTAATAGGGTTGGGAATCACCAGAGGATTCGCAATACCATGTCATCCCGATATGTTGCGATTTGCTAAGTATTGTGATAAAATATATTGCGATTATTACCTTTTTTTAATCTGTCAATTATGTCCATCAAGGAAAACTTAATCAACATCTTTATTATCTAATAAGATAAAGTTTACAGTCTATTCATCTCATTGCGATTATTACCTTTTTTTTATCTGTCAATTATGTCCATCAAGGAAAACTTAATCAACATCTTTATTATCTAATAAGATAAAGTTTACAGTCTATTCATCTCACCTACCTAAGTAGGTGCTACCTAAAGTTTAATTTATATAAATGTATATATATGTATGTATATATATATATATATATATATGATATAAATGTATATATATATATATACAGTACAGGCCAAAAGTTTGGACACACCTTCTCATTCAATGCGTTTTCTTTATTTTCATGACTATTTACATTGTAGATTCTCACTGAAGGCATCAAAACTATGAATGAACACATGTGGAGTTATGTACTTAACAAAAAAAGGTGAAATAACTGAAAACATGTTTTATATTCTAGTTTCTTCAAAATAGCCACCCTTTGCTCTGATTACTGCTTTGCACACTCTTGGCATTCTCTCCATGAGCTTCAAGAGGTAGTCACCTGAAATGGTTTTCCAACAGTCTTGAAGGAGTTCCCAGAGGTCTTTAGCACTTGTTGGCCCCTTTGCCTTCACTCTGCGGTCCAGCTCACCCCAAACCATCTCGATTGGGTTCAGGTCCGGTGACTGTGGAGGCCAGGTCATCTGCCGCAGCACTCCATCACTCTCCTTCTTGGTCAAATAGCCCTTACACAGTCTGGAGGTGTGTTTGGGGTCATTGTCCTGTTGAAAAATAAATGATCGTCCAACTAAACGCAAACCGGATGGGATGGCATGTCGCTGCAGGATGCTGTGGTAGCCATGCTGGTTCAGTGTGCCTTCAATTTGAATAAATCCCCAACAGTGTCACCAGCAAAACACCCCACACCATCACACCTCTCCTCCATGCTTCACAGTGGAACCAGGCATGTGGAATCCATCCGTTCACCTTTTCTGCGTCTCACAAAGACACGGCGGTTGGAACCAAAGATCTCAAATTTGGACTCATCAGACCAAAGCACAGATTTCCACTGGTCTAATGTCCATTCCTTGTGTTTCTTGGCCCAAACAAATCTCTTCTGCTTGCTGCCTCTCCTTAGCAGTGGTTTCCTAGCAGCTATTTGACCATGAAGGCCTGATTCGCGCAGTCTCCTCTTAACAGTTGTTCTAGAGATGGGTCTGCTGCTAGAACTCTGTGTGGCATTCATCTGCTCTCTGATCTGACCTTCATTTCAGTTAACTGATTGGTTCTTGCCATAATATGAATTTTAACAGTTGTCCAATAGGGCTGTCGGCTGTGTATTAACCTGACTTCCGCACAACACAACTGATGGTCCCAACCCCATTGATAAAGCAAGAAATTCCACTAATTAACCCTGATAAGGCACACCTGTGAAGTGGAAACCATTTCAGGTGACTACCTCTTGAAGCTCATGGAGAGAATGCCAAGAGTGTGCTTGGCAGTAATCAGAGCAAAGGGTGGCTATTTTGAAGAAACTAGAATATAAAACATGTTTTCAGTTATTTAACCTTTTTTTGTTAAGTACATAACTCCACATGTGTTCATTCATAGTTTTGATGCCTTCAGTGAGAATCTACAATGTAAATAGTCATGAAAATAAAGAAAACGCATTGAATGAGAAGGTGTGTCCAAACTTTTGGCCTGTACTGTATATATATATGATATAAATTTATATATATATATATATATATATATATATATACACATGTATATATATGATATACATGTGTATATATATATATATATATATATATATATATATATATATATATATATATATAGTTTTCAGTTATTTCACCTTTTTTTGCTAAGTACATAACTCCACATGTGTTCATTCATAGTTTTGATGCCTTCAGTGAGAATCTACAATGTAAATAGTCATGAAAATAAAGAAAACGCATTGAATGAGAAGGTGTGTCCAAACTTTTGGCCTGTACTGTATATATAAAGATAATTGGCACTGTGTGACGATACGATATTGCCACACAAAAATATTGTGAAACTATGCTGTTTCAATTTTTTCCCCACCTAATAATTAAATATCAATGTATGCTTATCATCAGTTGGTTGAGCAGCATGACATTTTTCTCAACTGTAACCTCTTCATACAAAAAGATCACGTTACTGTCACAAATTAATACAATCCAATACAATACAAATGCAATATGTAATTGCATATCTATAAGAACACATGATAATGTAGGTAAAAATGCACACAGAACATTTTGGTGCGAATGGCATCTGTACAGTTTGACCTCTTTCTCAAAGAGGGAAAAAGAAAATCACTGTCACTTCAGTTATTAGCCATGCTGGTTCAGTGTGCCTTCAATTTTGAATAAATCCCCAACAGTGTCACCAGCAAAACACCCCCACACCATCAGTTAGGGGGAGTCCTGAGAAACCACTATGGCCATGGCCATGTTACCCTGCTCAAAGGGTTCAGGCATGGCTTGACCCTAACTTTTTTCCCAAGGAGCACATGTGCTCCTAAGTTGAAAAAGTAAGGAGCGCACAAAGAACTTTAGGGGCACAATGTAAATTGATCAAATAATGTGTTTTCTGTAATAAACGTGATGTAAATAGACATTTACAAGCAAAATTATGTAATGAATTTGTATCCAAAATGTACAGAAAGGTAAAATCGTCAAGTTTTGAAAAAGTATTGCAATTTAATTTTGTCTTTAATGTTATTATCTTATATATATTATCTTTGCAATATGATTATCTTATATAATGATATGACTATCCTAAAACATTCTCCAGGTCCTCTGAAACTCTGCAGGACTTATTTCCACCCTGCCCAGCAGTGGTACCATGGCAAACAGTCCTGGCTAGTTTTACGCCGTGGGCGAACCATCCCACGGCGTAACGTAATAAACCTAATGATAATGGCGTCCCAGCGCCCACTCCACTAACTTAACGTGGAAATGAGCGGTAGTCTAGAAAACTGGCGAGTTTTGGGGGGTTTTTTTGGAGGACGCCCTCACATAGATTGCGCCCTGGACAGTCGCCCACATTGCCCATAGCAAAAAACGTCCCTGCGAACGGTCCCTAACTGCTGGGAGAAGGAAGAATATGCAACAAATAAGCATATAACTTGTGATTATAGAACAATGGAAGGTGTTCCTATTAGATTATGACAGCAGGACCCTCAGGATGAGAAAAAAAGGCAGGACCCATCATAAGGCTTATCATGTCAGTATGTACTGTGCGACAGTAGTGTATATTCCCAAACAGATTTGAATTTAATTAGCACAAGCCAGTTAATACACAGTAGCCTGAAGAATCCCTGGAGGTAACTGAGCTAGGTGGCCAATTTAAGTCCTGCACAGAGTGCGGATTGGTAGAATGGATGTTACAAGAATACGTATTAAATGGTACTGCATCGATTTTACACCAAGGTGTGCTTACAAGTCTTGGAAAGTACTTCTGCATATGTAACAAAAAATTTTTTTTGCACAGAGCCATATGCAAAGTCAGTGCAAACTGAGGTTGCAACTAACTGTTACTTCCACTGTCAATTAATCTGTCAATTATTTTCTTGAAGAACTGATTTATTGTTAAGTCTATAAAATGTAAGAAAATGGTAAATGTCTATCAGTGTTTCCAAAAGCCTAAGATGATTGCCTCAAATGTCTTGGTTTGTCAACAACCCAAAAACATTCATTTCCTGTCATAGGAGAGTAAAGAAACCAGAAAATATTCACATTGTTGGCACGTCATAGGTATCAGCCAATATTGGCTTAAAATGAAATACTGGAATGGTCAACATGCTATTAATATCAGATTGTCATCTATCTGAGCTCTAAGACTTAACATCAGTACTGTACAGAGACTGAGGTTGCAACGGTATAAGATTGTAATGGTGTGAAGACCATCTTAAAAAAAACAAACAAAAGTTGTTTCATGGTACCACGGTATTACAGAATAATTATCATTATTATAACCTGTCAGAATGACCCTTAAAATAATTAAAACAGAAGGCTTATTTTTGGTAAAACAAAAGTTTTATTACTATATATGACACTTGAAACCATTTTGTTATTAGAAGTATGTGTAAAAAGTGTCCTTTTTGAAAATGAAGTTGAGTGTTTATGTGCAGTTCCTTTTTCTTTTCCAATATCATAGATAAACAAATGTTCCATAAAACTGGTATGCTGCTGCAACCCTAACAGAGACAGAACAAAAAAGATGAGGACTTGAAGAAAAGTGAGCAAAGCCATTGGACTATGTGGTCAGTTCCAAAACTATGTATTTGTTACTTTACTACGAACTAGGGATGGGCAGCACAGGCAAAAACACTATTCGAAAATCATGGCAACTATTCAACAATTTTTTGAATAATCTGCCCTCCCACACACTATTTCATGTAGTTTTTATCTGAGGGTCGCGTAGGGGAGTGTAGCGCGACAAAAATAGAAGAGCCACGTAAAATAGAGAGTTGTCGCGTGACAGACGGGGGTTTTCGCGCTGCTCCAGTTGCCAGTGGAGCCGCTGTAATTGATTAACAGGGGGGCAAGATGTTACGGGACTCACGCTGCAGACGTGTCGCGCCGCTGAGCCCGGCCGTACGGTCCCTCGCCGCCTCCTGCGTGCCTCGCTCTCAAATGACTGTGCATACTTGTTGTAGATTTGTGATACGCAAGCTTTGCCTCACAGAGTTTGCACTGCACCTCATTTTCGTTTATTTTGTCTACGTTGTTCCACACAGAACTTTTTGATGACTGTAGTAGTCTCTGCATGTTTCTCCTGTTTGTAGAAGAGCATCAAACTAGCTGGTAGCCCATCTCACACGGCTGTAGCAATCCTATACTGCCCTTGTGCGGTTAGGAGCTGAACTGCATGTCAAATAAAGGGGGGAAATACGACGGCGAATAGTAATAGTCGCATTAAAAAAATCGATTTTTCAAAATAAAACGAAATTCGAAAATCGTGACCCATCCCTACTACGAACCGAGGTAGTACTAACATTTATGCTAGCTGCCGTCCCCAGTTAGTTAGCAGAACCATTGGAACTGGCACTCCAGAGGCTGTATTTGCATGAGTAATGCAAGGCAAAAATTTTGATTTGCAGTTGGTGTGTGCACACCTTTAAAGACATTGTTTTTAGACACCTGTTAGCAGTGCATAGAGAAATTCTCTCCCATGGTTTGAGTCATCCGATTAGCTCTTCTGATCAGCCTTTATAGAGATCACAGATCAAACTATTTAGAACAAATATTAGCTGATAAAGATCAGTAGCCGATTGATAAGAGCACCCTTACTGCCTGGACCACTATTTTATTCTTTAAATAATGGTCCAGTGAATGTAAAGTAGACCTGATTTTTAGAAAATTGCAAGAAACTGGTACTATATTCTAGTGCTGCACGATTAATCTAATCGCAGTTGCAATCGCGATGTCAGGCTGTGCGATTACATAACCTCATAAAAGGCTGCAATTTGCAATTTAATGTAAATAAATGTTAACGTGTGTGCCTGTGAACGTGACTACCTCTGCTGTAGTGTGTGGAGTTTGCTGTCATTATGCCCACAAGCTATCCTGGTGTGTGCAGCACGTATGGTCACCTTACTACCCGGCATGCAGCTGTGACCAACATGGACGCTGAAGTAGAGCATGAGCACGACCAAGAACAGGCTCAGTTGGTGGCAAAAAAAAAAAACGCAACGTCTGTTACATGGTGATACTTTGGATAGAAAGACATGCTGTGTAAAACTTGCAATGTTAAAGTCGCCACGTCACGTGGCAACATGACCAATCTATATCAACACTTGAGACAGCACAGAGAAAAGTACGACTGATGCATGCGAGAGAAAGCCAAGCCGTGTAATTATTTATTATATTGTAATCTCAATCACAAATTGCGATATTGTCCACCAAAATCGCAATCGCACATTTTTATCAAATCGTGCAGCACTACTATATTCTATTAAGGCTATGTTTTAACATAATCCAGACTTTTTAATTAAAATGAGCCTGAATGGGTATCTTCCTGCTGACCCATAGATGAGCACAGAATAACTGATCTCATCACTGATTAGTAAAAATGCATGAAGCATTTCAGTGTCAGCAGGTGGACATGTTTTGCCTCAGCTCATCTAACATTAACTCAAACCTTGTAAACAGTTTCAGTAGCTTGTAAATCCTCTCCCCAGGACTCACCGTGTGCTGCTCAATTATAGCCTGCACAGCCTGTCAGCATGTGATAGTTCTTTCGACAGCAGTACAGTTTCATGAGGCAATCAATACATGGTCCCTGCATACATGGCAGTCAGCTTGTTGCGAGCCAAACAGCAGATGCTTCTCTCCCTCATTTTGCATATTCACCACATGAAAGATCGCTGCAAAGCAAAAGAGCTTTCTCTCAACAAGGTTCAAATACACTCCAATTATTTTTTAATACATTTCATTTTTCCTCATATTTCTGTCTCAATGAAATTCTGGCATTCGTATTTCCTCTACAAAATCATAAAATAAGCCCATGCAGCAATGCTGTCAGCATGAAAAAATATGTCCAACGCTTTAGTCCTCTTTGGACTATATCACATATACGGGCCTAAGTGGAGGATTCCTGATTTAGGTGATTACCTGAACTTTCATATGGCACCACAGTCAGGCCAAAATGTCCACATACACTCAAGAAAAAATGAGCCAAAATGTAAATTTTGCAACCAGTTATATGTGGTTGGATAGATTAACCCTACTGGAACCCATTCCAATGCAAGAACAGGAAAAATGTAAGGAAAATTGTTTGGCCAGAAATATTGTTTTGTATCATCTAGGGTTAGGCCTACACTGCCAATCACTGATCTCTGAGCTCAACGTTGTACCGATGGCGTACTAATACTATCAGCATGTTGGCCTATTCTGATATTTCATTTTAAAATCAATATCTGCCGATACCAATGATGTGCCAATATTACTGTGCATCCCTAGTAACAATTCTGATTCATCAGAAATGTGCAGACTGATTTTATGAGTACAGCTGATGGCTGATATGAGGGTACAAACATTTAGAGCATTAGAAGTGATGAATAAGTTCACCCTTGTGGTGATGAAGATTTACAGTTGTCACCAGGGGCGTAGCCATCATTTCCGAAGTGAGGGGGACAAATTTTTCAGAGGGCTATTGCATGATTTATCATCCTCTCACATTCAACTGCACCTCTGCTTAGCGGCTAAAGAACCACATAACCACAAACAGCCACAGTACAGCACAAGGGGACCGACTTTAGTTCTTTAAAATGATATACTATCAAAATCTAAAGTTTTAGCTGCCAAACTCTGGTTGAGTTGACACAGAATGACCCTTGAGCATCTACAGGGTAAGTAGCCAGATAATTAATACTTAAGTATTAGTGCCAATACCTGCCTGGTTTCTCCCTGTCCCTCTTCTATCTATTGCAATAATATAGATGATAAATGTGCAAAGCAAAATTTAGAAACAGAATTAAGAATAGTAGTGGTGACCTAGCTGTGGAAATTAACCTCAAAATCACTTTTATGCTATAGATATTTTCTCTCAGCCAGTTACAATCTCTCCTCACCTGTGAAGACCCTGCATGATCATCCTTGCTGGCCTCTGGTCCACTGTCTCCTCCCTGACCCTGCTCTTTCTATTGTGGCAATAAAGATTTAAAAAATATGTGCAAAGCATTAGTGAGCACAAGTTCTGCGCAGAAATTGAGGAGTGGGTTTATTCCTAGCATGAAACTAGCTAGCAAGCGATTTAACATAGGTAACAATAACATTAGTATTCTTGTTAACTACCTGAACTTGATATATTGGCATCTATTAATTAGTCATCATTTGGCTAACATTATCTACATGCAACAGCATTACTCAACTTACATGGTTTGTTTGGAAGAAAGTGTGCAAGGTTTTTTGCTTCTTGCTGGCTGGTTTGCTGAACATGGTTAACACACGGCAGCACTGCCCAGCAGCACACGTCTCATCAGTACGATTGATTCAGATCACAACATGACAGCGTGTGTATGCTGCCTGGCACTGCCTACTCATGGTGCGGTTAAAGACAGCTTGGAAAAACACTCTACCACATGTTAAAAACGAATTGAACCATTGTAACAGCTGTAAAAAGTGGGGGGCACAGAGGGCACAGATACGGGAAGTGCGGGGGAAATGTCCCACGTGTACCCTGCGTCTGCTACGCCCATGATTGTCACTGATCAACATCCACTCACATCTGCTGGCCTTTTTTTTTTTATTTTTCTCAAAAAAAAAAAAAAAAAAAAAAAAAATCACATGCTAATTCCATAATTCTGTCACCCAACCCTAGTGTGAAGCTTGCATATAATTGGATGGTATAAAGATAATCTAAATGTACAACTCTGAAGAGGCAAACCCTCAGTTGCGTTAACACATAATATAGGCCATTCATTTTAAAATAAGGGTTTATTGCATGCATATGCTTTCTAGCAGATACACTGAGTCTGAATTGACTGTGCACACACATTCAACAAATTCTATTTTATAATAAGTCAGAAAATAGACTTGTGTATAATACGATAAAGTATTGTAGGCAACGTCAGTCCTAAACAGCAACACCAGAATGGCACTGCAAATGCCTTAACGTTTGTTTAGACCAAATAGGAAGTGCGTATGGATGTTGCCAATTCACTTTGCATTTGGTCTAAACACAGCTTTAGGCAGTTACAGTAAGTCATGTACAGCCAGCCAATGTCACAGTAAGGGCTTTCATTACAAATTATAGAAACATCTTGCCTTATCAATCCCTGACTTTGTAGGCTAGCTCATTTACCGCCAAGCAGGGCTGGGGACAGGCTTTTTCCACTAGCCTAGCTGTCAGTTTGGCAGATATGAGCATCTTTATGTCACCCAAGTTCTCCTCTTTTGTGCAGGATGAAAAGCAGGGCTCAACAAAAACTGCCAAAAACTTAAATTAATGAGCAGGTACAAGAAGAATAAAATGACTGTTTGGCAAATGGGCTTGGTGATCACACTGTCTGATGAGATGGTTAGTAGTAGCTGCAGTCCTGTTGTCCCTGGACAATAGAGTGTGCCAGTAAACCCGGAACTCCGTTAGCGCTTTTAGCACTTCCGCTTCTCTCGTCTAAAAGACAATACGTTTTTCAAATGGGATTTTGGTAAAATGCCTCAAATAAGGTCTGTGGTTAACAAAAGCTTAAGCGAGTTTCAGGTTTTGTTCTACAACATAAAACACGTCAGTAAATACCCTACTTGTGAATTTTGAAGCTCTTATATGTCGTAAAAAAGGTGGTTGCTAACAAGTTGCTCAATACGACTACAAACCCTGTCAGGGACATTAAACGTCATCAGCCCCGAACAGGCGAGACTGCTGGCAGTCCGCCATTACAGCTTCTTATTTAGCTTAAACAGTCCGATTTCCCCATTATACAATGTTTTTAAAATAAAGCGGCCGAAATCAGTTGAAAGCTTAGTGGCGGTGACGTCTAGAGTCATGCCACTGTGGAGTAGTCATGTAGTCCGTTAAAGCCTAACGTTAGCTTTTTACTTCTGGCGATCGCATTTAAGCTTCAAATGGGGTATTAAAGTTGTTCATATGTGAAGATTATCTCACTGAACAAAACCTGTAAGTATCATAAACTTGTGTTAGCCACATAGCTTATTTTCTGACATAATCCAAAACGCAATGCAAAAATCACATTCACTTTCTCTTCCAGGAACCAGCGCAATGCTGAACTTCCAGGTTTTGACGTCAGCCCTGGCACACTCTATAGAAACATGTTTGTGACGAACAGAGATCTTCCCCCTTTGGGATGACAGATGTTTTTCATGCAAAAGTTTAGAGGTTGTTTCCTAAATTTGTATGATTGAATTTGTGCTCATTCAAAGATATTATAAGGTCTTAATTACTTTAAAACAGTTTGGTTATTTTTGTGTGGTGAATGTTTATTTCTTTCCCTGGCACAAAAGGTGGAATAAATTAAAACAAAAACAAAATACACAACATAAAAATATTGGAGTCAGTATTGGCTATTAGCCAAATTGTTATTTTAAACATCCGTATCAGTATCAGCCCAAAATTTCAAAATCAGGACATCCCTAATTTCTTTAATATTTCACAATGCCTGCAAAATTATATTACCATTTCCACAGCACCAAAGTGTTAATATCTTAACAAGTCTGTATAAGCCCATGTACTACAGCACTTTCCCACAAGCTTCACACAATCTGGGAACATAGGCCCATGGGTGGGGATGGGTCCCTATAACATACATTCTAGAGCAAACACAACGGAAAGATTTTTCTATTGCACAGTTACTTCTTTGTTGTGAAACAAGCAACAAGAACTACTAACTTTGGACTTGGTGTGGTATTACAAGTATTTCATATAAAAGCAGTAAAAAACAAAAATGAACCCTTGTCCAAACCCCTGAATAATTATGCGCAGGTGGAATACTAAATTGTAAACTTCCAAGCACAGATTTGTCAATCTGTTTATCCAACACATAGACCAAATCACAGTGATTGTTTATGGTAATTTCCTGAGGGAAAATCCCTGTTTGACATATTTTAGCCAACTAAAAAAGGCCCAACTACAAAAATCAATATCAGTTTACATGTATGCTACACCAACTGACAGCCCATTCTGACAGGCAACTGACGCATCATCTCAAAGCAACCAGATTCCATTGACAAAAACAGTTATTTAAGAACACAGACAATACTGTTTCATGGCTGCCTCAATCAATTAGTGTGTAAGGTAAGTCAGTGAAAACAATAGCGTACACTTAAAATGATAATGACTTTTTTAGGTAGCTTTAATACATTGCTGTGACCCTATCCACAGCAGTACATTGCTTAACTTCTGTGCCAGTACATCTGGTTTATAAAGCAGCACAATATCTAAAATAAGCACAGCAGAACCATCATGTAGGTCTGACCACCATGTTTATCTATATATATATCTTCACACATTTTAGAACAGAAAGAACAAGTTTGCCGATTTGACGTATCTCCACAATTCAAAACAACTGCCACCTTAAAATGTTCGCGTGACATCATTGGTGGCTAGGTCTATAGAACTAAACCGTGACCAACGCGAAAACCACAGAGATGTCATGATGATGATGATGATAATATCATTTATGACAAAAATCACTGACCAGCACGAAGACTATCATTGGAGTTCACAACATGAAACCACATCATCCAATCCACAGCTGTTAATGTTACTAACAAAAACACATTATTGAGAAATCCTCAATCAAACTAGAAGGGTTGAGTTCATTTTAGAGCTGATATATATACTAGGTTTTAGTGGAGCAAAATGGCAAGACACCTACAACAACCAAAATAGTTTGCTCATGTTCTTCTTATTGATTTTAGCTCTGCTTTTAACACTAAGCAAATTGGCACTCTTTTAGAACAACTTTTAAAGGTGATTGTGAATGGTTGTCTCATTGGATTAGAAGCTTTTTAACTGACTGCCCTCGGAGAGTTTTAATGAATGGGGTCTACTCAGACAAGCGTGGTTGGTCTTCTTCTGAAAGATAATGCCATGTATGAAGAGGTTTACTTCAGCCAGGTCACCGTTCTTCAGAACTGGTGTCAGGCAAGTAAACTGGAACTGAATGTGGCCAAAACAAGAGAACTCATCATACAAACAAAACCACATGGAACCATTCATATCCTCCCTGTCATACTCAATAATAAGCCTGTAGAAAAAGTAACACAATTTAAGTACTTGGGCACAAATATTGATCAAACCTAACTTTTAATGAAAATTCAGACAGCATTTTTAAGAGAGCCAATCAGCACCTGTTTTTAATCATTTGGTGTTCACCAACACATACCTGAAATAGCATACAGAGGCCTGGTTAAAAGCATTTTATCATTTTACATTACAACATGGTATGGCAACATGAGTGCAAAGAGAAAAAAAACAAGCTTTCTAGGATTGTCAGTATTAAAGGGAAGGTGATTGGCAAGTCACAGACACAACTCAGCAATATATTTGACAATGCTGTACACAGGAAGGCCAAACATATAATTGCCAAAGCCTCGCATCCATTACTCCCACAGTTTCAGCTGTTCCCATCTGGGCGTTGCTTTAGGGTCCCAAGAACCAATCACAACATTATACACGAAGTCCTTTATTCCCTATGCCACACAGCCAATGAACACAGAATGAGTGTATCAGGGAACACTACTATTTTATAAGATGCTCTCTTATTATTTATGTAACTTATTACTCCTACCTGCCTATTTGCACTATTGTATCATATATATTTTTAAATTGTATGTTTTTTATGGTGTATTGTGTTCAGTGTCTGCATGTACCTTTTATGTTCTGAGAGAAGCTAAAGACAAATTTCCACTGAGGTGGACAATAAAGTGATCGATCTATCTATCTATCTATCTATCTATCTAAGTTGATATCAATCACATCCTGATATTACCAGCATGTTGGCCAATTCTGACATTTCATTTTAAAGCCAACATCAGTCGATAATGATGATGCGCCGATATTATCTTGCATCCCTACAATATATCAGGCTTTGATACACAATATTTGTTCGTAGCACCAACTCATTGTAGGCTTGGTCTTTTAAATATGTTTACAATAAGAGAAGCATTCAGTATTATCAATATTATGCATTGCAGTACCAAGTTAAGGAATCCAAACACAGTCACTCCCAGTAATATCATTTTCATGAGCTTGTGATAAGTGTTTTCAGCTATCATAATGTGACACATCAGACGTCCATCAGAATACACATAACTGTACAGGAAGAAATGACGAAATGTGGAGATTGGGCTAAATTAGGGGTCACCTGATGTCAATCAGTAAAAAAAAATCTACTCCAGTACACTCAATGATCAGCAGGTACACATCCAGTCACATCTTCCACAGAGGGACATTTATCTCAAGTCTACCCAAGAGAGACGGACAATACAGGTTTTGAAATTTATCCAGCCAGAGAAATGGGGCAAACACTCGTGAGTCAAAGTCAGTTCCCCTCATGGCAGACTATAGCACGGGCTTCAACTTAACGTGACGCAAAAAAACAACTTCACCATAAAGCCAAAATTACACGTGAAGCCCTCCATCATCATCATCATCATCATCTTCGGCTGAAACACCATGAATCTCGCTGGAGACACCCCGGCAGCCAGTCGCCTCAGCCAACGGCCACGAGTTAACAAAGTAACACGTTTGTATCCAAGTGTCGGTGAGCAGACAGTTAGACAGGAGAAGGCAACCTGCACCTACCAACACCTCACCTTCCTACTTCATCTCAGTGAGAAGCTTCAGGCTCGCAAAGCACTGGTTGAATTCGAGAGAACCAGAACCAGGGGGACGCCGCAGGTTCTCTCCCCGGCTTTCAAACCGCGGTCGCCGCTTCACTTACCTGCCTGAGTGCCGCTGGACACTTGGCGGTAAAGAGACACTGACAGCTGTTGAGACCCGCTCTCTCTCTCCCTCTGCTCTCCTCTGCTGCTCCAGCACCAGCGACCAACGAAAAGCTCCCCACACTGACTCCCACAGAGCGGAAACGGAAAGATGCACTCTTCAAAATAAAGGCGTGTTTTTGAAAAGTACGGCTGCAGGCTAATCTCGAGGATTTTAGAGTTACTTTTTTTTCCTCTCATTTTGAGGTCAATACTTTTTATTTTATAGTTTCCTAATAATTTCTTATGTATGCCATTTTCCTCTGGAAACGACTAATTTGGTAGGCTATTATAATAATAAACCTTATTTATATAGCACCTTTGAAAACACAGTTACAAAGTGCTGTACAATAAAACTAAACACATCTAAAACACAAGGAGAATGAAAAAAACATGTCATAAAATGTCACCAAAGTAGGCTGAAGGATAAAATAAAAAGGCCA
The DNA here is from genome assembly GCF_011397635.1 of Epinephelus fuscoguttatus. Lineage (NCBI taxonomy): Eukaryota > Metazoa > Chordata > Actinopteri > Perciformes > Serranidae > Epinephelus > Epinephelus fuscoguttatus. The sequence continues at coordinate 4,659,993 of NC_064770.1, read as the reverse complement.
GAACTAAAATCAAGATGATAAATATGTAATAAAAGATAGCAATAAAATAGACAGACAGCTCATGTAAACTCTTGATGCACTTTAGAAGTAGGCCTATGTCGTTAGGAGAGACTTTTTATAGTTATGTCCCATTGTTGTTCATATTTATGATTATTTTATTCACTTAAACAATCAATATTCCTATTATTACTATCCAAATGGTCATCAGTGACTTGAATGCACTGTCAACTGTCATTGTGATTTCTGATAGCTGTCAAACATGAGCTGTCATCTGTTTGTGGCTCTGTTGATGTGACGTATCGTCCGCTGCGCGGATTGTGTGTGTGATTGTGGATTGTGGGTCAGAATAGCCAGCAAAGCATGCTGGTTTGTATACATGCAGAACATCCTGTTATTTTTGGCATACTGCATTTGACATACTTGGTCCTTTTGTCAGTTGGTCTTTCTGTGGGCATTTCAAGGCTACGCAGCATATTCAACAAGCTTTTCATTGCACAGGTTCTACAAGCAAGTAAGTGCATTCACTGGGTTGTTGTAGAGTCATTACATTCACAATGTATTGTGATAATATACAACAATGCGTTGACATTAAAAAACAAAAAAAGCACTCAGAATACTAAAGTATTTTTAAAAGCAAGTGCTCCAGTGCCTTAACTCAGTTAATTTGATTCAGCAACTTTCGCTTGTATTGGACTAATATTGACTAGGACTATCTATACTTTGACTCAAGTTGGGTACTTTGTCCACCACTGTCAATGAGTGATGTCACAGTAGCTACATCCATAGCTTTATACAGTCTATGGAATCAGACTTTCCGCCTGTCCCACAACTGCATTGACCTATTGCCAGTGTGGTCATACACAATATTCCAGCTTACAAAACTGACAGCTACAAAAAGCTTTCCTATTAGCTGTGTCACACCATCCGATTTTATAGAACTATACTTATCCAAATAAGTAGCAACACCATCTTTTCTCTTTGTATCTATTGTGCTGTGAACAAAACCACTTCAGCCAACTGTAGCCACTACACAATCTGTAACTCATCACTTGGTCAACAAGCTTTCAGCACCACCACTACTTTGTGAGGAAGTGTGAATGACTTTGACTGTGCTGTGACCAGCATTTTTTTTTCTGCCTCCTTTGGGTCTTGTAGACACCAAGTAGTGTTTGTGCTTGTTTGTTGTCTTAAGTCCCTGCCAACTGAAACCAACACAGCTGCTGATGATGACATGTTTAAGTATGTATGCAGCTATTTTCAATCCAACGTGTGATGACATATACATTAGCTCTTGTTTCTATGGAGGTCGAATGCATGGACAAAAGGCACCCACAACATGAAATGAATGTAATGTATTTATGAACTGACATTTGCTGCCCATCTATTAATATAAGGAGGTGTTAGAGGGCCTCAGACTGGGCTAGCACCATATACACTGGGAAACCCTTTCCAAATACATTTATTCATAGAGAGAGCTTTATTGGCAAGCTGCCTGATAACTCAGTAGGCTGTCTCAAAGCAATTTAATGCTCGGATGATTATTGCCAGACTGCTGTAGGCTAAAAGACAACGCTCACATTAGGATTCCCTCAAAGATAAATTGAGCAAAAGAGAGGTACAGTACATGGGAGGTTAACACATGTGACTGCACATTTGTTGTAACCTTGAAGAATGAAGACAGTCATGTAAGGACAATGAGGATTTACTGTTTAAAAGAAAGGTGGAAAAAAACAACTTGTTCATGTTCATTAATGCAGATGCATTTTCATCTGCACAAGCTCAAATCTTTACCACAGGGGAGTGTCTTTTATACATTCACAGTGACACATCACAAGATTTTCTGAGAATCCTGCTTCTCAGGAACCACATGTATGTTACATCAACACTTTTTAACTCTCCATATATTCATCCATCCATCCATACATACATTTTCATTTGCTTATCAGGGACTGGGTTGCAGGGACAGCAGGCTGAGCAAAGTACTCCAGACATCCCTCTCCCCATCAATACTTTCCAGCTCCTCCTGGGAGATCCCGAGGTGTTCTCAGGCCAGATGAGATTGTGCCGGTTTGAAAATTTTCCAACCGGTTTGATTTAAAGCCAAATATCTAACTGAACCGATATATCGAATAATATACCTAATTTTACCACTGGGGGCCGCATTTGAGCTATGTTTTCCAGTAAAAGCCTATTATAGATGTAATGCGCTTCCAATCCACTAGGTGGCGATAATGCTGTATTAATCACCAATACACACAAGGTTACACAAGAAGAAGAAGAGGCAGATGGACACCAAGGGTCCGTCCCAAGTCTCTTAAATTACTGCTAGTGCTACTGCTAGCCGACTTTCTAGCTGTTTAGCCCCTCCCACCTAGGAAAAAATGTGAGGAGCTAGCGCTAGGAGTGATGAGCTAGCATTGTCAGTTTAAGAGACATGAGACGTCCTTTCCACTGTAGCGTCACGTGAAGCGATGTCCATTTCTGATGACGGCGGCACAGCTGGATCTGCTGCATATCTACATCCCAAGTCACATTATATTTGTTGATCAAAATTATATTTGCTGATCAAAGCCGTGCATAGTATTATATCAGCATGTGTGGTTCTGGACATGAGCAGCTGCACATTTAACAGCCACACATCACCAACAGTCCGCTGAACAACACAATGGGTTGTGAATGAAATAAACTTATTTACAACATGACAGTCTTGCAGGAAATATCATTAACGTTACTCTTTGTAGTCACGTAGGCATGTGAATTACAGCGTTTCATTGCAGAGAATGCATGTAACGAGTACACTTGCGCTATTTCTCCGCCATCCCGTTCAAATGAGACAGATAAAGGGGGCAGGTATTTATACGTCATGGCCTCAAGCTGAAAAAGACTTCCTGTTAGGAACCTCTCGACCATCCTAGCTCGTAGCTGCTTAAAGCTTGCTGCTAGCTCCTAGTGCTAGCTCCTCACTGCACAAATAAGAGACTTGGGACGGCCTAGAAGATGGCGGACCTCGAACGACTTCCGGTTCAAGCGAGGAGCTAGCAGTAGCACTATAAAAATAAGAGACTTGGGACGCACCCCTCAGAGCATGGATACCAAGAGGCGAAGCTCCATTGAATACAACAGCCACTAGGGGCGCTAACGCCATTTTGGACTGTTGACATTGGACTGTTGCGCCCAGACAACATGCAAGATGTCAAGGAGAGAGGAGAAAAAAAGTAAAAGAAAACAGTGTAGTGCAATTAACTGCAACAACTATCAGTGAAACACCCCGCACCTGGCCTTCCACCGTTTCCCGAAGGATCCCGACAGGTAAGAACTCCTGAGGTGTAAGTTTTAAAGTGTTTTAATATCAATTTAATATGCCAGTTTTGGAGGAAAGATAACACTTATATGTATGTATATATACATATATATACAGTACAGGCCAAAAGTTTGGACACACCTTCTCATTCAATACATTTTCTTTATTTTCATGACTATTTACATTGTAGATTCTCACTGAAGGCATCAAAACTATGAATGAAGACATGTGGAGTTATGTACTTAACAAAAAAAGGTGAAATAACTGAAAACATGTTTTATATTCTAGTTTCTTCAAAATAGCCACCCTTTGCTCTGATTACTGCTTTGCACACTCTTGGCATTCTCTCCATGAGCTTCAAGAGGTAGTCACCTGAAATGGTTTTACAACAGTCTTGAAGGAGTTCCCAGAGGTGTTTAGCACTTGTTGGCCCCTTTGCCTTCACTCTGCGGTCCAGCTCACCCCAAACCATCTGGATTGGGTTCAGGTCCGGTGACTGTGGAGGCCAGGTCATCTGCCGCAGCACTCCATCACTCTCCTTCTTGGTCAAATAGCCCTTACACAGCCTGGAGGTGTGTTTGGGGTCATTGTCCTGTTGAAAAATAAATGATGGTCCAACTAAACGCAAACCGGATGGGATGGCATGTTGCTGCAGGATGCTGTGGTAGCCATGCTGGTTCAGTGTGCCTTCAATTTTGAATAAATCCCCAACAGTGTCACCAGCAAAACACCCCCACACCATCACACCTCCTCCTCCATGCTTCACAGTGGGAACCAGGCATGTGGAATCCATCCGTTCACCTTTTCTGCCTCTCACAAAGACACGGCGGTTGGAACCAAAGATCTCAAATTTGGACTCATCAGACCAAAGCACAGATTTCCACTGGTCTAATGTCCATTCCTTGTGTTTCTTGGCCCAAACAAATCTCTTCTGCTTGTTGCCTCTCCTTAGCAGTGGTTTCCTAGCAGCTATTTGACCATGAAGGCCTGATTCGCGCAGTCTCCTCTTAACAGTTGTTCTAGAGATGGGTCTGCTGCTAGAACTCTGTGTGGCATTCATCTGGTCTCTGATCTGAGCTGCTGTTAACTTGCCATTTCTGAGGCTGGTGACTCGGATGAACTTATCCTCAGAAGCAGAGGTGACTCTTGGTCTTCCTTTGCTGGGTCGGTCCTCATGTGTGCCAGTTTCGTTGTAGCGCTTGATGGTTTTTGCGACTCCACTTGGGGACACATTTAAAGTTTTTGCAATTTTCCGGACTGACTGACCTTCATTTCTTAAAGTAATGATGGCCACTCGTTTTTCTTTAGTTAGCTGATTGGTTCTTGCCATAATATGAATTTTAACAGTTGTCCAATAGGGCTGTCAGCTGTGTATTAACCTGACTTCTGCACAACACAACTGATGGTCCCAACCCCATTGATAAAGCAAGAAATTCCACTAATTAACCCTGATAAGGCACACCTGTGAAGTGGAAACCATTTCAGGTGACTACCTCTTGAAGCTCATGGAGAGAATGCCAAGAGTGTGCAAAGCAGTAATCAGAGCAAAGGGTGGCTATTTTGAAGAAACTAGAATATAAAACATGTTTTCAGTTATTTCACCTATTTTTGTTAAGTACATAACTCCACATGTGTTCATTCATAGTTTTGATGCCTTCAGTGAGAATCTACAATGTAAATAGTCATGAAAATAAAGAAAACGTATTGAATGAGAAGGTGTGTCCAAACTTTTGGCCTGTACTGTATATATATATATATATATATATGTATAGTTACATATATACACACATGTATATACATGTATATACGCATGTGTGTACATATATGTATCATCATATATCATATTAAAATAGCCTATATATTATCATTATTATTATTATTATTATTATTATTATTATTATTACTGTCCCCTTACTGTACAAACTGCAAATAAATCTTTATTCCTGACTATGTGACATTGCCATTAATGTGTTTCTAGTTAAAATATTGATTGATTTTTTTTTTTTTTTTTTTTTTTTTTTTTGGTGGATTGGCTTATGGGGTGATTTTGAAGGAGTAATTAAGTTAATCTTCTCATAAGTGGATGTAATATGTAGAGATGCCATTTAGGCCATTTTTCTTCGTTTTTTTTTTTTTTTAAGTCTATATTTTGCTTTACAAAAACGTGAAAAAGCAGCTGTGACCAAGCTATCACGAGGTGAGTAGCATTGTAAGCATAATTAATAGCAATATACTTAAGTTTGTCTGTGTGTTTTTGTATGCAAGCGGGTCTGCTGCGGTCTGCTGACAGTCCAAAATGGCAGCGGTAGGACAAAACCATGGACAAGTCTGTTGCTATGGGGTGTTCTATTGAGCTACGCCTCTTGGTATCCATGCTCTTTGAGGACGCTTCTCTTGCAGCAGCAGCAGACAGCTTGTAGGTACACACTTGTAGGCTCCTACGCTTCATTTAAAAACACACATAAACCTTATTAAGTTGTCATAATGCATGTTTCAATGCAAGATAAGTTGAATATAGTCCCTTGACACGCCGCTGATGTGAAAAGGCCCTTTGACTCAGCTTTCTCTTCACCATGACAGTCTGGCACAGCATCTGCAATGCTGCAGATTCTACGCCAAACCATCTCATGTTCCATTTTACACTCAATCATGAGCAAGACCTTGAGATACTTGAACTCCTTCGCTTGGGGCAATTACTCTTTCCAAACCCAGAGGAGGCAGTCCTCTGTTTTCCAGCAGTTTTCCATGGACTCCCAACTTGTCAAATACAGCAGCTTTGTCAGTGGCCCTACGCCTCAAACTATGGCACTCTAGGGGCTCTAGTTTCCCGGTGCAGCGCAGGGTGGCACAGGGTGGCGAACCCCACGCAGAGCTAGTTTCGAGCAGCACAACCCGAGGTGCGCTCAGTTTGGTAGTTTGGCAGACCGAGGTGCGCTGAGATGGGTGTGGCGGCGCAGCAGGGGGAGGTGTCGACAGATCCAGCTTGGGGCAGTTACAGTTTCATGCCAAAAGGCTTCGCCAAAGGTGCGCTAAAAGCTCGCCAACTGAAACTACGTCTACTGTCAGGGCAGGCGGAGTGCAGCCGGTGTAAGCCGAAGCTTGGCTGACCGGCGGACAGTGTGCACACATCACCAAAACCTCACAGACAGGTTTCCAGAATATCAGGCACATTAACGATGCAATAAATACCCACAAAAACACTATTCAATGCAACTATCTGCAATCAGCACATAAATGTATCTCTATATCGACTGTCCCGTCACATCTGATGTCAGATCAAAGGGGATTGGCACCGTTTGGCCACATCCCTCTCAGCCAACCACAAACAGCCACAGCATCAGATAGGGAGTATATATTCAGCATCTGTCATCTTAGAAAAGTCAAAAGAAAAGAAACAGAGTGAGACTGCGAGAAAGAAAGAGAGAGCGCATGCACACGAGAGAAACGCAACATTGATTTACAATTGTGGTGACCTCCTCCCAGGCTACCTTTGCATCATTGGCCCGTGGAGGTCTGCTCGCAGTTCCGTATATTCGCACACTGCGAGCTCGGACCTCCCGGACCAAAACATCAGTTTCCTCCTGGAAGAAGTTTGGCCGTCTAACTCTGCTGCTCTCTTCTGCAAAGGCAAATTGAGTAAACTCTCATTACGCCTTCGCACAGCGCATTTAAGTGCGAGGAGAGGGGCTCATTTCATTGGTGTGATGTGTGTAAAACCCACTCCATGCCTCCTCTCCTCCCTCTTTCCGACTTGCGCCGGTAGGAGGGACGGAGGTGGGATAGAGGAGTAGCTGCGCCAGGCACACGGTGTGCCAAACTTACAAAATCCGCCTGGCCACACCCAGTTGGCGAAGCGCAGGTGCACTGCGCCTCCGCCGCTCCCGGTCTGTGAAACTAGAGCCCAAAGTATCCCTCTCACATCCATTTTGAACATGTCAATTTCTGTTTCAATTTCTAAAACTACTACAATTGTTTCAGTAACTTAACAAGTATGTCACTTGATGACTGTATCACACACACACACACACACAGACACACTTGGACACATAAAAGCAATATGGCACTCAAGATCATGCTATTGTACTGATATCAGTGTGGCTGCCATTATCTTCAACCTTGTGCCAACAGAATCATAGCTGTCCTGATATTCAGCTCAACAGCACAATCTAAAGTGTGCTATTGCTTAAATATCATCAAACAACTGATGAAATGTCCCATAAATCATATGATAAAGTCCTACAAAACAAAATATCTATGCACCATAGCATGCATAGGACACCAACATTTTCTACTCGTAATATAATAAGTATCTTGTCAACACATCACCTACTGGTAGCGTTTTACTTCAGACCTTGTACCTGTAAGCATTATCTGTCCAGCCAGTCGGTTTCAGTCTTGGTGAATCTATTAAGGCTATTACTTAAGTACATGTTTGTCCTGCTGACAAGAATACTGGATCTCTCTGAAAACCACTGCATCTCTCTAAGCCTCTGTGTGTTGGTGTCCCACAAGCACATGAGTATTCAAGCTTTGAGCCTTTCTCTCTCCTCTCTTTTCTCCCTAGGTTTTCCTTCTTGTCCTCTGTTTCACACAGGCTTTTCTGTGCTGAACCATCTACCATCCTGGGCCCTCTCTCTCCCCTGACTGTCCCTCTTTCATTCCAGATGTGTTGGATCTGGAATCCTCGTCCTCTCAGAGATTCAACCTCTCCTCTTGTCTGTCTCTTGGGTGCATGTTGTCCTTGTACCTCTCTCCTTCTGTGTGTGCTTGTTTCCTTTCTCCTATATGAATAGTGTTCTTTAACTTTGCCTCTTGGATGTTTGTTTAGCCTGTCCTCTTCCCAGGTTTCTGTGGTGGCGAGGGTGTCATGTAGCTCAGGTTCGCTCTGTTTGACACTTGGAAGCCACTTGACATCCTTCAGAATCCATATTCTTGCTATATGTTTATATTCTATCTATGTATTTTTTTCTGATTTACCATACTGTCATTTTATGATGTTGGAACATTTTGAACACACAACACCTATTGCATGTCTGTCCATCCTGGAGGAGGAATCCCTCCTAGTTACTCCTTATGGGAGTTTTTCCTTATCTGAGACAAGCATCTAAGGCCAGAGGGTGTTGTGTGCTGTACAGATTTTAAAGCCCCTTTAGGCAAATTTGTGATTTGTGATACTGGGCTGTATAAATAAAGTTGACTTGACATTTTCCATGAGCCTCAGTACTTTGTGTTTATTGCTTTTTGGCATGCTTGCATGCTAAACTGTTACGCTATAGATGGCAGTTTAGTCTGGTAAAGTTCCTTATGTTGTCTGCAAGTTGAAATGTTCCATTTGAGTGGCATTTTACAAATATGCACATCAGTAAACATCTGGGAAATAAGGACCCAGCTCGCCATTGTGCAGGTGTTAGATAACAAACTGGATGGCCTCTATTCTCACATTATTTTCAAATGGAATATCACGAACGATAACATCCTCTGTTTCATTAAAAACTAAATACTGGTCAGCAGCATTCAACCAGGTGACTCTTTTTCTAAATGCCAATCTGACAGAGCAGAAAATTCTAGCGAGAGAAGGAGAGGCAGTATGTGTGTTTTATAGTGAATTAGGACTAGTTTGACAGTGGAAATATGCGGCGCTGTCCTGTTCCTGCTTGCTGGTATACACAGTTTTGAGGTGGCTGGAAAGAGCGACCATGTGGCCATCTTGCTGAGGTCAAGATATGTAAACAAACTATACTTGAGTCTGGATGAAGTCAGTCAGAGTCAGGGGCACATTCCACGACACCATCATCAGTGTCACCATGACATTAATGTATTCTGATGAGCAGATACAGAGACATGACAGTCTAAACAAGAACAAACCCGACAAATTCAGAATTGATCTGTAAATTAACCTCATTCCAAGACGGACCATTGGCTTTATGTAATTTTACATTTGATAACTTATTACATCACAACATAAAAGCCTGCAAGCTTAACTGGAAATGAACCTGTTAAAACTTGTGACTAGTAAGAGATATGCACTCAGCTGCCATGATACACTGAGCAGACAGGGAGAGAGGGAGGTGACATTGTTGGAATGAATGATCCTGTGCCAGGTTTAATTTGTGCAAATGTACAGAGGTGTGTGTGTGTGTGTGTGTGTGTGTGTGTGTGTTGTACCGAGTAAATGGCGGTGTGTGTGTGTGTGTGTGTGTGTGTGTGTGTGTGTGTGTGTGTGGAGATAACATAAATCACAGTGGACAGACCCAAGGAGGTATGTCAGTCTAGGACTGTGACATCACTGCACCACTTTACATGTCTACATGCCTGCTGGCCTTCTTGTCTGCCTTAACAGGCAAATGTTATGGCAGCATGTCTCACAAGGTTCAGTGTTCAATGTTGATTCTCTAACACTAAATATCTGCCCATATACCTGTCCCATGTTGTCTTAAAATATTATATTTTCATCATCTGGACTCCAAAATATAACTGGTTGGTTGGTGTTAAGGAGAGCCATCTACCATGGTGTAATTACATCTGGGAAATTTCTTGGAGCAAAATCACACAGAAATGCGCTCTGCTCCTGACAGACTTAAATTCATTGCAATTGATATCAAAATCAATAAAGCTCCCCTCAAGAAATTTATGCTCACTAAATAGGATACAACATTTGCTGTTGTGAATTTGACAGAAATTAAGTATAAACCTCACAAAACTGATTAATTTATATATTAATAATATGCTTGACCCTTAAATTTAGTTACACTGAATCATTTCAGTGTTATTTCCACATTAATTAATTATACATGACATAAAGTAAGACTGGCATGATGTCATGTTTAGTTTTCTTAATCTGCAATGTAATCCTGTACTTGCAGCTGTCAGATAAGTGCAGTGGAATATACATTCCCCTCAACATTTAATGGCGTAGAAAAAATACAAAGTTGAATTAAGTCACAAAACTCAGATTCATGAACCTCAAAACTGTCCATTAATACAGTGTTTTAGTTAATTAACTTTTACACAATCTGAAACAGATCAATGGAAAATTATTAAAACAAGACTTGGTCTAAACCTAATATATGGCTGGATCATGTATGAAACTCTAGTGGGCTTTTGATTAGAAATGATGGCTTTGAATTTTGAAATAGGAAGTGGTGACGTTTACTTAGTCACAGCCTTTTGTGTACTGCAAAATTACAATGTTGGCGGCAGGATTTCTATGCCACTGTGTTGAGTTTCCGTAAAGTATAGTCAAGTTAAACACGGTATTAAACAAAAGTAAAAAAGAAAATAAAAAAAATTGGCTCCATTATTATTCACAAGGTTCACAGACCAAACAGTTCTCTTATACTACGCCTATTTTTCCAACATATGTCAACATTATTAGCATAACCCTATGTCATTTCCCATTACATAAATTAGCCTAGTAGCTAGAGCACTTTTCATTTACTCAGATGGAGCCAAAATAAAGCAGGAGACATCTCTTTGTCATTGGACCACCTTTAAGTTTCTTTTTATATTGGAACAAAGACATAGAATCAGTTAAAAAGTACAAGTTCATGTTGGGCTCCATGGTATTTCAATGAGTACTTTCCTCTAGATCCAAGTTCTTTGGCTTGGTGTGTTTTTATCCACCGCTCTCTCTCACCATTGCTTTCATAATTTACAGCAAAGCAAAAGTGGCTCAAAATGCCAGACCTGTAGGTTATCAGATGATCTTCTATTTGTGGTCTGATTATGGCCTTATTAACCATATTACAGCGAGCTAGCTTGGCCTAGCGTGCATTCCAATGTGTCTGACTGGAATAGAATGTTTGGTTCAGCTTGTTATGTGTACTAAACCGAAGCCTTGTACCAAACCATTCAATACAAATACGGACTGAGTGGAGCCCTGCGGGGATCAGCTGTGAAGTCCAGTGGGCAGTGGCTGCTTGCTCCGCTGCCATTCAGTGGCTAGTGAAACATCCTGCCAGCGACTATTTACTCCAGGATTATTATAAACATAGACATTCCCAGCTTTCAATGTCTGATAGTCCACCACTAACATTTTCGTCATGTCTTGTCTCATGAATGAAAATGAAACATAGATTTCATCTTAGTTCTTATTTTTAAGATCTATTCTTAGCTCATCATCGTCCTGTTTTCATCATAGTTTTCGTCAGTTTAACACTGGTCACAATTTGTTGGAGCCAACTAACGGCAGGGACACCCACAGAAGTGTGGCTTGACAGATTCTTACTCAAAATACCATAACTGACTGGATCCTTTGTCCCCCAGGGATAAAGTCCCCAGACTTTCTTAAAAAAAAAAAATCGCACCGTTTTGTAAGTTGTTGAGTTAGGAGAAGCAAGATATACTAGGTTATTTCTTTCTTTGCATAAAAAAAATTCTTGTCTTGGTCTGGCCACTGCAGATAAAGTCAGCTAGACAGGTTAGAGCCACAAACGCCATCGTCATGGAGGGGGATTTAATTTCAGCCGAGGACCCAGTGAGGATCTGCTACAAATATGCAGGGGCCCTGTCATAAACCAGCTCGCAATCTATAGATGGATGGATCAGTACAGAGTACCGGTTGGGGTCAAGTTTTGGCTCCAGATCACCTCTTGGCTAAAATTTAAATAAATTCACCTAGACATGATTTTAGCATGATTTACAGCAGACCAACAGTGGACCTCTACAAGGTCCTCTGTTGGTTTGCCATTGGTGAATGTGTAATGACAGCGAGGTCCATTCTTGGATAGGTGGAAAAAAAACCACACACACACGCACACACACGCACACACACACACACAATAAATATGCCAATGGCCTAACACGGTGTGGTAAGCAGGAAGGTTTATACATATTAAACAAGGTGATTCTCATCGCTTCACTGAGCAGAGGGAGTGTACTGACTCTGACTACAGAGGACACATACATGGGCTCACACACACACACACACACACACACACACACATTCTGACATTCTGACACATACACACATACTTGAACAGTTGGTACTGTATGTTGATACATAGGGACCCGCTCTGAAGTTGATTCAGTGGTGTGGTGCGCAGGGGATGTCATGTAAATCTTAGATTCAAAATCAAGCCTTCATCCAGCAACAGGATAACAGTAGTGTAAAACGATTTGCTAATTTAATATGTAACACATTATAATCTGTAACTCTGATAGTTATTTATATTAAAAATGTATCAAATGACAATTTGAAAACAATATAACAAAGTACGGGGGGTCTATGGTCATCCCAATAACCAGAATAAATGCTGGCATTGTATGTTTCTGAAAACCATGACATTTGTATGTCATTATATGTTGCAGAGACATTGAAACTTTAAGTTTCAGCATCACTGTGGTTAACTAGTGGTTAAGATTAGGCACAAAAACACTTGGTTATAGTTAGGAAAGATCACATGTTGGTTTGAAATACCCACTTTGGTGCTACTATGCCAGCTGGAAATGCAGCAATGTTTTGGTACAAAACGACCCTTTTTTTGTGGCACTATCCCCAATGGAAACATAACAATGGTTTGCTTAAAAAAACACCCATATTTGTTGGCTAAAGTTCAGCTGGAAAGGCAGTAATGATTTGCTAAAAGCAATCAGTTTTGTAGTTTGTTGGTCTCAAACAGTGGTCTGTAGTGGTCTGCAGCTTGGAAAGAGTCTTGCCTAAGTGAAACGCCATTCACCATCCCTACCAGCCCCAGACAACAAAGTCAGCTCAAAAACCATGTCACTTAAGAAACAATATAATACACATGAAATGTACAAATGTAATGAATTTGTGGTTTGGAGAAACATACAATGCCAACATTTTCTTTTGGCGACTGGGCTGGTTTGAGAATTCTGACAATCATCACTTTAATCTGCAACTCCTCACAGCTTCATAGAATTTTATAAGGAGTTTCAGCTCAATGCTTAGTTGTAGGGGTAGGTTCACTCTCACCAGTGTCATAGTGTTGTTTTAAGCAGCAGCAGGAAGCTGATCTCAGTTAGAAAGCTGTAATATAAAAGCTCTACATACACTTATAGAGCCTAGCTAGGGAGCAAAGCGGAGCTTTTAGCAGCTAGAGACCAAAATACAGAGCTAAAAGAGAGTGAATATTGTTGCCCTGTAACTGCTGGATGTGCAAATAGGCAATTGATTATGCAACTGATAAGTCAATGTTGTGTTCACGGCTTTTCACTGCCCTCAAGTGGCCAAAAAATCTGTTGCACATTTAATGTTTTTTCTTAAGTAAATATAAAGAAATAAATTTCATTATGATATGCAGAAAATTTGTATGGGTGAGGCAGACTTTTGAGTTTCCAGGCTTCCATCTTTGGTCCAGGGAAAGTCTTCAGAACCAATTTAAAATGAAACAGGATTAGTAACACATGATATAAAGTATTTGAGTTATTAGATTTATGTCAAGATATTGATATGTGAAGAAAAAGAAGAAAGATTTCTGTTAGGTTTTTCCTGGACCTGCACTTGTTTGGCACCTTTCTTGTCTTCAAACCACTAAAAGCGCTTTTTTCACTATGAGTCACATTTACCCATGTTTGACTGTAAATCCAAGATTTCAACTGAAAGCAAATTTAAGCTTTCCACAGCTTTGTAACCGCAATGATCTGCATAGATGATAGATTTGCTGCTTGTGTCATCCACATGAAGTAAGCATCCATATAAAGGGTGACAGTTCATTCCAGACCTTGAAAACATAAGTTGGTCAAAAATAATCTTATGTCAATATCCACAAATGTGTTTATTATAAATAAAAATGATAAATATTGGTACATGTAACTGACTGTTTTCCATCTGCAGTCCCTAGAGAGACGTTACAAAGCAGCAAAGGTTTATATGATATCCAACAAATTAATGCCCCATGAAAAGCATAATCATTTTACGTTAACATGGTGCCGATGTGGGGTCTGCCCATTGGTCCGACAGCCCATTATTCCGACAACCCACTGGTCCGACATCCCATTGTTCCGACCATATTAAACCCATTGTTCTGAAGTCCCGTTGTTCCGAAATCATCATGATGCCCTGTGGTTAAGGTCTGGTTAGGTTAGCACAAAAACCACTTGGTTAGGGTCAGGAAAAGATCATGGTGTGGGTTAAAATGAAAAAGAAAGTGGCAAACACATAAGCTGTGAGCCTGCTTTGCCTCAAGCCTTTCCCAGCTGACCCAGAGCCAGTCGCCACGCACCATCAAGGCAGAAATACACCCGCCGGGAGCCGTTCAGCACCGCGGAGAGCTCCCCACACAACTCGGACCCCAGAGTTAATAGCAGGAGGTTATGGTGTTTCATTCTCTCCTCTCTATGACACTTGTATCTCGACCAGTAGCCTACTTTTGTTACGTTTGCTGATCCTCCATGGTAGACAACCGTATAGCCTAGTATAATTGCATATCGGAACAATGGGACGTCGGACTAATGGGCTGTCGGACCAATGACATGGAGCCGCCGATGTACTTAAATAATTCAAACTTCAGTTGGTTTCATGTGGGACACAAACCCCAGTCTCCTGGAGAAAAGTCCTTTGTTTGTTGGACCCATCTACCACCTCAGCCTACATCCATACACAGACATTTGCTCTTTACACTACTTGCTTCTTTAATCCTGTCAGTGCACTGGTCACGTGATTGCAGCCCTCCTGACTACTGACTCCTGAGCCAAATTACTGGCTCATGATTACGTGTGTTATGTATGAAATCTGGTGGTGCGTAGGTATACATACAAACAATGCTTTAGAACAACCTATTTTCCTTAAAGCCCTAAATAAGGTTTCCCCAAAATAAAATTGGTTGCACAAAACACCTTTAAAGGGATAGTGCACCCAAAAATTAAAAATTCAGCCATTATCTACTCACCCTCATGCCGATGGAGGCTCAGGTGAAGTTTTAGAGTCCTCACAACACTTAATGGAGGCTTACGGTGCCTCAGATTCAAACGTCCAAAAACACATATTTGAAACCACAAGATATGCTGCTCTAACTGCCTCATGTGCCCATGTCTCATGGTCTCGCCCGCCAGCGCACACATATGAATGCGGTGTACACAGAGGCAGTTAGAGCTACAGGCTACAGTGAGACTAAAAACAGAGTTCAAATGATGTTTTTCCAAACAACTTTTTATGTCGGGGCTTCAGGACACTTGGATCACTATGGACGAGCAGTATGCAGATATTTTGTGGTTTCATTTATGTGTTTTTGGACATTTGAATCTGGGGCACCATAAGCCTCCATTAGGTGGAGTTTTGTTGCTACCCCCTCTCCCCTGGGATCTCCGCAAGTGTTGTGAGGACTCTAAAACTTCACCTGATCCTCCAGATAATGGCTGAGTAGATAATGGCTGAATTTTCATTTTTGGGTGCACTATCCCTTTAAGTCTTTTCCATAAGGTTTTCTAAAAATGTTCACTTAAGTATTTATGGTTTTCTCCTTGTCTTGGTCTTATACTTAAGGAATCCCTAGACCATTGCAGACCTTAGCAACGAAAGCAAGGTTAAAAAAACCCCTCTGACTCTATCTTAACTGCAACATGACCGATGGTGATAAATGGAAAAAAAACAAAAAAACCGAACACACCCCAAGAAGAGTGTTCTGCGGCCAGGAGAACCCAGTGGATATGCTTTTGATTTTACACTATAGATTTGACAGAATTAATTTCCGTTGCTTCTTCCTACAATGATTTGCTGCTATTTGGGGATCAAATTTACTTTGTAGTATGTGCTTTCTGTGACTGTGCTCCTCCACAAGTATAATCTTTTCCTCCTCTGACCAGTTTGAGTTTCATGTCTTCTTTTCTTCTGCCAATTTTTCAGTATCTAACTCTCAGCCAATTTTGTGAGACAATAACATGCATCACAAATATGAGTCCAAGCAAACAAACATTTTCATGGAAACTTTTACCACTGTCAAATCTCTGTCAACATGGTAAGTGATTTAAAGTTTTTCCCTTAACTAAGGAAACCTTTTAAGGCATTCTGTGCAGCTGTGTAAGTCCCTCGGCTCAGGAGAAATGAAGCTCTTAAGTGTCATACTTAAGGAGAAATCTTAAGGTGTTCTGTGCAACCGGTCCCTGGTCCTTAGGATGAAACTCTTATCATCCGCTTTTGTACCCACTGGCTCTGATTGCCCCCTGGACCTGCTGCACCATTTATAAAGATGTGTCCTATTAATCTATTGATTAATTTATCTATTGACACTCAAAGGATGGTGGATATCCACAGCAAATATAATTGCAATTTGGCCAGTACAAGTGAAGATACATGAGCTGGACAGATGCACAGACAGACTGTCCAGCCAATCCTCACTGCCAGCAGGGCAAAAATAAATTGCAGAGCTTGGATTTAAGATTTTTCACAACAATTACTAACTAATTTACTGACACACACACTCATACACACACAAACAAACACAGAGCTTCCCAGCTTCCTGCAGGGAGGCTTGATCACTATCAGCCCCAGGAAGGCACACCGAGCGGCCTTATCTAATTGAAGCGATGGCGCGGTGGTTAAATTAACGAGCTAAGCGCCAGCATGACAAGAGCTGTCGCTGCGTATCGCAGGCAAATCATCATTCATGGTGCTGTGCAACAACGGGAGATAGTGAGTGGTGCAGAGAGAGTGAACACACACCTCTGGGACTGCAGAGCTTGAAGGAACATGATGCAGGTAGTGAAGCGGCAGAGAAAAGATCTGTTTGGTAACGGCAGTGTAGGAGGAGTGGAGGATGTATGATTTGAAGCCAAATCTTTGTTTCACTTGTAGTTGAATATGAAAGCATATGTAAATGTGCAGCAATGTGTGTGAACTTACTGCTGGTAATAAAATCCCAGATGTAGCATGCTGCAAGTAGGTAAAATATGTGTAACAGAATGCATTTGGTGGGATAGCGTCATTACTAAGATGATAACGGGGGGGAGAGAAGAACATTAACCTTCCAGCTGTATTTATACTCATATCCCACACATGCATACACACTTGCATCAGCACAAACAAACCAAAGGACAAAATTTGCATTTCACTAGAATTGTACCTGATACTGTGATTTTATGTTAAAAATGCATTTGTATGTAGGGCCCATGTGGGTTGTAAATGCATTATATGGGATTGTCCTAGATTCCGGAATGGCGTCAAACCAGCTGCCCACATGAGTGGGTTTACCCAAGTGGGCCCAACATGGGTTATGCTAGGGCTACCTGGGTACCAAGTGGTTATAGGCCCAAAATGGGCATCTTATTTGAGGCCCACTTGGGAAAACCCACCCATGTGGGCAACTGGCATGGGGCCAATATGAAACCCGAGGGCGGCTGTGGCTGAGAGGTAGAGCGGGTCGTCCACCAATCGAAAGATCAGCGGTTTGATCCCGGGCTCCTCCAGGCTGCATGTCGAAGTATCCTTGAGCAAGATACTGCTACCAACATGGGCCCTACATACAATGTTTGCTGTGTAGAATTGATTAACAAATTGATTGACTGATAATCAAAGATGCTAAGTTGTTATCCAGCACCCTTCAGTACAGCTACTGCATACATGCATACTACATGTATAAAATGAATGTCCACCTTTATTTACACAACAGATGTTCAGGGGTCCACTTGGTTCTAAGGAACAGAAACCTAACCAGACACCTAAGTCAGATTGGATCCAATTTTACTAATTGGGTCGGGTGGGATCGGGATTTATAACCAAGGGACTGGAGCAAATATTGGTGACCAACTATCTACATTCTACAACTTTCACAGAGAACTTTGATCTCTGAGACAAAAAATGCTTGCAGAGATTCAAGAAGGCCATGGATAGACGGGCCAGCAACAATCCCCCAATTAATGACAGTATGGGCCTCACCTGTTAAACTACCTTCCAAATTCCTGTTCAATTCATTTAAATTCACTTCATCATGTTTTATTTAGTGGGTGATATGAGGTGTTACCATACCATCATACAAATTGGGGAGCCCAACTTTCAAATATGTAAATATGAGAATAGAATAGAATAGAATAGAATAGACACACAGTGGTATTGAAATAGACGTAAAATAAAATAAGTTAAGAATAAGTGCACAAAGAGAAATGGAATTACAATAAAATTGTCCACTCCACAGTCCAGTCCAGTTGTGGCTAATGCAACGTGTGCAAGTGTGTGTGACTGGATTCAGGAGGTGTTAAGCAGTCTTATTGCTGTGGGGACGAAGGATCTTCTGAAACGCTCTGCTCTGCAATGCAGTGAGATGAGCCAACTGCTGCAGCTGCTCCTCTGTGGAGAGGGTGTCTGCTATTGTCCATTATAGCTTTCAGTTTGTTCAATGTGCCCCTCTCCACCACAGTTCTTAGTGGGTCCAGTCTCCTGCCGAGCACTGAGCCAGCTTTTTTAACCAGCTTGTCCAAACGCTTGGTGTTTTTGTCTGTCAAGCTGCTTCCTAAACACACTGCAGCGTAGAGAAGTGCACTGGCCACCACTGTGTGAATATGGTCAACATCTCCACACACACATCAAAGGACCTCAGTGTCCGCAGGAAGAACAGGCAGCTCTGTCCCCTCCTGTAGAGGGCGTCAGTATCAGAGGACCAGTCCAGCTTATCATCCATGAGGACCCCCAGATATTTGTAGGTGTGCACCACCTCAATGGTTGATGGGGTGACCTCTTCCTTCTGAAATCCACCACCATCACCTTGGTTTTGGCTGGGTTAAGGTGGAGACAGCACATCCACAAGGTCCCTGTACTCCTGCTCCTGATCACTCCTGATACAAGCCACAATAGCTGCATCGTCAGAGTATTTTTGTATGTAGCAGGATTCTGAGTTATACTTAAAATCCGCTGTGTAGAACGTGAACAGGAACGGTGCTAAAACAGCCCTGGGAGAGACATGCAACGTTCCGTTAAATGTCATTCAGTTCATCAAAAAATATCCCAATTAAAATCAGTAGCATTAAAAGCAGATATGTTCCATGTTATTTTGTTTAATTTAAACAACACAGAGAACAGCTTGAACAAGCTGCGTGTGAGCTAACGATCAGGGATTTCACTCTCAGCAGATGTGACTGCGCATGCGCGTCTACTTCCAAAACACAGTGGTTGGGGTGCGTTTGATTTATTGTACTGGGACATTTGATTTTTCCACAACTGGACCACAGACGTCAAAAAACAATGTTTGCACCGGGACAGGACAAACAATAAATGAAACCAATGAAATTCCACATATGCTTGTGATTGGCTCAAACGCTGTCAGCGTGATTTAAATAGTAAATATTTAAATAGTTTATTGTGTTTATGACGGATATTGATCAATGTTTTTTACAATGAAAAATACGTAAAGAGGAAAACAGAAAAAGAAAAAAATGGCATGCATGATTTTAAGTGTTCACTAAGGTTTCATACATGCCAACACCCTAAGACAAATATTTTACGATAGCTACACGTTGTGAAGTGTTTCTAATTTCTTTCTACTCCATACAGGTAAAATATTGAAGCAATGAAGGTATTGGTAATAGTACCGGCAAGAATTTAAAACTACTTTCACCCCTGGTTGTAGCTGTGGCTGTAGCGGCAGTAGTGGGGGAGGGGCTACTTTCAGGTGACAGTGGAGCAGGAGCAGCAGCAGCAGGTGACACTGTGGAAGGGGAGATGGATGCAGGGCTAGGGTGAACACTGCCCCTCCATCAAACCTGTCAAACAGTTTGAAGTTATTGGCTTTGTCCACATCACCATCCATATCCTGGCTATTCTTCTTTGAATAGCCTGTGATGTTCCTAATTCCCTTCCACACCTCTCTGTGTTGTTCTGCTGCAGTTTACTCTCCACCTTTCTTTTGTAGTCCACCTTTGCTCAGCCAGTATCGGGTGCTTAACTCCTTAAGTGGTTCCTGTCAGAGCCAGAAGATTGTCCCTCGTGTACACAGCTTTACACATCACATTGGAAAAATTAACTATCATTAAAAAAGAAAAAAACACACTCAAACATTACTCAAAAACAGGAGCTACTCAGACTTGCTGCCACTCTAACTGGCGCATCTTTCATTTTGTGAAGCAAACTGTAAAGTTTGTAAAAAAAACCAAAAACGTTTAAGATGAAGAAAAGATGAAGAGCTGGCTGCCTGCTGAAAGAGAGAGAGGTGGAGATATCAACTGTTGCTGAATTACCACATGGGACATAGTGGACCCAATAAGGTCAGAAAATGTCTGAGCTCTGGACGAAAATCGATTGCCCACTCCCTCCAGCACAACTTCTCCACTGGCCATTAGAACAGTCAGGTGAAACAATGCATTTTCATGCGTTAGTGGGGTGATGCTCTAGGTCAGTGATACTCAACCTGCTTTGCCCAGGGGCCATATTTGCAAACTGCCAGGAGGCCAAGGGCTAGATGATAACAAACTTTATTAATACAAATATATAAATAATAAGATCAGACCTCTGTTGAGGGATCCAGGAGGTCTTCACCTGGCACTGTTTATGATAAACAAGCTAATTTAAATACTCTTAATGCACTCTGGCACCTCATTTACATTCAAAGTACAAAAAAAGAAAAACATTCCAGTATGAATTAATGTAAATGTTTTTTTTTTTATTTGTTTGCTAGTTTGTTATAAAGATTATTTTTTGGGCTTTTTGCCTTAATGAACAGGACAGAGTGAAATGGGGGGAGAGGGAGAGTGGGGTTCACATGCAGCAAAGGGTTGCAAGCTGGAGTCAAACCTGTGACCGCTACAGCGAGGCATCGCCTCTATACGTGGGGTGCCGGCACTATCCACTACGCTACCGACACCCCTAATGTAAATGTTATTGTGAATTTGAAAATGGTCATCACACCACCTGGCATCCTATCACGAGCCAGATTTGGCCCACAAGTTGAGTATCACAGCTCTGGGCTAAGCATTAGCTTTAGGTTAGCAATTAATGTTTTTGTCTACCTGCCACTGTGGCTAGAAGATTCCTAAATCTACCAACCACTCAATAGATTATCATTGTTTCTTTGGCTGGTGAATGAAGCCAATCTAACAACCACTTGCATATTTTACCAGAATTGACTGGTGCTCACATTCATTTTTAGTGGAACCCCCACAGTGACAGATTCACATTTGAAGTAAGAGAACCATAGGTTCAGTCACAAATAATGAGATAAAGCTGGAAATGAAAAACAACAATGAAATGAAATAAGAATTAATTATATACTGTCACAAACCTGCAGATGAAGAAAAAAGTATTGAGACGTACAACATGGGAATACTCAAAAAATACCTCATAATACATGACAAAAAGATATGAAATACCAGTGTAGTTAAAGTTTATGGGACTCACAAAGAATCCCTCTCAGTAATATATGTCCAAAAACATGTCAACCAAAATATTTTGTATAGAGGGCAGGGTATATAAAACTACTCACTCTTGGTAATACTTATTCAGAAACACTAATAATATTAAATATTGAAAGAAAAATATAATTATGAGGAAAAATCATAATGGATCACCCTGGATACATTTATCTGAAAGTATTACCACAGACTACAGTATAAGAGGCAATACTCAGGGAGATGGACAGCAGCACATGATGATGCACGCCGATGCACATGGAGCATGAGAGTGAGGATTCCCTGGGAGAGGGTCAGCACTATACAGAAGAGGGTGAGTAGGGAAGACTGGGAGAATCAGGGGTCTCTCATTAAGCTGCTGCTTTTCAGGCTCCAAGGCTCTGCACTACAGATCCAACAGCAACCATCACATGCCACGTACCAGTGAACAGAGCCAGTATGAGCAAAACACTTTATCTTTACCAGCTTATTTCAGCATTCCAGCAAAACCTGATAAGCACACCACCTACAGGCACCCACTCTCTCTGTCTCTCTCTTGAAACACATATGCACATCTTGGACAGTGCCGTGGCACTTGTTTCTATCCTCAGTAGTTACAATCATGCTACTGTAATGCATAAAGTCTGTGGTTTGCAGGTCTGGTGGTTGATTAACACATAGTTTTAGCATCCCATGCATCTTTTTGTGTGATTTTAAATCCACTCCTGAGGCTACTAAATATGACCACTTGTCTGGCATTCACTCTCTGTAGAGGCACCTCCGCTTCAAAACACAAGTGTTTTTTAATGTTTGGAGTCTGGTCATCTGCCCACTTCAGACTTTTATTTGGGCATTCTTGACGTAATTCTCTCAACTTTTCTTCTCCTTCAGTCTCCGTGTGTACACACAGCCCTGCAGTTTCATGCCCTTTAATCGGGATTTGCAGTGTTTACCTAGGCTAATTGGAATCAACTGGCACACACTGTACTTAGTAGGACAACGGGATTCATCATGATAAGAACATAGGTTTGAACAATTCTGCCCTTAAAAAAACTAGGATTTTTCTTATGAACAAATTTATGAAAAAACTTAGAGCTGCTGGTAGGCCTGTTTTGTAGACAGAATCAGGCTAGCCATTTCCCTCTGCCTCCAGCCTTTATGCTAAGATAGACTAATCACAGTTGTAAGCTTGATAACAATCTTCTTTGCATACTCTTTTAAAGGAAACTAAAACATTTCTTCCAAAATGTTTAGATGTTCCTTTAAGACTGTAATGTTCTTTATGCATACATGTTTTCAATCTCCTGAAACACCTGCCAAACCCTAACAGGCATGAAGCAGCCATCACTTTGGAATAAAACTCATCAGCTGGTGTTCATGTCCTTCTATTTTGAGGCTATGTCTTTACTGCTCATGGCAGAATGGGGAATAATGGAAAGGGGACCAACTCTGGACCATAACCATAATGAGTTTCAGACTGGAATTAGCCCAAAATGATTTCTCCTCCTCTGTGCTCTGCTGAAGCGACTATTCACCTAATCCTTTGTCTCTGATGGCCCCTCTTTCTCTCTCTCACACACACACACACACACACACACACAGGATATACTGTACACTAACTCTCCTCACACAGGAACCTCAGCTGCTCATACTTTCACAGTAATGGTTATGTCCATCAGTCAGCTGGGTTGAGCTGCAGACACCTGACACAATGGACAGACACTTGCCTACTGACATTCCACAGAATTCTGAAAAACACTGCTTGAAATCCAATAAAATATCTGCAGATTCCTGCTTATGAGACACATATGCAATATGAACATAATTATTTGGCACAATACTAGGCTGGGGCGGCACGGTGGTGTGGTGGTTAGCACTCTCGCCTCACAGCAAGAGGGTTGCCGGTTCGATCCCGGGCGTGGGAGCCCTTCTGTGTGGAGTTTGCATGTTCTCCCCGTGTCAGCGTGGGTTCTCTCCGGGCACTCCGGCTTCCTCTCACAGTCCAAAGACATGCAGATTGGGGACTAGGTTAATTGATAACTCTAAATTAGGTGTGAATGTGAGCGTGAATGGTTGTTTGTCTCTATGTGTCAGCCCTGCGATAGTCTGGCGACCAGTCCAGGGTGTACCCTGCCTCTCGCCCGATGTCAGCTGGGATAGGCTCCAGCCCCCCCGCAACCCTCAAGAGGATGAAGCGGTTAGAAGATGAATGAATGAATGAATACTAGGCTGTCCAAGGAGAAGTTTAGCCTGTTCATTTGTCAAGCTCACTAGTAGCTGATGAGATATCTTGTTCTGGACTGCTGAAGGGATTGACTTAATGATCAAAAAACAATACCATGTGTAGGAAAATAATACTAATACTACACTCCTTTATATGGCAGTCCTTACCAGCTGAGAATATGGACGCTATGTCTTATTGCCTATGGTTGATCTGAAGCTCGATTAACATCAAAAGACACCTACAAACGTATTAATATGCATGAGAAACTAGCCAGACAGGAGTTTAGGGATGTAATACAGTAGTTCCTACCCAGCATCTCCTGCAATTACATTTGTATTCCACACTTCTGGTTAAATGATTTGTTGTTAGGTCAAGGGGATTTAATTACCACTGAGCCAACTCGAGCTGTACCAGCTGTACCATCTACTAGCGGGACATCACGCACATCCCCAGTGAGTTTGACTCACTTTTTACTGTCTCTCCACTCGTCCCCTGCAGCGTTGCCCCCACCTGCCACATAGTGGCACCGGCTGGTCCTTTCCTTGTTTTGCCAACTATGCACCAGGCTCTTTTTATTCATTAGGTTTACAGATAGACAGAAACTACACCAAAATACTTTCGGGATGAGGGTTATCAGTCATTGTCCGTCAAGTTCTCAACAAGAATCAGCACGCCACTCTCCTGTTTTCTTTTTCTATTGTCTCTTCCTCTGGCATCTGCATTCTGACAGGCTCAAATCAGATAAGACCCACCTTCTTGAAGCTTGGTAACTAGTCAAAATGACAAATGACACCTGTGAATGTTACAATAATCAAACTCCCAATCCCTACCATTTAGGTTCCATGCAAAGATACTGTAGAGAAAAAAACCCGGGGGGGGGGGGCACAGCACACCTGCGCTTCGCCAACTGGGTGTGGCCAGGCGGATTTTGCAAGTTTGGCACACCGTGCGCCTGGCACAGCTTCACACTCTTTCCCACCTCTGTCCCTCCTACCTGCGCAAGTTGGAAAGAGGGAGGAGAGAAGGCGTGGAGTGGGTTTTACACACATCACACCAATGAAATGAGCCCCTCTCTTCGCCCTTAAATGCGCCGTGCGAAGACGTAATGAGAGTTTACTCAATTCGCCATGGCAGAAGAGAGCAGCAGTGTCAGACGGCCAAACTTCTCCCAGGAGGAAGCTGATGTTTTGGTCTGGGAGGTCCAAGCTCGCAGTGTCCGAATATACGGAACTGCGAGCAGACCTCCACGGGCTGATGATGCAAAGGTAGCCTGGGAGGAGGTCACCACAATCGTATATCAATGTTGCGTTTCTCTTGTGCGCGCGCTCTCTCTTTCTCTCTCGCAGTCTCACTCTGTTTCTTTTCTTTTGACTTTTCTAAGATGACAGATGCTGAATATATTCCCCCCCTACTGATGCTGTGGCTGTTTGTGGTTGGCTGAGAGGGATGTGAACTCCTTAGTTTGCAGCTGTGTTAATCAAATCAGGTTGGGTTTCCATTACGCGTGCCAAACGGTGCCAATCCCCTTTGATCTGACATCAGATGTGACGGGACAGTCGATATAGAGATACATTTATGTGCTGATTGCAGATAGTTGCAATAGTGTTTTTTTGGGTATTTACCGCATCGTTAATGTGCCTGATATTCTGGAAACCTGCCTGTGAGGTTTTGGTTACGTGTGCGCACTGTCCGCCGGTCAGCCAAATTTCATCTAACACCGGCTGCGCTCCGCCTGCACTGACAGTAGACGTGGTTTCAGCTGGCGAGCTTTTAGCGCACCTTCGGCGAAGCCTTTTGGCACGAAACTGTCACTGCCCCAAGCTGGATCTGTCGACACCTCCCCCTGCTGCGCCGCCACACCCATCTCAGCGCACCTCGGTCTGCCAAACTACCAAACTGAGCGCACCTCGGGTTGTGCTGCTCAAAACTAGCTCTGTGTGGGGTTCGCCACCCTGCGCCACCCTGCGCCGTGCCGGGAAACTAGAGCCCATGGACTTTATAATTCCTATTCACTAACAAAAGCCATACCAATACGATAACGATTTCAAATGGTTTATTGCATATGATGGATTATGGGTTGGAGGAAAGCATGAAGGGATGAGGATCAAGGGATTAGAGAATGAAAGGAGAAGGATGGAGGGATGAAGGAATGAAGGGATGACGGTCAGAGATGAAGGACAAAGGGATAAGGGTAGAGGGATGAAGGGTGCTGGATGAAAGGATGAAGATGGAAGGATGAGGGGGTGAAGGGTGCGGGGTGAATGGATGAGGGTTGAAGGGTTGAGGGATGAAGAAATGAGGGTTGAAGGGTTGAGGGATGAAGAGATGAGGGGATGAGGGTTGAAGGACCAATGGATGAAAGGTTAGGGATGACAGGATGAGGATCAAAGGATGAAGAGTGAGGAATGAAGGAATGAGGCTTGAGGGATAAAGGCATGGAAAACCAAGGGATGAAGGCTGGGTTTCTGGGTCGTAGGCGAGTGTGATGATGGGTATGTTGGTCAAAGGCAGGAACGCAGAAGGGTGAGGAATGAAGGGATGAGGGTTGGAGTTGACAGGACAAAGGGATATGGGTCGAGGGATGAAGGGTGTGGGAAGGAAGGGAGAGGGTGAAGCATAAGGGATGAATGGATGAGGGATGAAGGGATGAGGGTAGTTGGAGATTGTGATGATAGATGTGTTGGTCGAAGGCAGGAACGCAGGAGTGAGACTGAGTGGGGGATTTGTATCTTTGTGAACTCGCCTTCAGATAGAGCCCCCAAGAAAAGCTTCAAGAGTACATAGGTATTTCAGGTGTCATTTGGATCATAGCATATATGTGTGATGTTCAATAAAGAGGGCAGTGCCCTAGAATTTTAATGTGGTCAAGAATTTTCTGCCTTTAAGTGGTTAAGGTGGCTCCATTGCGAAGCAGCAACCCAATTCAAAACAGTCTAAAGAAGGTCAAAAGCTGGTGCTTATTGTTAAAATTTCTAGATATAATACCAAGAAAGTGAATCAGCAATTGAGAATATGGGACATTCGGATTGATGATTTGGTGTGGATCTGAGGCCAGGTTGTGTCTGCATGAATTGCATGATCGCAAATGCAGTCATGCTCCTAAAAGAATGGCTGCTATAGAGACTGGGTACGTTTCGCAGGTTGTGGACGGAGGGTTGGGGGTGGCTGCATTTGTGTTTTCATCTGTACAGTAAAAGCATGATAGGCCTATGCTTCGAAGACCACGGGGGTAAGTTGCATTTATAGCTTTTAATAGTTTGTTAATTCCTCTGGTATGCTTGAAACATGGGGGCGTTCATTGCTTTATTTGAATAGTCAATTTGTATGTTTTTGGTGGGTGAGCTGGTTAGAGAAAGCTTTCTGCTACTCGCTCATTTTACCGAAGTGTTCATGTCTGCCTAGAAAGAACCTATCGGACATTATGATAACATTTTGAACATTCAATGGCAAAATATTCTTAGAATATATGAGGATAGTATCTGTTATAATACAGGCGTATAATCTGCTGAGAAAATACCAAGTAGATTTTGTATTGGGTAAATTATACAATGCAGAGATGGAATACACTGGCAATGTTACTATAGCGTTTGCTATTAGTTCAGTCATTAGTCTCCTGACTCGCCAATGAAGCCTCTGTTGCTGTCTGTATGCTGACCCTTTGGGATCAAGCTCAGCTAATATAGCTCTAACTTCTTCTTTTTTTGCTTTAAGGCCATTTTCTTTGCACTTCGCAAGCATCCATCTGTACCCATGCATCTTCCCCGGACCCTGTAGTTGTTCCTGGACAAAGTCAATTAACCAGCCTAAATCTGTGTACTCCTTCCATTCGCTGAGCCTGCTATCCTTCAGTATGCGCAGCAAATAATTCCTGCTGATAACAATCCCATGTCTACGTGCAAGAGTAGCAAGAAATGGTGGCTGTGTGCATCGGAAGTCGTTAGAGATGCATATGAGTTCATAGTAAATTGCCTTCTGAACTCTCCCAAAACCTAAAGTAAATAGACAGCAGTGAGATGGGCCACTCTGAGGGTCAGATGTTCCAGACCCCAAGTTTCTGATCATCCTGAAAAAAATCCAGCGTTTCACAACACAGCCAGATTAACTGCCAGACCCGGGGTCATTAACTATGTTTTTAAATTCAACACATCTTCTCCCCTTTGTCACATCCATGGGAACTACCCCAGCCCCATCTGACTCGGGTGAAGATTAGATAAGTAATCCAGATGGGAGTCGTAAATTCAGTATGCATTCCTGAGCAGAAATTGAGTTTCTTAATCGAAAACGAGATGCTGCATCTCAAGGGGCTATCCTAAATAAATTGAAATTTTGTAACCAACTTGAAATGTCTCTTGAAAGTAAAACTATACATTATCCATCCATGTTCTAACATTGTAACTGTGCATAATCCTTAGTTGAATGATATTTTTTTCACTCTTGTAGGTATGAGGGAGTTATAATATCATGTGTTTAATCCCTCATGTAACAAGGAGTCATATTGCCATCTTGTGACGATAGTTAAGAAAGGTTTCCATATTATATTTCGAGTTAAAATATAGTTGGATTGATTAATCAACTTGAAGCCTATTTATCAATATGCGTTTTCTCCTTTAGTATGTAGATGCAATGGCAGACTAGTTTGTAGTGTTTGTGCACAAAACATTTATAGGCCTACTTGTGCTCCTCTGATATATGTGGTATAATAATCATATTAGATTTAATTTGATGTAGAAAGGAAGAATATGTGTCTATCACGTGTAACATCTTAAAGTATGTAATCTCACAGAATAAAGTTTCGTTAAAGTTCATTAAGTTTCCTCCAAAATAAAGTAATGTCTAAACTAAGAGACGCCTTGCCTCAAACATGCCCACTGGAGCTGGTCAGATAAAACTATAGAGCTTGGCGCATCTCTGCACTTCTATTTACTTTTCTTTCTTTCCTGTTACTTTTCTTTACGTTTTACTTTTTCTTCTTCTTTCTTTTGCCGTCCCTCCTTTTTTATGCCTGAACCCAATACATTCTGTAAATGTATTGTATGTATGTATGAATACTTTTTTTTAACCAAGTACTGAAGTAATAATTTGACTCAGCAACTTTCACTTGTATTGGATTAATATTTGACCAGCAGAATCTATACTTTTACTTAAGTAATAAAATTGTGTACTTTGTCCAGCACTGGCAGTGACCTCTA
This sequence comes from Epinephelus fuscoguttatus, assembly GCF_011397635.1. Classification (NCBI taxonomy): domain Eukaryota; kingdom Metazoa; phylum Chordata; class Actinopteri; order Perciformes; family Serranidae; genus Epinephelus; species Epinephelus fuscoguttatus. The sequence goes on along the minus strand of NC_064770.1, from coordinate 4,631,012 downwards.
TTGGCTGTAGTAATTGTGGTGATAGAAAAGGAGGAAGTCAGGTAATGTAGTGAGTGACAAAGAGTGACAAAGTTTGATTAGGGACATAACATATTTTAACAGACTATACAAAGGTAACACACATTACTTTAGTAACAAAATGAATGTACTTATTTTAACCCAAACTATGATCATTTTAGGGTTTTTTTGTCCTCTTATCTCCCTGCCTTCTTTTTAGTCTTCTCCCTGCTTCTCCCCAGCCTCTCACCTCTGTCCCCCTCTATCCCTCTCTATCTCCCCTCCTCTTTCAGAAGATGCAGGAATTGCGCTGTCAACCTCTAGATTGACTCCTCTCCACCAACACTAATGACTCTCTCTTTCCTTCTTACCGTTGTCTCAATCTCCTCACCTCTCCTCATTCTCTCTCCATTCCCTCTTCCTCCCTCTTACTGATTATATCTCTGAGCTAAAGCATAATTGAGTTGGAGGCTGCCTTTGACCTTGACTAAATAGATTTTCTCTGAGTATACTAGTCGACTCTTCTCCCGCCACTGTAGGTGTCTAACGTACATTTTTTTGTGTACATTCTCAGCAGTCATCTTGGTACAACACAGAACGTACAATTTTGCAAAGTTCATCAAGTTCTTGAACTTTGAGAATCTAAAACTCAGTAGCAAAGAACTTGTAACTGGGTAGGACAGGTGGACTGCACGTGAACAGCTCAGAAAAACAGCAAGCGTATAACCAAAAGCACAAATTGCAAGCACACAGGTTGAGACAAAAGTTTACATTTACCTAAATCAGGAAACGTGCAAGGGTCAAAACCATGAAGGTCAGAACAGGCAAACCTATCCAAAAGGGAGGCAGGCAGAGAATCATCAAACTGTGGATCAGACAAGCAGAACAAAGGATGGAATGCTGGGGAATAAGCAAACCAGACAATCTGGCAGGGGATGAGTAGAGATGGGCCAGTATATGTACTACAAGACTCATTAGGGAAATGGAAAACAGGTGAATAATTGGGTGGAAAGGGTCAAGTGATGGTAAAGGCAGAAAAGGGGTTACTGCAGGGCAGGAGGGAGTGTCTGGATCTGAAGCAACAGCAGAGTAAGTAGCCTTCATCACAGATGTTTTTGTGAAATGTCAATCAAACCTGTTTAAGCTGATTTTATCCTAAAACTGGCTTTTATCAATTGTTGTTGTAAATGAACTGCTTATGTCACATCAGAATGTTAAATTCATATTTACTACATTTTTTTGTCACAGAAGATCTCCAGCTATTGAAAGAAACAGAAGCAAACCTTGCAAATCCCTTCATATCATTAAGCATATACAGCACATCAGTGAGTTTCCTTTTGTCCACTGGAGGGCAGCACAGCTTCACTGTTTATACACTCTGAACTGTGTAACTGACAAAAAAATGGAGATACTTATTCACAGTAACATTCAGTACTCCTAATTAGTAATATTTAATGCTCCTTAGCACTTGCAAGATAATAGATTTTTATAATCATACTAAAATCTTTTGTGTTTTCTTTTTTTGGACCATTATAAACAACTTACTTTTAGATGCTATTTTTTTTTAGTTGTAGCACTTAAGATTTATTATTGACACTGGAAAAAGTAATTAATGTGGGTCATCTAACCACTCATCATCACCACACTTTGTCCTGCAGATTGGCTTGGTGGTCTACCTCAGGTGCTGGTAGACAGTGAGGCCACTACTCTAACAAATATTGTAATGAGCTGCCCCCTGCTGCCAGGGACTTCATGTTAAACATCATGTCTATTTTTTTTTTTTTTTTTTTTTTAAGTTTATCATTCACTAGATGTGAACAAAACTTTCGTAATGATCAAAATATTACTCAAACTTGGGACATTATATGGAACCTTAGGAATATACATTGTTAAAACAAATATGTAGAATGTAAATGTGAGGTAACAATTTGCACTCAGCTTGTTTGAGTAGATTTCATCTCATGCCTTGGGTAAAGAGTAGCTAAATTTAACAGCTTTGACACATTAAAATGTATTAGGTAAAGTACTTGAGTAACTAAAAAATACCTAACGTACATACATAACTGATTACTCATAAAAAGTGAATGTTAACTTTTCACCCTAATTGACTGTTAGGTTTGAGCCCCAAACCATCCAGCTAAAAGGCAGAGTGACCCACTTCACCAACTTGCTTCTCAGAGACTATACTGATCATGTCACTTTTTTTATGGAACAATTTACCAAACTCTGCTCAACTGATTAGTTTGTGTTTTGTGACAACAACCCAAGTATGCACTGTCTGCATACAGTTCAATACTCTTCAGTCCCACAAATGAAACTGAATTTGGCCTTGTTGTATGGGCACTGACACACGTGCACACTGCAGTGCATGGCACGACCAAACAAGGACCTGAACCCAAATGCATGACTCGGGACTCAGTACTAAGTACAAAATCAAAGTTTTATTAAGTAAAAACACAAAACGAAAATCACTCTTGAAGGAGGAAAAACCTACACTTAATCAAAGAACAAAAATGATCTACAAAATAAACACTATCTTTAAGAAAATAAAACTCACTGATTAAAGCTAGACTAAGAGAAAGAAAACAGAAAAGCACTCTACTGAAGCTGTACTATGACTAGGAAAAAACAAACAGAAAACAAACATGAACAAAGTATCAAAATAACAAGACCTGACAATGGCAATGGCAAGAGGCATGAATACGATACTGGTTCACTGACACGAAGGACAAGACAAACTGTCACAGGACAAAGGGAGACACAGACAGTATATACATACAAGGTAAGGGCACAGGTGGAAACAATCAGGGGCGAGGCAGACAATCAGACCAGCGGGAAAACACACAGGGGAAGGAGCATCTTGCCTGAAATGAGAGGAGAGTTAGATTTCAAAATAAAACAGGAAATCACGAGACAACATAGACACGAGACAAAAACTAATTAAATTAACTTAACAATGTTTCTTAGTCATGACAGTGCATGGATTATATAATATCTTTGAATATGTTTTATGTTTTTTTGTTTTTTTGTTCTTTTTTTGCAGTTGTTACTGTTAGCAAATAGGTAGTTGGTATGATTTATTAGGGGAGGAAAAAATTGATACAGCACAGTATTGTGATATTTTGCATGGCAATATTGTATCGATACATGGATGCCAAGTATCCATCTTTTATTATATACATTATAAACTTTTGCTAATATATAATCAATTGCTTTCTTAGTTCACTAGATGGTGCTGATGTGTTTTTTCCTGGTGAGGTCAGCAGAGGTCTCAGTCAGCAGCATTTGGCAGGAAGTTCATCAAAACAAAGATGGAAGCACCAGAGAAATAAATCAGAAATGTGCCATCTGTGTTTAAATCAAACATCTGGACTTATTTGGGATTTTTTTTTAATACTGAAGGAAAGGAGGAGAGCCATACTGTCCATGTACCAGTGCCATCTGGTTGGCCAGCTAGAGGAGGGGTGTAGTACGGATAGCCAAACTACAACATGTCTCCTCACTTCTTCTGGCAGTGCTATGGCAAGTTTTGGGTGGCCAGGCGCCATCTGTGGCTGTCGCAGTCCATGCTGCAGCCAGAGGATAGGGCGTGTCTGCTCAAACTGCCTGTTGAGCCATCTGCCTTGTTTGGGTCTGATGCATCCATGATGATTCAGCAGGGCCAGGAAGCCCGATGCTGTGCGAAGGAGGTGTCAGGCACCTCGAAGCGAGGTCAGGGCTGGCAGCAGCCTTAGCAACAGCAGCCCAAGCAACCTCAGCCTGCTTGGGGGCAGGAAGATCAGCTGGGCAGGCTGGACCCAGCACGGTGCAGCAAGTCTAAATGGGGCAGAGGATGTGGCGTTGGCCAGTGGCCACCCAAGCCCGCGCCTCAGTCCTGACGCGACATCACCCCCAGCCTTCCCTTGCCCTCAGATGGCATGGGAGGCTCTGGGGGCAGACCCTGGGTTGTTTCAACAGTGACCCAGGGGTACCGTTTACTGTTCTGAAGCACTCCTCCTCTGACGAGGGTGGCTGCATTTGCCATTATTGCAAACCATCAGCAAAGGGGGGTCTTGCGCTCATAAATCTTCACTCTCATGGTGAAATCAGCTATCAGGGAAGTGAAGGAAGAAGATCAGCAGGCAGGGTTTTATTCATGCTATTTTTCTTGTTCCGAAGCGGGGCGGGACGCTCAGGCCTGTCTTAGACCTCAGGGGGCTGAACAAGTTCCTCAGACCCCTGAAGTGCAAAATGTTGACCATTTTCAGGGTCAAGCAGGCTGTCTGGGTAGGCGACTGGTTTGCAACCATCGACCTCAAGGACGTGTATTTTTAAATCCCAATCTGGGAGGGGCACAGGAGGTTTCTCAGGTGTGCCTTTGAGGGAAAAACCTTCGAATTCTGTGTCCTCCCTTCAGAATGCATCCAGAGGCATCTCTTCAGCCTGGGGCTCTGTCCGCAGAGACAGCAGCAGGCAGTGGTGCTCTTCACTGTACTGTTTTGTGCAAACCTTGGGTGGTGGCAGGACATAGCCAGCATACCCAACCTCGAGGGGGAGTATGCTTGGTCCAGTACTACGTTGCCAGGTACTCTCTATGGATGCATCCCTGGAGGGATGGGCGCACTCCACAAGGGGCACCAGTGAGAGTCTGGAGCGTGCTCTGGAAGGGCCAGCATATCAATGCTCTAGAACTGAAAGCCTTTCACCTGGCCCTCCAGCATTTTCTCCCGAGTCACAGCACGGTGGCAGCAGCATTTGTCAACAGGCAAGGGGGCCGGGGCTCCCAAAACCTATACATAATAGCACACAGTCTGTGGACCTGGGCATGGACATGGTTCTGTCAGGGCCATGCAAATGCCCAGATTGGTTAACCAGGGGGCAGACCTACTCTCCAGGGGAAGTCCACTGGAGGCTGCACCCTGAGGTGGTCAGGGAGATCTGGCACTGCTTTGGCAAAGCACTGTCTCGCAGGTTAACTTATATCGCAGCAGTGCCTGGATAGTATGACGTGTGTGGTTGTGCTGCTGCCGTGATCTTGCCAGATGCCTCCTGCTGCTGCTGTTATCATTAGTCATACTTCTACTGTTTCTCATTTTTTATTTATTTAGAGGACAGTGCACATTAATGAACATTGCTGTAAATGTGCCGGTGTTAGCCAGAGGCTGATTTTCAACTGTAGTCCTCTGTCATGATGTTAAAAAGACCTCAGGCCATTAAAAACACAAAAACAGAAACACAGATGTCATAATATATAAAACAACAAATAACAAAAAAAAAAGGAACACATATACATGATTATTGTCACATATGTATACTATCCGATATAAATATATACTTTCAACATATTGTACCACAATAGCCGTAATTTTTATTATAATATTATTACTTTAATTAATGTTGTTGTAAGCTAATATCATTACTATCTGTCATGCATCTGTCTCTGTCTCTGTCTCTCTTTCTGTCTCATTGTGTCATACGGATTACTGTTAATTTATTATGTTGATCCCTTCTGTACGACATCTATTGCACATCTGTCTGTCCTGGAAGAGGGATCCCTCCTCAGTTGCTCTTCCTGAGGTTTCTACCATTTTTTTCCCCCGTTAAAGGGGTTTTTTGGGGAGTTTTTCCTTATCCGCTGCGAGGTCCTAAGGACAGAGGGATGTTGTATGCTGTAAAGCCCTCTGAGGCAAATTGTGATTTGTGATATTGGGCTTTATAAATAAAATTGATTGATTGATTGATTGATTGATTGATTGATTGATTGATTGATTGATTGATTGATTGAATGCTCATTGCCCACTGTTCTTTTCCATGGGGTGGGACTCTCGCCCCCTGAGCGTTGATGCCTTGGCACACCAGTGGCCTCAAAGCCTGCTGTATGCATTTACCCCTGTTCACTCCTCTCCCAAATCTGCTGCAGAGAGTTCAGAAGGAGGAAGTGCTGCTGATCCTAGTGGCCCCGAACTGGCCCCACATGACATGGTTCTTGGAGGTGGTGCCTCTCCTGGCCAGGACGCCATGGGAGCCCCCTGTCTGGTGGGACCCTTTGAGTCAGGCATAGGGGACCCTGCTCTATCCCTTTCCACAGGGGCTCAAACTATGGGCCTGGCCCCTGTGAGGGCCAGTCTGCTAGGCTTGGGACTTGCGCCCTCAGTGATTCAGGTGGTTGATTGTCTTAAAGGGTTCCCATAGTTATGATATAAATACTGGGTGGGGAGATAATCTCGATACGATAGAGAACATTCAATTACATTGTAACCTTGGTTCTCTGAGTGAGGAGATTATTTCCCCAGGCTAAAGGCCGCTCGGTACCCATTCCAATCAATGTTAATCAGTGGGTGCATGGGCAAGGTGGGACTTTTATAGCCTGGCGCATGCCGGCCACGTAAAGTGGTGTGTCTTAAAGACTACTGACCCATGTTCTTTTTTTTTTAAGATATTTTTTGGGGGCTTTTTAGCCTTTAATGTATAAGACAGACAAGTGTGAAGGGGGGAGAGAGAGAGGGAGTGACATGCAGCAAAGGGCCACATGCTGGAGTTGAACCCAGGCCGCTGCAGCAGCAGCCTTGTACATGGGACGCCTGCTCTACCACTAAGCCACCGACGCCCCCTGACCCATGTTCTTTAACTTTAAATGCACCACTTTAGTTTTTGCTCCCAATTTTCACAGGTTTAGGTTGAAGATCTAAGATTTTTTCATGCACTCAATAAATACATTCCTCTCAAATTTTGGCCACAAATTTGGAAAAAATCTGTGTTAGTCAGCACTTAATCTTTTCAAATATAATCAATCCACATGACAGGTGTGGCATATCAAGATGCCGACTGAACAGCATCATTACTTCACAGGTGTTCCTTAGGCTTGTCACTGCAGTTTTATTACACAACACAATGTCAAAAGTGTTTTGCCCCCCTCTGGGTTAGGAGAGAGATACTGCCCCAAGGAGTTCAAGTATCTTGGGGTGTTGTTCAGGAGTGAAGCTAGAATGGAGTGTGAGATGGATAGACAGCTTGGCATGGTGTCTGCAGTGATGGAGGCATAGCGCTGGACTGTCATGGTGAAAAAGGAGCTGAGCCAGAGGGCAAAGCTTTCAATTTACCAGTCCATCTATGCCCCAACCCTCACCTATGGTCATGAGCTTTGGGTAGTGACCGAAAGAATGAGATCGCAGATACAAGCAGCCGAAATGAGTTTCCTTTGAAGGAGGACTGGATGAGGAGCTCAGATATCCGGAGAGAGCTCAGAATAGAACCACTGCTCCTTTGCACCATAAGGGGCCAGTTGAGGTGGTTTGGGCATCTGATCAGGATCCTCCTGGATGCGTCCTGTTAGAGGTGTTCAGGCACGTCCAACTGGTGGGAGGCCCTGGGGCAGACCCAGAACACGCTGGAGGGATTACATATCTTGTCTAGCCTGGGAATGTCTTGGGGTCCCCCAGGAGGAGCTGGAAAGCATTGCTGGGGAGAAGGAGAAGGATCTCTGGGGTATTTTGCTCAGCCTGCTCCCCCGAGACTTGGCCCTGGATAAGTGGATGAAAATGGATGGATGGATGGATGGATGGATGGATGGAAGGACAGTGCCAAAAATGTTACAGCTTTTGATGGAGTATGCCATTGGTATGCTTACTGCAGGAATGTCCACCAGAGCTTTTGTCCATGAAGTGAATGTTCATTTCACTATCATAAGCCGTCTATATTGTTGTTTCTGTGAATTTGGCAGTATATCCAATCGTCCTCACAACCACACACCATGTGTAACCACACCACCCCAGGACCTCCACATCCAACGTCTTGACCTGCAAGGCCGTCTGACACCAGCCACCCAAACAACTGATGCAAAAACTGGTTTGCACAACCAAAAAAATTATGTGCTAAGATGTGTTGTTAAGATCTGCACATCTGCATGCTTGTCATCCGCACAAGGATCTTGATTTGACAACAGTTTGCTGTCATAACCAACTTGAGTTGGCAACAGCTCATGATGGTGTCTGGCACTTTGAGGAAATAGTCTTTTCACAGATGAATCCTGGTTGACATTGTACCAGGCAAACAGCAGCCTGTTCCAATTCCTGCCAATATCCAGCAACTTCACACAGCCATCAAAGTGGATATGATCAACATTTCACAAGCCACAATCAACAACTTGATCAACTCTATGTGAAGGACATGTGTCACACTGCATGAGGCAGATGATGGTCACACCAGATACTGACTGATTCCTTGGTATCTGTGACCAAAAACAGAATTTCTGTAGCTCTAGTCATTTGAAACCCTATTAAATGTCTTTTTTCAAGATCAAACTGCACATTTTAGAATGGTTTTTTATTGTGACCATCCCAAGGCACACCTGTGTAGTAATGATGCTGTTTAATTAGCTGCTTGATATACCACACCTGTCAGGTGGATGGATTATCTTGAAAAAGAAGTGCTCACTAACATGGATTTTAACAAATTTGCAACCAAAATTTGTGAGAAATATATCTATTGAGTGCATGAAAAAAGTCTTGGATCTTCAACTTTAACCTGTGAAAAATGAGAGCAAAAACAAAAGTGTTTAAGTGTGTTTGTTCAGTATATGTGACTCACCATCTTAACTCACTGTATGTACTTACCCTGGCCTATGTCCTGTCAAATCCTTCCACCAGGTATATCACATACCTTGTGTACATGTTGCCTCCATCTAGCTCTTGCTATGTAAGACATTTCATTTATCTTTTCATTCATGTCTGTTACCATGTATTACCTCTACCTTTATCTCCACCCAGGATCCCTGACTGAAATCTCTCCTCTGGCATTTTTATGTTATGTAGTATAATGGAACTTAACTTGGCAGTATTTAAGCAGTATTTGGGAGTATTTGAGTAAGGAATGCCTTTTTACAGTTCCCTCAGGCGACAGTGGATGAACTCTGTTTTATAGTCTTATAAAATTATCTTTACTGTGAAGAATCAATAACAGAGCCTGTAAAATTTGTCACGGTTTGTTTTTATTTGAATCAGAGTCTTTCATAAAAATTCTAGTGGTGCTGGTTGTGTCTGCTTACCTGTAATAAACTTTAGTTTAATGTCTCCGTTATGAAGGCACACACACACACACACACACACACACACACACACACACACACACACACACACACACACACACACACACACAGTGGGACCAAATGCAGGCCCTCACTGACTACATTATTATATCCTGACCTTTACTCAGACACTGCCCTCAATTTATGACTAATTTTAAACTTAACCCAGAAGCAGACATTTAACCTCCCCTTTCCATCAGGTCAGATTGAGTGAGTTGGACAATAGGTGACCTTTGACCTTTGCCCTCAGTTGCCTTTAGGTTCAGCCTAGAGAGACTCTGAGGACCGGTATGTGGTGTGTTTTGGCCTCTGACCTCGTTGAAACAAACAATTGCCATTTAAGGAGAAGGTGAAACATGACACCTGGCAACACACACACACACACACACACACACACACACACACACACACACACACACACACACACACACACACACACACACACAAACACACAAACAAAACATACTGAGATATCCAGACTGATTAAACTGTGAACACACAAACACACACGTACAAACTAAGTATGGAGTTTATCTGCATGGGAGCAGTTATGTTCTCAGCTGATTCTGTGGCCAGTGTGCCTGTTTGTTTTAGATTACCCATTGTTTGGCTCATGAGTATAGTGCCACAAGCACTTTTGTGACATAATGACTGTGCTTCGTACAGGATTTTGTGTGTGTTTTCATGATAAAGTAACAGAAGTAGTAAAAGAGGAGAAAGAAGTTCTGAAATATATTTTATAACATTTGACTGTTATATTTTATGATCTGAGTTATCTGCATATTTTAATCACTTAATATTTTCTACAATATATTTACTACATATATTTAACCATCTTTATTTTTTGCAAATCACACCCAAGTCTCAAGTTGAGACTTACTATCAATCAAGTGACTCAAGCCCAGAGTCAACCCCAAGTGTAAAAGTGAAACTATGTAACTTACATACGAAAAGTACATGACAACATCTCTTAAAGACAAAAAATAGATTTCTAGGCAATGAAAATAGGTATGACCACTTTCCACTTAGTCTCTCAACAAACTGAACAAAAATTTAAAACACTTCTGATTTGGCTCCCATTTTTCACAGGTTTAAGTTAATGATCTAAGACTATTTTCATGCATTCAACAAATTATGTCGCTCAACCTTTAATCACAGATTTTAATAAATTTGTGATTAAAGGTTAAGCAAAATATATTTGTTTCATGCATTCAACAAATGCATGAAACAAACAAATCGCTTTAATCACAAATTTATTAAAATCTGTGTTAGTGCTCACTTCTCTTTTCACAAGATTTCCATCCACCTGACAGGTGTGGTATAAAACACTGCTCTAAAATGTGCAGTTTGATCACACAACACAATGCCACGGATGTCACAAGTTTTGGAGGAGCATGCCATTGGCATGCTGACTGCAGAAATGTCCACCAGAACTGTTGCCCATGAAGCTAATGTTCATTTCAGTGCCATAAGCTTTCTGACAGCTCTGATGACCAACACCTTTCTGCTTTGTGTGCTGACCATTGTCTCTTTCTCTCCTACAGAGAGAATTTTATGAGCCAATTTTATTCCAGAAAAGTGCTAGCATTACACTACTCTTTAATTACTGTCGTGGGGGACTACTGCATGAGAAAAGGGAGCAGTGGACACAGTCCCTCCCACAGACATACCAACTAGCAGGGCCATTTCTAACTTTTTGGGGACTCTATGCAAAATCTTGTTTTGCCCCCATATGTAAGTCATTCATGAATACACAGCTAATCTTTGTCATATTCTTTATGCATATGAGACCAAATGCTCTGTTTTTCACACATAAAAAAAACAGTAATTTAACTTTGCGGCATTGTTAATATTAAATTCAAAACTAAGTGCCCCGACCCCCATCAAAAAGGACACTTGGCCCCCAGCCTGTGCCAGGCCCTGTCAAAAGGTACTTGCCACCTGGCCTAACAACTTCTTTGGGCAAAACCCTGCACTGAATTACATTGCACCTATACTGTAGGTGAAAATGTAGTTAGCTAGCCAACATTAGCTATGTTAACTTTTCATATGCAACATTAATCTATGATGTTATAATAAGGAGGAGAGGGGTTGAGAGGAAGAGATGGAGAGAGAGTTGGAGAAATTATGTGTATCTCAGTTGTATCATTTGTTTGATCAGCTAAACTGCTCATCAAAACAAGTGGTTTTTTGTTTTGTTTTTTTTTTCATGATTTCGCTCCGACCTGCACAGAAATTAACTACCTGGTAATTTAGCAGGTACTATTTTTGCTTTATCTTGAGTAGGTTTTTAAAAGAGTAGTTTTTAATTTTACTTAAGTCATTTTTATGGGAGTAATTTGACTTTTACTTGAGCATAGATTTTCAGTACTCTACCTACCACCACTAAATCCTCACTGAACATTTAACTACTTAGCACCAGGCCAAGAAGCAGTGTTTTGTGGCCCTCTCTGTTGTGTCAATCCTGTTTAACCTCCAAATACACCCAACAGTGTCATCATGGGGCCTTCAGGTACACCTGTACATGGGCGCAGGAAGGTAGGTGCTGAGGGTGCTGCAGCATCCCCTTTTGACCCAGTGGAACAACACATTGTATCAATAGTTGGCTATTTTACCATGGGTTATCTGTGCATTTGTTTTACATTTTGAACAGCACATGATACAGTGCCTGTCAGAAAATTCAAATAGAGTTTTATAGCAGCTAATGATGAGTGGAAGATGACCAGACATAAGGGACATATGATTATGATTTGCCAAGAGGATGTGAGTGGCCTCAGCACACAGACAACTGGATGTCCACCATCATTCAAAAGGAAATATTAGAAATTCTGGCCCATGCAGTCAAGATATGAATTGTGTCTGAGGAGAGAAAGCACACATTCTTTGGACTAACAGAACCACTAATGTAAGTATGTCTGAGTAGTTTTCCTGTAGCTCCTCAACCCAATTGCAATAATAAATGTTTGTCTGTAGGTTTCTGCAAATATCGAATATGTAACATCTTTACCTTATTATGTAGCCGATTTGTTGAAACTGTTAGGTTCAGGCAGGTTATTGTTAGGGGAATGATCTGGTTTTGGCTTAATATTCCCACCTTTAGTGGCACTATTGCAGCTGGAAATGCCATCAATGTCTGCCTGGAAAACACCCTGTTTTGTTCTTTGTTGGTCTCAAGAAGTGGTCTGCAGTTGGTAGCTTTCTCACCTAAGTGTGTACACATTCAGAATAATGCATGCACATTTATACTGTGTAGCACCCTCAGAGAAAATACGTCCCTGTGCACATGCACCTGTATTTTACTGCAGGAAGGTGAGAAGTTAAACCACTGGAGGTCAGCAAAAGAAGGACTTGAGAGATTGTTAAGATATTCCTCAAAAGAACCTACTGTCAGGTAGACGTAACCTGAGGTGGGGCTACTAACATGTGCAAGGCCAGAGGGCTTTAGAAGCGTCAGTAATCTGGAGAAAAATGTTGGGCACTCAACACCCTTGGCAAATCCTGTTATCTTGTTGTCAGTCAGGTGCTGGTTACAAGTGAGAATAAATGACCATGCTGATTTACAGTTTTTCTTGATTGCTTTGACCTGCTTAAAGAAACTGGGATCCACTCGGTTTTCATCATCACTGTCTCATCAGAGCACAAGACACCTCTTGCAAATGTGTTAACCCTTTCTCATTGGATTGACACATTTTCCCCACCTTTTTGCAGAACAGTTAACACGGATGTCATTCAAGCAGTCCAAACTCCATTGTTTTAGCTATGGTAACCAAACAGAAACCATCTGTTCCTAACTATTAGAAACTACCTACATCAGTATGAAATCACTGAAGCACCTGTTTGATACTCCTTCACACAAATCTTCAATTACCAATCAGTCTGCAGGCCTTACAAGGTGCAGCGTCTGTGTTGTTCTTTGCCAACATGGATGGAAGAGGTCTAAGGCAGATGAGAGTGAGAGTAAGAGGTAGAGGGGTCTGAGGAAGAGGAGTCCTAGTGCGAGGTGGAGGTATAGTTGGAAGGGTTCAGGTTTCTGATGAAATTCAGGCAACTGTTATTGATCACGTTATCAATCATGGCCTTTCACTTAGAGAGGCTGGACAAAGAGTCCAACCTGTTCTAAACAAAAACACTGTCGCATCCACTGTCAGAATTTTTCAACATGAAAACAGGTAATGTTGCTGCACAGTATACAGAAATATCTTCAGTGATTGTTTCCTCATTCCCATTACATGTATTCTTTATAGAATCCAAAGGCTACCATTCTCTGGTGGTAGAGGGAGAATTTTTAGTGCTGAGCAGGAGGCAGCCGTTGTGAACATGGTTGTGGCAGACAATGCCATAAGGCTGCGTGAAATCAGGGCAGCAGTGGGGCATGTTTAGGAACATCAACAACGTGAGCGTGACCACCATTGACCGCATCCTAAGAAGGAACCATATGGCCATGAAGCAGCTCTATACAGTTCCATTTCAAAGGATCTCTGACATTGTGAAGGATGCCAGATATGTGGAGGTAAGAAAACATTACTACAGTATACTGTAATGCCTTGTCATATCATGCAGTTAGAGTCAACTGGAGTCACTTTTCATTGTCATTTTGCCTTTTTTTACTTGGAGAATAATGGAGCTTGAAGCTGAGGGGGCACATCATGTCTTCATTTATGTTGATGAAGCCAGCTTCAATCTCTGTGAAGTGAGGAGACGTGGAAGGAACCTCATTGGGTACAGGGCCACTGTCACAGTTCCAGGACAGAGGGGCACCAACATAACCATGTGTGCTGCCATCTCCAGTGATGGTGTCCTATGCCATATCCCCACTATTAACACCGAGCGCTTCATAATAATCCTGAATGTACTTCATGACAGGCTGATCCCACCTGAGGAGAGAGGGCTGTTGAGGCCTGGCATGCCACTCTTTGTCTGGGACAACGTGGCGTTCCACCACTCTCGCCTTGTCAATGAGTGGTTTGCAGTACACCCTCGAATGATGATGCAGTTCCTTCCAGCATATTCCCCATTTTTGAATCCCATAGAGGAGTTCTTCAGTGCTTGGAGGTGGAAGGTTTATGATCACCGTCCCTATGAGCAGATGCCCTTGCTGAATGCAATGACTGCTGCTGCCCAGAAATAGGTGCAGAGGAATGTCAAGGTTGGATAAGGCATGCAAGAATATTTTTCCCTCAGTGCATTGCAAGAGAGGATATTGAATGTGATGTGGATGAGGCCACGTGGCCCCATCGTCAAGACAGAAGAGACTGAGTATCAATAGTGGCTATTTCTTATACTCTACAGTAATAGATTTTTATACTTTACTGTAATAGATTTTATTTTTATTTTCTTAATTTCTTATACTCTAATAGATTTTATTTTGGTTTACATGTATTTTGTAATATTTATAGTATTTCAGTTTTCAGCCACAGTTTGAAAAAAACAGAATCAATAAAATTTGCATCAAAGCATTTCTGATTCTGGATCCAATTCTTTGCAAGAAGGCAAATTTGACAACAAATGGCACTGGCATGAAAGCTATGTACAGTAATAGACTACAATGACAAGCAATGGTGCACTGATTTGCAGTGAGTGCTGTATTTTGTATTTTGTTGTCCACTGTGTAATGGTTGATTGGAAGAGCTCATACACTTGTTTGCAAGTTGTGTTGTTTGAAGGCAAAATTTGCTTTTGTTGCATATTTTAAATGTTTTGGCAGCCTTTTGCAAACAAAATGTGTCATTTTGACCATGAGTGCCACTGTCTGTGTCTGTGTGTCTGTGTGTCTGTGTGTATGTCTGTGTGAAGCTACCTGGACTAAACAGATCAAATCAAATAGGTGAAGAAAAAAGATCATGTTTTGGTTTAAAATAAGTACGTTTGTCACATAACAACAACAACACATGACATGACATAAATACATCAGGTGAATGATGTCAGTGGACAGTATGAAAATTATATGACGCTACATTAACACAACATTGACTTTTGTTTTCGCAATGAACACAAATTGCAGTATCCTGGGTAAAAGTCATGTTCTGTTTGACCCATCCACCATCGCCATAGTTTCGCTCACCAGACCTTTCTCAAGAAAAGAAAGGCATCACCAGTTTGTCAGTCTGGATCTGGAAGTCCAACATGATCGTAGCTCGGTCATTCTCAACCACCTTAGGAGGTGTCTTCCATTGTGACCTTGGGACTTCCAGCCCATATTCAGTGCAGATGTTCTTGTGCATTATGCCAGACACTTGGTTATTTATCTTTCTTGACTTTTGCAATAGTTTACTCTTGTTCTTATTTCCTCTTAATATGTTAATTATATGCACCAGCTGAGGAAAATGTCCAGACTTAGTGTCATATTTGATTTGTGTGCATTACAATATGCAATATTGTAATGCGTATGTGTATGACATAAATTTATTTCTGTCACAGTGTGCACTTCCACCTGTCCTACATGCTATTCTCTCAGATGACCCAGTTAATTTCCACTCACCCAGCCTCTCCATCACACCTACCCACCAGCCTATCACCTGTCCACACATCTCCCACTCCTGCCGGCCAACCACACCCACCTCATCGAGCCAACTCAGCTCACCTGTGCCTCATTTCTCCTTGCCACTATAATACCTCAGCCTCACAGACTCTCATGGCCAGATTGTTTCTTTGTTATTCCATGTAAGACTTTCCAGCGTGTTCCCAGACTGCTTTCTCGTTGCCAACTTCGCCTGTCTCTGACTCTCCTGCTTTGCCTGCTCCCTAGTAAACCACTCAGCCTTCTGTCCCCAACCAAGAGCTCTGCTTCCACCTTCCTAGTTTCTGTTCACCTGTTCCCCTTGGCTGTGTGGAGAGATTACCAGTCAACTCTATGTTGTGCATTTACCTGTTCTGTTGCCTGGGATTTCCTCTGTTGTGGATTATCTTGTTGCATGGCCGCACATTCTGCCTTTGTGTGTGCAACACAAGATCCACTCATCATCACCACTGGTTCCTCGACTCCTTGCCGGTTCTTACCTATCGCTTGCTCCCCACAGGTGGGTTGGCTTCCCATGTGTGTTCACGCGGTATTGAACCCTCTGCTTATCTGAAATCACCTTCTGTCTGCTCTCTCGTGGTACCACTGCACACGTTTGAACTTTTTGCTGTTTGTGTGCATCCAGCGCACTCCACTGACTAACCTGCTCTCTGATTCAGCATGTCATACCTAATACTTGGGACTAAACCTGTGTCTTGGAAGGCTCCAAGCCACAAAATTGACCACACGGTACATTGAAGGTCATTACACACTATCTTGACCACTTTGGTGCTGCATCTGGGTTCCTACCACACCCGTTTATAATAAACAAGGTCTGTCTACATGTTATACAGTCAGTTTTCTTATATATCTTTTTTTTGGCTGAATATATATAGATATATATATATATATATATATATATATATATATATATCTATATATATATATCTATATATATATATATATCTATATAGATAGATAGATAGATAGATAGATAGATATATATATATATATATAGATATAGATATCGATATATAGATAGATATATATATATATATAGATAGAAGATATCGATATATAGATATATAGATATATATATATATATATATATATATATCTAGATATAGATATATATATATATATATATATATATATATATATATATATATATATATATAGAGATATATATATATATATATATATATATATATAGATATAGATATAGATAGATAGATAGATAGATAGATAGATAGAGATATATATATATATATATTAGATATATTAGATTTGTAATCAGATGCTTGACAAATTGTAAATCCTTGCAAAATGCCACAGCTATTATTATCTCAGATCAGCTGGTGAATGAACCAGTCAGTGTCAGTCACGGACATTAATAGATGGAAGCATGTTGTGAAAGCACATTCAAATAAACACAGAAGATGTCACATGAGCAAAGAAGCTGATATATGTATTTACATATACTAACCAAAGTATCTAATTTGAGACATAGCATTGGACTCACATGGTAGGATTTGATCCAAAACAAGTACCCTATGGAACAGTGAGAAAACACTGTACACCAAATAGACTATTTTTACTTTTTCACTTTGGATCTAACCTTATATTTAGTACAGAACCATTATGACAGTGGAAATCACCCCATCCTGGCACTTAAACACTCTTTATTTGATGATGGATTCTTAACAATTAAAGGAAGAACTTCTGTATTTACTTCACTGTCATGAAGGGCATGAAGTCATGTTTCTCTTAGTGTACCCATGCACACTTAATCCCACACCAACAGTGGTGTTTCTGTAGCTTGAACTGAGAAAAAATCCAGTCAAGCCAAATATATACACACACACACACACACTTGCAGTTGAGAATTTCCTGAGGGATTACTGTGTGGCAAATGAAGTCAGGCATTCAGGGTGGTGATACCATTTAACTAAAGTCAGCCCCAGTTGTTTGAGTTGTGGAAAGCACACTGCAATGATCTTTAAATGGATTATTAAGTACACTTACTAAAGGTCACGTAGAGTTTGATCATTAAACTAAATACTGTATAGTACTGCCTACATAGTGCACTGTTTAATGATAGGTTCCCAGTGCCTGTTGAGCGGCTGCCCCAAACTGATGCAAGAACATCTCCCTGGGTGGCCTCCAGGAACCCCTTGAGGGTGAAATGATAATTGGTTCTACAATTCCACACTTAAAAAAGAAAAGCAGTTCATGAGATTATGATAAAATCCAGCTGAAGTCAACCTTGTAATTATTTATTATAAACATACATTGTTTTCTTCCAAGTTTTACTTTGGGTATCATTTAGTGTAGTTGGGTTTATAGATAATGTATAAAGATTTGTGATTGTACTTTGTGGATGATATGTGTAGGAAGATATAAATTTGTCTTTTACGGTTTTCATCTCATGGTCTTTATTCAGTGAATTAACAGACTTAATAAAGTCTTTAGTGAAGACCATGACATGTCAACACAGTCTCAGAAATATGTGAAATAAAAAGGACCTCTTAAACAAAACAACACATTATGTGGTGGTGGGCACAAATTTGTTAAAGTTACATGCCGGCAACACAAAAACAATGCCAATGCAAAGTCAATCATAAATGGTTGCAGTTTGGTTGTGAAAGGGTTGCAAGTTTGGTTATGTCTAGAGAACAAAAAAAAAATACTTAGGTTAGGAAAATATTGTGGTTTTGGTTAAAATAGCTACGTGTGGGACATAAGTGGGGTAAACTTACAAACTTCGTGTAGTCACATAAAGTACATACAGTCACATAAGTACACTGAGTTTTGGTTTTATATGGGAAACAAAAGTCCATAAGGCCCAGGCACACCAAAGTGACTCCAGAGAACTAGCAGTAATGAAGCCCCCTGCTGTGTTGCCTGATGTCGCCATGTCCCAGCAAACAAGCTGCACATGAACACACTGCAAAAACTACAGCTTCACACCAGCAGATGGCAGTAGTCTGTAATCATCATTCATAAAGGGAATCCAGAAGACCATCTTGAGACTAGTTAGCCAGTTAACACATCAACAGCACAATCCAGGGTTGAAAGAACAGAGGATATTTACTGTGCACCAGTGAACAATAACATAAACCACCATGAATGTTTCTGCTAAAGGGTTCAATGGCTGAAGAAAAATAATCTTACCTTATGTAACAAGTTTGTTTTGGTATCACTCCCTCTGGACTTTAGCTCTTTGTTTACTTTTCTCATTTCCGTTTCCCTTCTTGCACGCTGGGCTGAACTTCCGATCAGAGTGTTTTCAAAATGCACAAACAGCACAAATTAGCACCCCATGAATTATATTACATCCTTAACATAACGTTAAGTAATGTTTCCTGGTGGAGGTGAGGTTTAAGTAAGTGAAGTGATTGTGGTTAGGTTTAGCAAAAGAAACATGAGGACATACCTTAAAAGGACTCAAAGTTCAGTTAAAGTTTGACTCAGTTCTGAACACTGGTTTCTCAATAAAGTACTAGGTCAAGTCCCAACATGCTGCCAAATTGGACCACTCGGGACCACTTTTCTCTTTACTCACGTCAGTGCATTTGTGACGTAATTGCAGCCTTCCATATACATGAATTACACATGAATTACTCGTTCATCGTAACGTGGGAAATGTACAAATTTTGGTGCATTACTTTGGTACTAACAGTGCATGCGAACAGCCTATTCTATGATACTAGGCTGGTACATGCAGCTGAAGGCCTTAAAAGCTAATAAGTGGACCTCTGAGATTTCGGGGGGGTTTTGTTTTGTTTTTTGTTACATACACTTCACATCAAGACTCCAGTGCCTTTATTGAAATATTTAACATAAAAGATATTCATTGGATAGCCAACAATTTGCAGTGCAGCATTTACAGTACCTTTGTGATTGATGAATGGTGTCTTTTACAAACCTATAATTAAGTTCTTAAAGGCACTTCATTGATGTTCCACAAAGTTCTTTGAAGTACCTCAGAGACACAAAGTTTAAAATGAACATTTGCAAGACCATTCCAGGGTTTTTAGACAGTCAGATGAGACATTTTTCAATTACAACTGTAAAATTGCAGGTATAAACACACTTTTGAGTCATGATCACTCTGTATACCATTAAATGTAAGAATGCAAGAAAAAAAAGAGTTTGGCATGTTTCGATTCTAAAATATTTAGACATCAGTATTGCTAATAAAGCTTATTCAACTTCTAATCTTAAATTTATTCTTATTTCTGCTGGAAGCATTTCATCTCTTTCTACCAGTGAAAAAAGTGAAAGCCTTAGGAATGTTTTTTTAAATCTGAAAACCACCCAGACCCACACTGGGTAAAGTCTTAATTCGTAATGTTTCTAGATATATTCGTATCACCAGACAGGTTGGACAGATGTGTGAAATGGTTTAAATATGCACAGTCCATATATGCTGTACAGTATGTGTGCAGTGTGTGAGGTTAGGAATTTATTATTATCTTTTACAAGGCCACTGAGCAGCTGTTTATGCACTATAAAGGTGCTTCAGGTAAGAGTTTCATGTCAGAATACAGCTGTCTAATCATCTTAAATAATAAAATGGGTCTCCAAAAGAGAAGAGTGTCCACTCATCAGTAACTGAACTTCTCAACATTTACTTTATTTTCTGAATGGTTCCAGTGGTCTCTGAAAGAAACAGAAGAGTTTAAGTTGTTTTTTTGTTTTTTTTAATGCTATCTTTGCTAGTTACTGAAACCTTTACTGCATTAGGTACAAAAGGAGTGTATAATATATGCTACATGGTGTACTATTAAAATGTATTTCTATGCAGATGTGACTCAATTCTCACACCAGATTTGATCTAATCCCAACATTGTCTCAAGTCTTTTCCAGAGGTCTCTTCAAAATTGGACTTGCCTGAAGTACCTCCAAAGGGAGACATCTAAGACACATCCATATTAGATCCCCAAACCACCTTGACTCAGGTAAATTTTGTTTATATAGCACCAATTCAAAAGTTATCTCAAGACAGTTTTAAAATAGAGCCAGTCTACTTCATACTCTTTAATGGAACTCAAGAGGCCTTTTGGCAACCCAGTCACCAAAACAAAATTGTTGGCATGGTACATTTCTGCAAACCATAAATTTAATTTGTATGTTATTATGTAGTTGATATGTTGAAACTTTAATGTTTCAGCAATGCTATATTTAACTTGTCTTTAGGTTTAGACACAAAAGATTAGGAAAGATCATGTTTTGACTCAAAATATCTTGTTTTGGGGGTACAATTCCACCTGGAAAATGCCACGATTTCTTGGTTAAAAAAAACCAACCAACTGCTTCTTGTGGCACTATCCCTTTTAGAAAAACAGCAATGGGTCGCTAAAAAAAAGGCCTCACCGAGATGTCTTGCGAGTCGCCACCCCATCACTTCTATCTCTGGATGACAAAGTCAGATCATATACTTGATCAATTTAAAAATGAATATATGGTAAGTTAGCCTAGTAAGACCATCCTAATGACGTAAGTTCAAATCTCTGTTTTGCTCTCTGTATCAGTTTGGCCCTGCTGTCTTCTCAAACTCTCTTCAGAAATTAAAATCCAGTGAGGGCCAATCAGTGATCCGCACTGTAGCTGACAACATAAGCAGCAAATCAGGGACTGTGTTGTAGCTGATGGCGTAAATACAGGCCGCAGCTTGCAGAACAGTAATGGCAGCTCCCGAAGCCACAAGCGCTTACTCTAATGTTAGTAGAATAAACACAGCAATAAGTGAAGTTATTGCAGAAATAGAGTCAATGACAACAGTTCAACAAGAACAAGAGCATGCACATGCAGGGTTTCCTGATGCTGCTGTTCTCTTCTGCCATGGCGAATTTAGTAAACTCTCATTACGCCTTTGTGCGGTGCATTTAAGGGTGAGGAGAGGGGCTCATTTGATTGGTGTGATGTGTAAAACCCACTCCACGCCTTCTCTCCTCCCTCTTTCCGACTTGTGCAGGTAGGAGGGACGGAGGTGGGAAAGAGGAGTAGCTGTGCCAGCACGCACAGTGTGCCAAACTTGCAAAATCTGCCTGGCTACACCTAGTTGGCGAAGCGCAGGTGCGTTGTGCATCCGCCTCGCTCGGTCTGCGAAACTAGAAACCTAAGTCTTTAAGATAAAAAGAGAAAAGAAAAGAAAAAAAGTTTTAACATACAGTAAGTCTGTTGTTTTATGATAAACAATTCAACTGAACATATTTTGCCTGCCAATTTGTTTTGCTGATAGCTTTTCTGATATTTTGATGTTGGGTAACCAGTAGCTTAGCTCACTACATTTACCAAGTAGCCCAACACTGCTCTTCACAGCATCTCTAAGAATAAGCCTGGCCAACTTATTAAAGAATTTCATTTTGACTACTTGCATTTGTGATCTTTTTTGCCATTAACCAAAGCTCATATGTAAAGTTCAGGACAAGGATCAACTGGTATATTGAGAGCTTTTCCTTCAGGCTCAACTCCCCTTCACCGTGACTTTAATGCCTCACTGCCAGCAATGGCATCAATTCATCTATCTATCAACTGGTCCATCTTACCCTAACTTGTAAACAAGACCTCAAGATACTTAAACTCCTTCACCTGGGGCAGATATTCAATACAAACCTGAAGGCGGCAATCTATCATTTTCTTGCAGAGTACCATGGCCTCAGAATTAAAGGCACTGACTCTCATTCCAGCCGCTTCACTCTTGGCTGCAAACCATCCCAGTGTGCATTGGAGGCAGAGCTTGGTCAATGACCATTGACCTCTCCTGTATCCTTGTCTGAGTAAAGAGCTGGTCAGCTGTTAACATCCCTTAGTATTCCCTAAATGTTTGAAGATCCTTTGGAATAGCTGCTAAACAAATTAGTTGATGGCTTTTTTTTATTATTGTTTGGCTTTATTATGTATGACTTCTATTTCCGCACCCAAAAACATTTCAGATATTTGTGTTAAAATTAACTTGTTAAAACCTGTTAAAAACCAGTGTTTCTTCACCCCAATGCACATGTTGCAGAGCAGTGTATAGGAGCTGCCATGCTCTGCAATTATGCTTGTGGGTGAAGTGTGATCATATTTAATGGACATGATGGGGAGAACTGTAAAAAATAACACCCAGGTTATCAGAAAAAAAGGTTCTCCTAAAATCTGATTCTACTCTTCATGTATCATATTCCATCATGACTATGAGCCCATCTATCTAAATTGCTCTGGTATGTGGTGCCTGAATACTTTGGCCCTGACAATTCACTGCAGACATCAAGCACTGCACAAGAGGATTCCTTCAGGCGAGTTGGAGCACGAGCATGCAGACACAGACACAGACACACACACAGACACCACACACACACACACACACACACACACACACACACACACACACACACACACACAGAGTTGTAGTCGCACTCACACATGTATATACACACAGATGCACCGTCTGGAGCTATCGAGCATATCACAGGAAACAGGGCAATTAAGCAGCCACAGAGAGAGAGAGAGAGAGAGAGAGAGAGAGAGAGAGAGAGAGAGAGGAGCCAAACCCATGTGACTAAATTCCCACAGCCACCACAAAACACACACACACACACACACACACACACACACACACACACACACACACACACTCCTGTTGGGTCGGGGGGCTCTCATTAGCCCTGTGGCTCTGAACCAGGGGGGATTAATGCCACAGTGGCTTTTCATGATATGAACAGAGGGTGGTGTGTGTGTGTGTGTGTGTGTGTGTGTGTGTGTGTGTGTGTGTGTGTGTGTGTCCTTCAGTTGGGGTTTAGTGAGTAAGCTACTTTGAGTGTCTGGTTGTTACACTGAATGAGGTTGAACTAAAGTAATGTGTCACTAAAGACAAATACACTGCAACTTTGTTCAGCATGTTACCAGAAAAAAAGGAATTATTGACTTCAGGACATTAAGAACTAATTATTATTGGAACGAAATCATCTGACTGGGTGTTTCTTAAGGTGAGGAATGTTGACTGTCTTTCAGAGAAATCAATTCTTACTACCTGTGAAAATACAATAAAAGCAGTAATCTCCTAACTCAGTCCAAAGAGACAAAAGTTCATCCTCTGGGGAATATGAGTGTGCACACAAAATCTACATCCAGTCCACAGCATTTTCTTCCTTCAAACTACAAGAAAAAATGGAAAGTATAAAAACATGAGGGGAAATTAACCAACTCCTGAAAGAGCAGATACATAAAGAGAGGATGATAACACCGCTGTTCACATGACATCAAGTCAGAAGAACTCATGTTTATAAGTTATGAAATGATTCTCAAAATGAAAACAAGATTTTAATTAAGCTTTTGGAAATTAAGAAAACTCCAGCAATTATTTACATTAAATCAATGAAAGGTGAAAAGATTAGTTCTCATCACTAAATTCCTATATGATATAGATTGTCAGTGATGAACTGGGTCAGCCTGTACAATGTACAAGTGCTCATGAATCTGTAATGTGTCATGATGTAGTGCAGCAATGGCCCTGAATAACGAGTGAGGACTGATTTAATCACATCTATTCGAGACCTTCACCAGCCACGGCCAGTGGTGCATTTATGTGCTCCTCAGATGTTTGTTCTTCTGACTTCGGTATGTTTATGAGCTTTAAGTTGTATTGTGGGAAAACATGGATGTTTCAAAGAAGATGTGCTGTTAAATTTTATTGCTCAGTGTTGAAACAACATGTTGATAACAAAGAGCAAATGAAATGCATCTGGTGAGCCACTGAATATGATCTAATTTTTCAGATTGGTCCAATACAACATGAATGCAGCAAAAGGCTGCAGAGGTAAATCACACCAGTGCCACCACGGTGTGTAATGTGCAGCACGTCAAGTGCCACTCCTGGCACACAGTGGACATGTTGCACTGCAGCTTGTCAACAAACAACCATGCAAAGTTATTGCTACTTTTACTGAAAGATCTGTTCTTCCTCCACCTCTGCATTAGCTTAAAATCATGTGTGGACAGCCCCTAACTAAACTTGATTTCTCACCTGACGAGCCCATCTCCAGAGCTATGACTCACCAGGCAATATCTTTTTG